>NC_089832.1:6617766-6964387 GCF_035046505.1 Tiliqua scincoides | reverse complement strand
GGTTCAAAGTAAGTTCTGATGTGGTTGCATTTAGAGCAAGGAGAAACTGTCACTGCCCTCAAAGCATTAACTTGAACTTGGGGAAATCATCTGTTTAAAAAACAACATTTTAAGGTAGGTCAGGATTATTAGAGGAGTGAAGCCTAGGCAACAGCATGCTTAAGACACCATGGCAACTCCCTGGCAAAGGTGAAATTTGAATTGAGGACCTTGCAGGTTCACAGCTTCCCTTCTCACCAGTACACACTACATCTGCTTATCAGTTATTTGAAAAAGAACTGCATTGTTGTCCATCTTTGGGTTTCCTTGCTTGAACATACTTTTTAATTTCAAACAGGAACAAAAAATGTGTGTCCTCAATTAGAAATGTGTTCAGTCACCCAAATCTGCTACTACAGCATCATGTTGCCAGCAGAGCATGTTTGTTTTTTTGCATCTTGAAATGTTTCAAATGCTGAAATTAGATGGATGCTTTCTGCTGGCTCATCAGAGCTTAGTAGCCTGGCAAGCACAAAGCCCTGCCCTCTTTTTTGGGAATGGATTTTTTGAGGAGTTTTTGGCAAAGGTTCCCTAGTCTTGGCAAGCAGTGAAAGATTGCATGTTGGAACCTCAGTGACCTCTGTCAGGAAACTGTTGCCTGGGCAAAGATCCAGGGTAGATTTTGCAGTGAGGGTTGGGATTGCTCTGAAAAGGTTCAATTCCAGGAAACCCGAAGTTTGAAAGTAATAAATCTATACACTTCCTCCCAGAACAGCTGATGGCAGCCTGGATCTCCTCCTGATTAGGGTCCAGGAAGTCTGCAGCTCATTAAATCTCTTTTCCTTCCTTGGCCATCATCCAAAAAGGGCCAGTAGCAGCCAATGTCTTTATTAGAATAGACTGAAGATCAGTATGCTAGCTTTGCTTTGGAGTTACGTAGAACTCCTTCCTCAGGCTTTGCCTTCAGGAAAAAATGGGGAGGGGCAAAAGAGGGCATGGTGGAAATACATGCCACCAGTCTAATCAGAATACAAATCTAAATCCACAGATCCTTAGGCAGAGACCCATGCAGACTGAGACAGAGGCTATAAGTCCCAATGTCATAGTAGCGAAAGAGCTACTGTCACTGTTCATTCCGTCACAGTGTCTGAGGCTGGTGTCCCTTGTGTTTCTTGTTAAGCTGTGAGTCCCTCAGAGAGACAAGGAACCATCTTCTCTACCTTTTTGCTCTGTAAAGCACTTTTGAGACCATCTCCTTTTTTGCTGAAAAGTGGCATGTAAATATGGAAAGAAGCAGGAGTCTGTATAAAAAGTACAGCTAGAATTTCATTTTAGGTGGTAGGCTGGTTATGGAATTAATAGAAGACAAATCTGATAGTATCACCAAGGGGTTATCTCTTTTCTCCTTAGACCCAGTTCCTAAGTTCTATCCTTAGCTGGTAATTATCTTCCATTGATTCCAGGATGTTTGAATAGACATAGTGATGAGTTTTGTTGTCCTCTGGAAACCAGTCATGTGAAACTGCAGGCTAGAGCACCTTTCCTTGAAAGAAACACTTGCAAGTAGGTGCTCCAGCTTTCTGTTTCTTATTACAAATGTGTGGGGCAAGGGGTGGGGGAATCCCAGGTGCCAAGAGGAACAGAAGCAACCAAACCAGCAAACAAGGAACAATGAAGAAATGAACTGTGACAAGTGAAGATGTCACCAGACCTCAACAGAGCTGTTCATTGCCCGCTTTTTCCCGCATGGGTGTTTGTGGTTGATTCAGACATGCAAGGTCAACACTTAATTACTTTAATGTGAGGCAATATATCCACATCACCCAGAACACAGTGTACTCTTCCTTGGACTTGGTTCACACCAGGTTCCTTGATCTCTACAGCAAGGGTCTCCAAACCCCAGCCCGGGGGCCAGATGCGGTGTGCGGCAAGCCTCTATCCAGCCCGCAGCCAGCCTCTTGTCCCCTGAAAGCCTCTGGCCCACTTGGCCAAACATGACTGGAACTATGCTCTGGTTGCATCTGGAGGGTGTTCAAGGGCCAGAGAGGTTGAATGAATGAGCCCATTCATTCATTTATTCACTCATCTAAGTTCCATCTCTAAATTATTTAAATAAATTTTATATTTAAATTTTTTTTTTCCGGTCCTCAACACCAGATATTTGATGCAGCCCTCTGGCCAAAAAGTTTGGAGACCCCTGCTCTACAGGGTATTGCAAGCACCGCATTTTAAGGCTTTGACCACAGGTTTGTTAAGATTCCAGAAGCCCAACTCTATGCATGTCTACTCAGAAGTAGAGATGTAAAATTTCCAGAAATTTTGAAAATGGAAATTTTTGGAAAAATTGAAAAAAGTGCTACATTAGCAGTTTTTTTTTTCTTTTCCAACTTGAAAGTCATTCTGTTAGTTTAGGAACATAAAATATGACTATGGACAATTTGACTTGGCATAAAATTATCACAACTAGCATATTAAACAAATTTAACGTTACAGGGCGCTCCATGTTACAGATGGAGTAGAAAGAGGACTTCTTGAACGTTGAGAAAAACTATGTGCATTTTCATCATTGTGGTCTTCTTCACTTAGATCCATGAAGGATTTTTTAACATCTACAGGACAGTTGTTACATACAAGAATGTGTTTTGTCATCCTGCTAGTATTTGAAAATGCATATTTTATCTGACCATATTTGCAAATCACATTTTTCTTCTCAGAAGAACTTGTAATGTGAAAATGCCTCCATGTGCTAGATGTTGGTCTCACCATTTTCCTGAGGGGAGTAGGAAAGAAAAATAATTTAATGGCTAGTTTGCAAGGAGACACTAATCCATGGTTGTGGGTAGGGGAAGTAAAGAACCAGATTAGTAGTAATTAAATCATTATTTACACAAACGTTATAAAGATGAACTAATGTAGCTAAATGATTCAGAGCCCAATCCTGTGGTCAGTGGCACGGCTCTGTGCTGCTGGCCACAGTTGCAAACATGCCATAAGGCACGTTTGCGGGGCTCACCACTGGGCTCCCGCCGGTGCTAGCCCAGCACTGGGCGGTGGCCCAAGTTCTGCGGCTCGCTGCAGAACAGAAGGCGAGGGTGTGGATGGGGTGTGGGGAAGGCGTTCCGGGGAGGAGGGAGGCCAGCGGGGACGGGCAGGAGGTGTGCCGGGGGGGCGGGCAGGAGGAGAATCAGCGGAGCTGAGCTCCGCAGGATCCAGGGCACTTGGGTAGGCCTGTGCGCCCTACACGAGCGCCTTTACTCGCACCTTTGCAAAAGGTTGGCAGTAAAGTGAGTAGCCCCATTGCGGGGCTGCTTACCTTACTCGGGGGAAGGGGGCGAATGTCTCCTTCTCCCAAGGAGCCTCCCACAGTAGCGCGGGAGGCGCAGGATTCAGCAGCAGCCCTTTGTGATGCCGCCGAGCCTGGGCGCTCCGGGCAGCTCAGGATTGGACTTGCCCGTCCCCAATCCTATCCAGTTTTCCAGTGCCAGTGCAGCCATGCCAGTGGGGCATGCACTGTATCCAGTGGCAGGGAGGCTGTCACAGAGGACTCCCCAAGGTATGGGATCATTTGTTCCCTTACCTCAGGGCTGCATTGCAGCTGCACCAGTGCTGGAAAGTTGGACAGGTTTGGGCCCTCAGTTTTCTGGAATCTGATAAATGGAAACTCTTACCTTTTTAAATTAAGTATATACTTTCAGGTCCTTTTTTTTGCTCTATTTTCTTCCAATGCTTTGAGGCCTTGTGAAGAGGACAGAACAGAACCAAACATAGCCACCCACATGCAAAAACAATACTGAAACCTTTTCTTTTCTTGTGGCAATGGCAGCACCTCCTAAAGGAAGAAATGCATCTTGCATTGAAGAATTCAGTTTGTAACCTAGGACCTGCTTGTCCTAGGACCACTTGTCCAGTGGTAATCTGATACCATACATATTTTTTTAGAAAGGATTTGGAAAATATTTGAACAGCTTGTCTTAAAATATTTTATTCATCATGTTAAAACAAAACATTCCATAATCAATTTTTTCTTTTTTTCTTCAATTTTTCAGAAAAATACAAAGTCTTTTTTCAGAAAATTTTTCAGAAAAATACAAATGGAAAAAAACCCATTTTTTTCTGAATTTTTCTGTTTTTTTTCTGGACCTTCACATCTCTACTCAGAAGTAAGTCTCATTGTAATTAATGGGGCTTCCATGTACGTGTGGGTAAGATTGCAGCCTGAGCCATATTAATTCAGCTTGCAAAGAGACCTTAACAAATTTTAGTTCCTTCACTATTTTCCAAAAGGGAAAAGAAGTCCATGTCTCTTCTTCATGTTGGGTTGATATTTGCAGGTACCAGTTGTCCAGTGTGGTTCTTGGTTTTCAAGCTTGCCTTCTTCAGTCAGTCCTGTTCCCCTTTCTGCATCCTTTTTCTTGAAAGTGTTTTTGTGGCTGACCTTCCCCACATGGTTTACAGTTTTGAATAACATGAGATATGAGTATTGCTCTCTCTAATCACTAATTGTAATTAAATTGTGACAGCATTCACTTTTTGCAAGCCCTTCTGCTTTACACAATGAATTTATTGTGCAAATGGGTTTTGTGTCTCAGCTTTCAGTTCTGCGAGCTTCTGAATTCCAGACTCTGTAGGGAGTGTCTATTTTTTTATTATTCCCTGGAAGGTTTTGAATGTTGTGTTTAGCTGTGTTTTCACTTTTGTGGCCTTGGAGATTAAATATTTATGCTTCGATGCATGTTTATTATCCACGTTTTTTAAACAGCTTTGCATGGCACCAGATTTTAACAGAATTTTCTTTTTAATGGACTTTGATGTTGCTGGTTTCTTAGTACTTCTTGGGTTTAAACAAAAATACTTTGTCTAGTGTTAAAAAAAAAACAAAAAACCAACTATGAATGTTTGTAGATGGACTTCTAAGAATCCAGCCCTTAAAAGTCTAGGTTCACTGTCGTTGGTGGGAAAAGGTCTTTGAATTGGCTGGTACTCTCTTTTAAAAAAGCAGATTCTAATTTGGGATTAGTATATTCAACCATCTGGTATCTTTCTTAGAGTGTTCTTCTTTCTGTGCCATCTAGGTGGTTATTTGAATTCCCAGCACCATGAAAAGGCCCACGTTTAGATTCCTGCTAGTGTTTCGTTTCAGGCTAAGACATTCACTTGGAAATATACAAAATCATAAGGAGAGAATGCCTCTGAACATGTGCAGAGTTGTATTCACTCAACAGTGATTAATTGCAACTAGCCTCTGGATATCTGAAACTAGAACAGAGTATTTCCAGCTCAGCAAAGACCTGGTTCACACATACATGCAATCTATTCTTAGTAGCTGCAGGGGTTATATTCTTGAAAAACCCCACAGTAATGGAAGCAGCAGTTACTGAAGCATTGAGCTTATGGGGCAAATGGGGTTAGCTTCCTGTGACCCTCTTCCCTATACCCTTTCACTACTGGTTACCATGAACATCATTTCATGTTCCGTTCTTGTAAATAACCATTCCCATACTACAGTACATACACTTTCCGTTGCAAATTCACACACAAATTTACGAATATCACAGCTTCCTACCCTTGAAGGAGCTTGTGTTGACACTGCACAATAAGTGTCTCAATTTTTTTCATCACTGTACGGCCACAAAGAGAGAGAGAGAGAGTGTGCGTGTGTGCGTGTGTGTGTCAAAATGGGTTACACTTTTATAGTAGCAGATAAGTGAACCTGCTATGTCAGAATGGGTAGATAACAAGAATTTATTGTATGTCAGTGTTTCTCAACGTTAATCCTCTGCTGTAGCACTTTGCATGGTCCACCTATTCGAAGTACCACCGGAAGTAACTGGAGATCACATCATTGCCAGTTACTTCTGGGTTGGGAGGCCAGATGCAATGCAACAAACACCATTAAGAAGTTCAGGGTGAATGGGAGGGCTTTTTTGAGCATGGAAAAGCAGGCTTTGGAGCCTCCTACCTCAGTTTTCTCTTGTTTCTGATCTAGCTGTCATGAGGCAGGTGTCCAGGGTTCCCATAAGTACCACCAGATACCATCTTAAGTACCACTGGTGGTACCCATACCGCTGGTTGAGAAACACTGCTGTATATGACGTTTGACTGCTGTGCACTTGATAGCTGAATGTGTGAAGTGACACCAGTGAAAAGCATTGTGCCGGAGGTGATGTAAGGGAAGGCAAATGTGTTCTGTGCAGTGCTGGATCTTCAACAGCATAGTCACACCTGCGTGTCCCTTCGTTCATCAACAGTTGCTTGATTTTCCAGCTCTTGGAGATCCTTGGCCAAATGTATGAAACTGCCTTTATTGCAAAGAAATGCAAATACTGTCAGTTTCCATTATTTGCTAGGGTCAGGTTACTGAAAACCCTTGTGGATAGCAGATTCACAGATAATGAGTCTATGGGATCAATGGGGTTACATACAAGGGGTACCATGGGGAGGGGAAGGGGTACCTTCCCTGCCATCAGAATAATCCAAGTCAGCCCTTGATGTAGCAACATGGTATGTTTGTGAACAAGATCCAGATGTTGCACTCACTCCCAAAACAGGAGTCAATGGAAGTCAAGAACGTTACCAGTTTATCAGTATTATGAAGCTTCCAGTTACTTGTCTAATGGCGATTTGCACTAGGTAATATGGTAAATTCTGTTAACAATAAATTCCCTTAGTATTTATTGACCACTATTAAGCATAGCGTGAAATGGCAGCCTGGGGAGGCTGTGTCACAAAATGCTGCCTTGGGGAGGTGGAGCCAATCTTGTACAATAATTGACATATTTTGGAGGTTTATGCATGCACGCACAAGCCTCCAAATGTGGCTGGCTTGGGATTTGAACCAGGGTCCAGGAAAGATAGTTGAAGAAAATTCAAACCACTGAGGTGGGGGGTGGGGAGGCAGAAAGAAGAACTGGGGTGACCTTAAATCACTACCAGAGCTAACAAGAATCTGACAGCCCCACTGGATCAGGCCAAAGGCCCATCTTGTCCAGCTTCCTGTACCTCACAGTGGCTCACCAGATGCCACAGGGAGCACACAAGACAGCAAGAGACATGCATCCTGTTGCTACTACCTTGCACCTTGCACTCTGTGGTAGCTGACTTCTAAGACCAGGCGGTTGCATGTACAGTCATGGATTATAACCTGTGATGGAGTTTTCCTCCAGAAATCTGTCCAATCCCCTTTTAAAGTCATCTAGGGGAGACACCATCACTGCATCCTGTGGCAAGGAGTTCCACAGACGAATTACACGCTGGGTAAAGAAATATTTTTTTTTTTTTTTGCCCAGCTACTGTTGTTGCTCCAGGTGTTGAGCAGCTGGTTACTTAGAAGCCTGAGTTAGTGGGTGTGACTTCCGTGCTGGATGGAGGCCCTGCACGCTGTTTAGAAATTCAGCACGGATCTCCCTTCTGGAGAGGGTTCCACCCACGTTGCAACACTCAAATATTCCATGAGTGTTGGAGCGCTGGCCCCTGGCCTATGCTACGTGTGACCCTTGGAGAGCGACTTCTCAAAAGTGTGAATGGAGGCTTGCGCGGAGGCCAGGTTTCCAGTGTTCCGTTTCACCAGTGCTTTGTTCAAATGCTGGCACCTCAACTTTGCCTCCATTCCCTGCATGTGAAGCCTGCTTGAACAGTGTCTCCAGCTGGGCTGCAGCCGGATAATTAATGCCTATGAGTAGACAGTAATTGGCAGGCTCTGGTTCTCTGATGCAAGGTACACATTGTGGAGCGACAAACGCTTGGTTTGTGAGGAAGCAGGAAATCCTTTTGATGGGTCAGTGTTCCATCTCACCAGTATTTTCCACTAATACAGTCAGGCTTGAGTACTGCCTTTTAGCTCTCATTTGGAAACCTTTGCCAGCTGTATTAGTGGGGGGGAGGGGGTATTTCAACCCATGGCCCTGTGTTACAGAGGACTGGTGTGCAGTTGTGGCTAAGAGACCAAACTACAAATCAAAAAGACCCCAGTTCTGATCTCACCTCTGCCTCTGAACTAAGTTGGGAGCCTTATCCCAGTCTCCACTCTCTTCCAGCCTCAACCCTTCCATCTGCAGTATGGGGATAATGCCATACAAAATTGTTGCAGACATGCATGTATTATCTTGCTGCGAAAGTGCTTTGTGCACTTGAAGACACTACACAAATTATTCTTGTTTTATTATTATTATTATTATTATTATTATTCAGACACAGCTTGTGATTTGCTGCTGAAGGGTGCCCTTCCTGCTAGAAATGAGGAATTGAGAAGGGGAAAAAAAGAGGTTGCCCATGTACTTTCAGGGACTGTCTGTACTACAGAAATAAATGGCTTTATAGTTATTTGCTCTTCCGTAAGGAAACGAGAGTTCAGTTGAGGGGCAGGATGCTCAGGAGAATTGTGGTCGCTGTCAAGTGCAATTCCTAGGACTCTGGGGGAGGGGGGAAGCCATGACAGCTGAAACTGGTAGGAAAGCGGTAATACATTTTTGTGGTATAGTTATGCCCTGTGACTTGTCAATTACCAGAGGGGATTTGGGGTAAGAATGGAATGTGCTACCCTGAAGAAGGGACTGATGTTGTCGTCTGCATTCCAGTGTTCAGTGCACTCTCTTTCTGGGTCAAATGTGGATGTGTTGCCTGTGCGGAGAGGCTGCTGCCACAAAAGGTTGCCGTTGCCTAGCTCCATCCTGTGCCTGCACCACAACTTTGTTTGGGGCCATCCTGGAAACAAAACTGTGGGTTGGGACTCATTAGGTGGGTTGTGAGACAATTTCAGGTGGGTCCCCATTCATTTCAATATTTTAATTTTTATAATAAAAAGACTTGATGCTACTATGGTATATGACTGCATTTGGGGATACTGTACTTTTAACAGGCTACTATGTATATGCTTTTAACAATGATAGTAAATAGGATTTTCTCCTGGGTAAGTGTGGGTAGGATTGCAGCCTAGGATTGTTAAAAATTTTCCTGCTTGATGATGTCACTTCCGGACATAACATCTCTTCGGTGGGTCCTGACAGATTCTCATTCTAAAAAGTGGGTCCCAGTGCTAAAAAGTTTGAGAACCACTGCAATCGATTAATGAAGACATGGTGCAGAGAAGTGCCTTCACATCCTGCTTGAGGAGGGGCTTCCACCACTGTGGCAGAAGCAGAGGGCAAAGGTGCTGGCCTGATCCAGCAGGGCTGTTCTTCGAAGCCAGGGGTGTCCAAAGTTTTTGGCAGGAAGGCCACATCATCTCTCTGACACTGTGTCGGGGGCCGGGGAAAAAAAGAATTACAGTGATGCCTCGCAAGACGAAATTAATTCGTTCCGCGAGTCGTTTCGTATTGCGAAAATTTCGTCTTGCGAAGCGCGGTTTCCCATAGGAATGCATTGAAATTTAATGCGTTCCTATGGGCAAAAATGTCAGAACAAAGTCAAATTTGGTTTACAAAGTGTTTATTAAGTGCTCTTTGAAGGCATACATACTGTACAGAGGATTTTGAAAATTTCAAGCACAAAACTTCAATGCATCCTGGGTATTAACGGTTGTGTGATTTAAAACAAACCAAAACAAAAAAAAATGCAAAAAAAATTGTCTTGCAAAGCACGGCCATAGAAAAATTTGTCTTGCGAGTCACCCAAAAAATCACAAAACACTTTCTTCTTGCGAGTTTTTCGTTGCGCAAGGCATTCGTCTAGCGAGGCATCACTGTAATTTACATTTCAAATTTGAATATGTTTACATAAATTTATTTATTATTATTATTATTATTATTATTATTATTATTAACAGTATTTATATACTGCTTTTCAACTAAAAGTTCACAAAGCGGTTTACCTACAAATTTACCTACATGAATATATTAAAGATGAACTTAAATGAATGAATGAAGGTCTTGCAATACCTCAAAGCCTATAAAAGGCCTTGCACAAACCAAGGCCAACCTTTCCTTTGCTGCTGCAGTTGCATCACAGACAAGCAGTGGAGGGAGCCCTCATCCCACAGCTCATGCTAGAGGTCAAACAGTCACCCTCGTACTGAGAGCAGTTGCGTCGGGCCAGTATGGGCTCCAACAAATCTCTGGAGGGCCAGAGGCTCATTGGAGACTGGGGGCTCACTGAGGGGCCGCATTGAGAGGCCTCAAGGCTTTGAGGGTATTGAGAAGAAAACAGCTAATATTATAATGCCGTTGTACAAATCGATGGTAAGGCCACACCTGGAGTATTGCGTCCAGTTCTGGTTGCCATATCTCTAAAAGGATATAGTGGAAATTGAAAAGGTGCAAACGAGAGCAACTAAGACGATTACTGGGCTGGGGCACCTTCCTTATGAGGAAAGGCTACAGCGTTTGGGCCCCTTCAGTCTAGAAAAGAGGCGCCTGAGGGGGGACATGATTGAGACATACAGAATTATGCATGGCAAGGATAAAGTGGATAGAGAGATGCTCTTTACACTCTCACATAACACCAGAACCAGGGGACATCCATTAAAACTGAGCGTTGGGAGGGTTAGGACAGACAAAAGAAAATATTTCTTTACTTTCTTTTTCTTTACTGCGTATGGTTGATCTGTTGAACTCCTTGCCACAGGATGTGGTGACGGCATCTGGCCTGGATGCCTTTAAAAGGGGATTGGACAAGTTTCTGGAGGAAAAATCCATTACGGGTTACAAGTCATGATGTGTATGTGCAACCTCCTGGTTTTAGAAATGGGCTATGTCAGGTGCAAGGGAGGGCACCAGGATGCAGGTCTGATGTGCTCCCTGGGGCATTTGGTGGGCCGCTGTGAGATACAGGAAGCTGAACTAGATGGGCCTATGGCCTGATTCAGTGGGGCTGTTATGTTCTTATGAGGGCCGCAAGTGGCCCCAGGGCCGGGGTTTGGATACCCCTGTTGTAAGCCGCTAAATCCCAAATTGGCAGTTGCAAAGCCTGCTTGCTGCCATACAAGCAAGAATTGCATCCCCTATTGGTGGCCTTGTACCGACAAGGCCCTTGACTGAGGAGGTTCCCTGCAGGAGTGAATGCTGTGATGTGTCTGTTTTTTTCTTATGCCAGCATTGAAGCACAGCTTGCCCGTCTGTTTTTGTCTCTGATCTTGGCTCCTTTCGCCCTGATTGTTCCCCTGCCATATTTTCCTTGTCTCTCTCTCTCTCTCACACGCGCGCACACACACACACACACACACACAGAGTTTCAGAGCAAGGATGGTTACAGTGTTTTACAGATAGATCTGTGCTTGCGTCCCGATTCTTCCGACTTGCTGACATCTCTCCAAATGTTGACACTGGCCCTCCTTCACTTCTAATCTCCCCTGTATACATCAGTTATTTGGCACTAGTTTGCACGGAACACCCCAGGATTGTCAAAACTGGATTATTCTTTTTCTTACTACATGTACGCTACACACTCCAGTGTTCTTGGAATCCCCTGTGAAAATTAGAACATCCTTCCAAAAGGGCATCTTTGCTTTCTGCTGTCAACTTGTATATTAATCTCTGTGATCAAAAGCAGAGATAGCATTTTGAGAGTTGCAGGAGGGATTTGGTGGCAACTGTCACCTCTATCCAAGCATCTTCATTACTATCCCCAAGACAAGAACTAAAAAAAAAAAGTCTTCAGGTTTTTGCCATGGTGCTGTTTGCACTATAGTAGGCACATCTATTGGCTAGTGCCTGTGATGTCATGAATCCAACTCTTTCCATAAGAACATAAGAACAGCCCCACTGAATCAGGCCATAGGCCCATCTAGTCCAGCTTCCTGTATCTCACAGCAGCCCACCAAATGCCCCAGGGAGCACACCAAATAACAAGATACCTCATCCTGGTGCTCTCCCTTGTATCTGGCATTCTGACATAGCCCATTTCTAAAATCAGGAGGTTGCACATACACATCATGGCTTGTAACCTGTAATTGATTTTTCCTCCAGAAACTTGTCCAATCCCCTTTTAAAGGCGTCCAGGCCAGACACCATCACCACATCCTGTGGCAAGGAGTTCCACAGACCAACCACACGCTGAGTAAAGAAATATTTCCTTTTGTCTGTTCTAACTCTCCCAACACTCAATTTTAGTGGATGTCCCCTGGTTCTGGTGTTATGTGAGAGTGTAAAGAGCATCTCTCTATCCACTGTCCATCCCCTGCATAATTTTGTATGTCTCAATCATGTCTCCCCTCAGGCGCCTCTTTTCTAGGCTGAAGAGACCGAAACTCCGTAGCCTTTCCTCATAAGGAAGGTGCCCCAGCCCCGTAATCATCTTAGTCACTCTCTTTTGCACCTTTTCCATTTCCACTATGTCTTTTTTGAGATGCGGCGACCAGAACTGGACACAATACTCCAGGTGTGGCCTTACCATCGATTTGTACAACGGCATTAGAATATTAGGCGTTTTATTCTCAATACGTTTTCTAGTGATCCCAAGCATAGAATTGGCCTTCTTTACTGCCACCACACATTGGGTCGACACTTTCGTCGACCTGTCCACCACCACCCCAAGATCTCTCTCCTGGTCTGTCACAGACAGCTCAGAACCCATCAGCCTATATCTAAAGTTTTGATTTTTTGCCCCACTGTGCATGACTTTACACTTACTGACATTGAAGCGCATCTGCCATTTTGCTGCCCATTCTGCCAGTCTGGAGAGATCCTTCTGGAGCTCCTCACAATCACTTCTGGTCTTCACCACTTGGAAAAGTTTGGTGTCGTCTGCAAACTTAGCCACTTCACTGCTCAACCCTGTCTCCAGGTCATTTATGAAGAGGTTGAAAAGCACCAGTCCCAGGACAGATCCTTGGGGCACACCGCTTTTCACCTCTCTCCATTGTGAAAATTGCCCATTGACACCCACTCTCTGTTTCCTGGTCTTCAACCAGTTCTCAATCCAGAAGAGGACCTGCCCTTTAATTCCCTGACTGTGGAGTTTTTTCAGTAGCCTTTGGTGAGGGACCATGTCAAACGCCTTCTGAAAGTCCAGATATATAATGTCTATGGGTTCTCCCACATCCACATGCCTGTTGACCTTTTCAAATAATTCTATAAGGTTCGTGAGGCAAGACTTACCCTTACAGAAGCCATGCTGATTCTCCCTCAGCAAGGCCTGTTCGTCTATGTGTTTTGAGATCCTATCTTTGATGAGGCATTCCACCATCTTACCCAGTACAGATGTTAGGCTGAATGGCCTATAGTTTCCCAGGTCCCCCCTGTTTCCCTTTTTAAAGATAGGCGTGACATTTGCTATCCTCCAATCTTCCGATACTATGGCCGTTTTGAGGAACAAGTTGCATATTTTAGTCAAGAGATCAGCAACTTCATTCTTCAATTTCTTAATAACTCTTGGGTGGATGCCATCAGGGCCCGGTGACTTATTGATCAATGAGGCCTGAAACATCTTCTCTTTTAACCTCTATCTGACTTAATTCCTCGGTCAGGAGGGGCCGTTTGGGCAGCGGTATCTGCCTGAGGTCTTCTGCCGTGAAGACAGATGCAAAGAACTCATTCAATTTCTCTGCCATCTAAGTCTCCTTTTATCTCCCCTTTCTCTCCCTCACCATCCAGAGGGCCAACCACTTCTCTGGCGGGTTTCCTGCTTCTAACATATTTGAAGAAGCTTTTATTATTCCCCTTAATGTTGCTGGCCATGTGTTCCTCATAGTCTCTCTTGGCCTCCCCTATCACCTTCTTACATTTCTTTTGCCACAGTTTGTTCCTTTTTATTCTCTTCATTAGGGCAAGACTTCCATTTACAGAAGGAAGCTTCCTTGCCCTTCACAGCCTCTCTAACTTGGCTGGTTAGCCATGCGGGCACCCTCCTGGACTTAGTGCAGCCCTTCTTCCTTTGCGGTATACACTTCTGCTGGACCTCTATTACTGTTGTTTTAAGCAGCCTCCATGCACTCTGGAGACCTTCCCTTTCAACCTCCTTCTAACCAGCCTCCTCATTTGAGGGAAGTCTGCCCATCGGAAGTCAAGGGTTTTTGTGAGATGCTTATGCCTTTCCCTTATGCTTGCAGCAGTTCTGCAGTGTGTTAAAAATGTTCGTGAATTTTCCTTTGGTAAGGTAAAGGATGAGCATACATTTGTGCATAAACGATGTACTATGTTGCATGTAGGGAAAACTAAGGCTTGCCTAAAAGAAGAGGCAAGATTTGAATAGGGAAAGTCTTGATTCTCAGCTCACTTTCTAAACCATTACACTACACCAACTCTTTAACTACTAATGATACCAAATCCACAAATATCAGGGATGGACCAAGACTTGGGCACTGATTTGAGTCATGAAAACACATATTTTTTTGTGATTCTTACGGATTTGAGTCACGCATGTCAAAAACTTGGGCGCTGACTCAGGGATTTTACCCTAAAAATGAAAAGACTTAAATAAATTCAAGTCAAGACTCACTTTTGTGTGCACTTGCAACCTTGTTCTGTGTGTGTGCTTGCTTGTTTGCTTTTTTGTCACTTCCAAGGCTTGTCTCACTTTTCAAAAAGACTTGGTCAAAATGACTCTATAAACCGCTTTGGACGAGTCCCATCAGCCACCTTGATGAGTTGTGGGCAACTCAAGACTTGGCCTGAGGCTCTGGCACATCCCTGACAAATACAGTAAAATACCATTAGGAACCAACAATAGTTAGGGTTGCCCTAAATGCCCTTCTCTCCCCTTCCTTCCCTCCCATGTCTAGTTCTCTGATGAACATGGCTACAAATTGGTGTTTTTTTAATTATTTTTAAACCTAATTTTGCATTGTGCTTTTTTAAAACACATTTTGCCACCCACTTCAGACTTTTTGTCAAAAAGCAGATTTAAAATATTTAATGTTTAATATATTTTTTAAAATGCAGGTTTTTGCTTACATGATTTTTTGCTGCTGTAGGTTCTGGCTGCTGGAGTTGCTAATTTTATTGATTCTCTTATGGTTACTCCTTTGGTAAGCCATTTTGAGCGTAAACCGTGGGAAGGCAGGTGAAAAGTCTGTACACAAATGCATAAAAATAACTTTGTTTTACAGAGTAGGCTTTCTGCTGCAGCTAAGAATCTTCCTCTGTAATCCAATTCCTTTCCAGGGAATGAGCCACCCTCTTGCCTTTCACGTCCTTTCCATCCCCTTGCTTCCTTTTGGAGGCACTAAAAGGCTGGGGGAAACAGCATTTCTGTTGTGCAGCGGCTCAGGTTGCCCACTGCTGCTCCCAGCGGACAAATACTTTCCTGATCTGTGAGGCAGGAAATTTGTGTCAGTGCATTAATGTACTATGAAGGGCTGGACAAATCAGCCGCGAGTTGCAACATCCTGCTTGATCAGTTTTGATGGAGCCCCTTGGCCAAGGTAAACCCACACATGCGCGCGCGCGCGCTTGTACACACACACACACACACACACACACACACACACACACACACACACACACACACACACACACACACCCACGTTAAGTGCTTTCGAGTAGTTTCTACAAGCGATTAACGGTTCATTTCAGTGCTTTTTTTTAAAGCTTCTGAATATAACATAGGTGCATAAAAAAACACATATTCCCTGTTCCTAATTAATTTCATTCATTTCTGATTCCTCTTCATTACATTTTATTTATTTATCTTTCACATGTTTATATTACCCTTCCTTCAAGGCAGTGTTTTTCAACCTTTTCCATCTCATGGCACACTGAGAAGGTGCTAAAATTGTCAAGGCGCACCATCCGTTTTTGGACAATTGACAAGGCACCTTCACTGTTGGCCAGGGGCTCACATTCCCCAGTGGCCCTACTAATAGGCACCCGTGGCACACATGTCAACCATTCGTAGCACACCAGTGTGCCACAGCACAATGGTTGAAAATAGCAGCTCCAAGTAGCCCACCGGGGTGTACATGGCTCTTCCTCCATTTTTGTCCTCACAACAACCCTGTGAGGTAAGTGAGGCTGAGAGAGAGAGTGACTGGCCCAAGGTCACCCAGGAAGCTTCATGGCTGAACAGGTATTTGAACCGGATCTGCCGGGTCTAACTCCTGAACCACTACACCATCCTGGTTCTCAAGGTGCTTGGTGGGTTTGGAACCTGGAATTTCCTCCCTGCTCACCAATTACAGTGAATCCAGCTTTGCAATAATTCTGCAAAAGTGACCAACCCACACAGTCCTGTTGACCTACCCTTTCCTCTTTCGTGCATATATTAATTGTATACAATTGTTTTATATAAAATCACATTAAAAGCTCAGTTTGTAGAAATCTATATCACAGTTATTTACAACATTGAGAGCTCAGTCCTATGCCTGTCTACTGAAAAGTAAGTCCCATTATAGTCAATAGGGCTTTGTCGTAAACTTAGGGGGGTTTGGGGTGCTCAGAGTTCTTGGTTCTCAAACCCTAAAGCCCTTAAGGCCCCCCCATCCAGTAGTGCTGCCACCACCCTGTATGTGCCAGTGCCTCAGTCCAGGGACACTGAGACCCTCTAGGCTTAATTCTATCCTTGCAGGCACTGAGCGCTTTCTCCAATTAAAGCTTCAGTCCTCAAGTTACTAGACCTCAATGAGCACTTGGTAGCTTGCTGAACGGCTAGGCAGGATTCCGAACCTTTGTCCCCAACAGGCAATGAAACAACTTAGTAAAAGAGATTTTAGTTTATTAAGTACATAAGGTTACATAAGGCAGCAAATGCTAGAGGCATAAACATCTAGGAAACATATCAGCAATAAAATAATGAAGCTATAATATAAATAATAATAAAATAATAATATAATATATATATAAATAATAATAAAATAATGAAGCTAGCTGGCTATCTCTATCGCTCACCTGGGTCACCCAGTGATAGGTGATCTATCTGTGATAGATGACCTGTGATAGGTGACCTATCACTCACCTGGGTCAGTCACTCTTGTAGATCTCTTAGCTCCAGGCTACCTGTGAGGCTAGATACCCATGTTGGACAATGGGGCTCCCAGCATGCAAGATGTTGCACCCAGAACCTCTACCCAAGAAGAACTGGACACACCCCTTGGGGCACTCATTATTATACTTCTCATGCTAATAGTACTGAGGTGACTTCATACTTATTTAGACTGTCCAATCAGAAACTTTTGAGGATAGAACCTTCTTGGAGTGGGTCTGGTTGCTAGCCCTCCTAGTTCTCACCCCTCCCAACTGGAGATCCCCAGCTGCATTCTGCTCTGCTTGATCAGGCGCCCCTCAGTCTACTGAGGTGTTAAACATTCCAATGGGTTGTAATTCTTGTTGTCTGTCCTTTCTGGCCAGCAAAGGAGAGACAACCATCTTTTTGTTTGTTTATTCACATTCTTGCAGCTAGGAACTGCTAGCCACTTCTCCGTTACTGACTTAGTTTGGTTCAGGCTTCACATGCTAACCTAGGCCTAAACTGTACATATTCATGACAGGCTTACTCCCAGGAAAGTATGGATAGGATTGCAACTTAAAATTCACAATGGAATAACAGTGATTTTTTTTTTTCCTCTTTCAAAAGGGGAAACCGGCCTTGGGAAGTCAACGTTGATGGACACCCTTTTCAACACCAAGTTTGAAGGAGAGCAGGCCTCTCACTCACAACCAGGAGTTCAGCTGAAATCCAGTACTTATGATCTTCAGGAGAGCAATGTTCACCTGAAACTGACCATTGTTAGCACAGTTGGCTTTGGGGATCAGATTAACAAAGAGGACAGGTAAGCCTAGTGTTGTTAGGTTACTGATCAAATAATACAGGGGTCTCCAAACCCCGGCCCAGGGGCCAGATACAGCCTGCGACAAGCCTCTATCCAGCCCGCGGCCAGTCTCTTTTCCCCTCAAAGCCTCTGGCTCACTTGACCGAACATGATTGGAGCTGTGCTCTGGTTGTATCTGGAGGGTGTTCTAAGGGCCAGAGATTGAATTCGCCCATTTATACACTCATCTAAGTTCCATCTCTTATTTATATAAATTTTATATTTTTTTCTGGCCCTCTACACCGTGCCAGATATTTGATGCAGCCCTCTGGCCAAAAAGTTTGGAGACCCCTGAAATAATAGAAGTTATGTCATGATGACGCTACCCAACTGCATAAGAGATCTGTACATTATTTGCCCCCTTGGAGTTATTTGTCTGTGGCCCGATGTGCTTGATCACAAATAGAGTAAAATGATTGAGCTGGCAATTGAAAATTTTAGGTCACCCTGCCTTCTCTCATCGCTGTCCAAGCATTTTGTGACCCACTGAAAACCGGGACGCAACCCACAGTTTTGGAACCATTGCTTAGGTGATCCAGATACTGTCATGAATTTTAGGCTTATTTCTAAGTTTGCAGATTTCTGGGATAGGGGCTTGGAGAGGAATGTTCCATCCTTTGCAACATGTTCCTTTTTTCCCCTCTTCCCTCCTTAAAAAGCTATAAGCCCATTGTGGAGTTCATCGATGCCCAGTTTGAATCTTACCTGCAAGAGGAACTGAAAATCAAACGGGTCTTGCACAACTACCACGACTCCCGGATCCACGCCTGCTTGTACTTCATCGCTCCCACCGGCCACTCTTTGAAATCTCTGGATTTGGTAACCATGAAGAAACTTGACAGTAAGGTAGGAGTTGTACATTTGTCAACTTTCAGGAAGCATCATTGTTAATGTGCTTGGTTCTGTTCTTTTCATATTTGAAAGTGTCAGACCTTTTTTGCTTCCTCCTCCTCCCTCTCTCTGACTGTCTTCCTGTATCTTGGAGCGGGAACATTGCTCAGCTGTAGAGCACATGTTTTGCATACAGAAGACCGAGGTTCAACCCCTGACCTCTCGCTCTGGAATTCTCAGGTAGCAGAGCTGGGGAAATGCCTGAGATCTTGGAGAAGCAGGGCCAGCCCCAGCCCTCTAGTACCTGAGGCAGCATGTCCAAGTATGTCCACCCTCTTCATATGGTGATACCAGCCTCTGCTGTCTCTCTCTTTCTGGATTTGAAAATGAAAAAGGAACAGAGCAGAAGTCTGGAGGAGAGTGTTGGGCTAGAGTGTCCCAGATGGTCTAGTTCACTACTCTCCTCCACTTCTTTCTCCTCTTTTGTTCAGATCCAGGAAATAGGAGAAGGAGCGGTGAAGGTAGACAGGCAATCAGAGGCGGGCAATCCCTCTGCTCTGCAATTTGCAGTCTGAGGCACTACTTTCATCAGCCTCATGGGTGGGGCAGCCCTGCAGAGAACCACTGTTAAAGCAGACGGCACAGTGCTAAAATGTTTTTAGTATGGAGTAGTTTCATGTGTTCCACAAGAAACCAAGTGTAGCTTCATCTGGATATTTCCGTTCCACCTTTCTGCCCCTAAAAGTGTCCTCGAGGCACTTTATTCAAATGTACGTGCAACCAATCAATAATGTTGGCAACCTTCTCTCGAAAGACTATGGTATTGCGCTCTGAAAGGTGGTTCTGGAACAGCGTCTAGTGTGGCTGAAAAGGCCGATTCGGGAGTGACAATCCCTTCCACACCGGGAGCAAGTGCAGTCTGTCCCTGGTCTGTCTCCCTGGCTATGGGCCTTCCTTCTTTGCCTCTTTGCCTTAGACTGTTGGCCAAGTGTCTCTTCAAACTGGGAAAGGCCATGCTGCACAGCCTGCCTCCAAGCAGGCCGCTCAGAGGCCAGGATTTCCCACCTGTTGAGGTCCACTCCTAAGGCCTTCAGATCCCTCTTGCAGATGTCCTTGTATCGCAGCTGTGGTCTACCTGTAGGGCGCTTTCCACATGCGCTGCCTCCGATGCATCCTCGGCATCACCTGGCAGGACAAAGTTCCAAACAACACAGTCCTGGAACGTGCTGGAATCCCTAGCATGTATGCACTGCTGAAACAGAGGCGCCTGCGTTGGCTCGGTCATGTCGTGAGAATGGATGATGGCCGGATCCCAAAGGATCTCCTCTATGGTGAACCAATCAATAAAATCATCAAAACCAAAACCATGAGAACAAATGAATTCATTAAATGACCAGTGAAAAAACTGGAGCAACAAGAAGGAAAACTAAAGCCAGTTAGGAGCATGGAGGGAATCAGTCCAGAGGGCATTGCCTTAACTGAAACATGCATGTGATCCAGGAAGTCTTAACTAGGCAATGAAAAGCTGACAACAAGGGACCAGACAAGCCTCAATGGGTAGGGACTTCAGTAGTCTAGGGGCTGTGACCAAGAAGACCCTGTTACATTTCTTCTCCCCCTCCATAACAGGCTTATGAAAGAGGGAGAACATGGAGCAGGGCCTCTGATGTTGAATGAAGTGGGAGGGCAGATTCATCCGAGCAGAGGCTATTGTTTGGATATCCAATCCCTCTTCCCTTCTCTTTCCCATTTCCCCCCTGCAGGTCAATATCATTCCTATCATCGCCAAATCTGATGCCATTTCTAAGAGTGAGCTAACCAAATTCAAAATTAAGATCACAAGTGAACTTGTCAGCAACGGGGTGCAGATCTATCAATTCCCTACAGATGACGAGTCCGTGGCAGAAATAAATGGGACAATGAACGTAAGCTAAAAGCAAACTCTACACGCAGTTGTAGTGTGTTCTGGTGATAAGCGCCTACTTCATAAAGCTTGTGGGGAGGCTACCTTGATGCTGTATGTGACGTAACTGAACAACTCAAAAAGTGCGATATAAAAACTCTGGGTGGGTGGTGATCTTGCTCAGTCCATTTGTGCCAGGGTGAAACTGCAAGACACCCTGCCACTTAAAAATTGCCCACTCTGCAACCCTTCTTCTGCATTTGCTTCCCTGCCCCAGCGGGTCAGCAGTGGTCCCTGCCTTCTGCCCTCTAATGCCAGAGATTCCAGGTGGCGCACACATGCAGACATCACCCACATCAGTTTTGGAGGGGATGTGGAGAAGGGGCTCATTCCCCTGCTATTCTTCTCCAGTGATAGGAAGAAGCTCTCCCATCCATCCTGATCCCCCAGTTTGGCGCCCTCCTAGTCTGCACATTTAAAAACTATAGTGGGCTATGAGCATGAATAGCAGGAGAATTGTAAAGAGCTCTGCAATCTTTGCAGCTCTGTCCATTATCTTACATTGCTGCTCAGTCTCCCTGAAACAACACAGAAATGGTTTAATTATGATAGCTGCACGCATCTGGAATATAATTGTCATTGTGCAGGGGTGTTGCCAAGCACAAAATTCGTCCTCCTCTGGGGTGCTCTCTCCCTCTTCCCTATTTGAAACTCCCTTTTGGAATAAATAATTTTCTGGCCTTTATCTTTTGACTCTTGCCACGGAGCACTGAGAGAAATCTGGAGTTGTCTCATTCATTTCCTGTAGGGTGGAGACAAGTCATTATGTGCTGTTTCTTGTGGCTGGGGAAGCCAGTCTCTTTCTGGGCTTGGCTCTCTTCTTTTCCCAATTCTAGAAATGGTCTGTTTTCTTTTAAACAAGGAAGAAAAAGGCATAACATTATTTTAAATGGAAGAACAAAAGGTCACCTAGAAAATGTGTTGAGTTCGGGGGGGGGGTGTATGTGTGTCCCCCCCCCTTTGAACATAAATACAAACTTGCCATAGATGGAAAGTCATTGGAAATAGATGCCATAGATGGAAAGAGTGTTGCAACTCTGTTGTCCTGTCATGGGCTGAAAATACTAGCACTTAATCACCGAAGCTTGCAGCCAGGGAGAGCACATCAAAGGGTTTCTTGTTCTTATTAGTGAGTCTGAAAAGCACAGTGCCGCCTCTTATCTGATAGGGGCTCCTCTCATCATCCATTGGGAGAGGGCAGGAGCAAAGCATGTCCTTAGTGATCTTTTAGGCAAGTTACACTCAGCCTCAGTCTTCCTGTCTGCCTTGTGGCAGGGTTGTCGTGAGGTTTTATGTACTGTAGATCATAGGCATACCAAAAAAAACCACAACTTTTTTTTTTCTAGTTCCCAAGGATGTTTAAATGAATTTAGGATATTTTTGGGGTGCTGAATCCAAAAATGTCATGGATGGCTGATGGCTCTAGTTTTTGGGGGTATGGCGTAGCCACCTGATAGGCCTATTCAAGCATCTTCTTCCTGTGGAAGCCTTGGTGTTGGCTTCCTCACAAGGAAGTTGCTTGAATCTGTATATCTGGTGGCTATGCTGTACCCCCAAAACTAGAGCCATTTGATAAAACCAATGACAATTTTGCATTCGGCTTTCTAAATATACCCATGAATAGATCTAATTTTTACGACAAACAGAATGTGTGTAGTCTGTGTAATAGATGTGATGCACTTTGCACACTTAGAAAGAAGGACACAAAATATTGTCCTGCTCCGAATCTCTGGTGGGGCGGGAGTGCCAGGGCCAGATGTGGCCCATGGGTGCCAGTTGGCCATTGCTGCTGTACCAGGCTTATTGGAGAACATTTTGAACTTTTAGAAAAGTGCTCTATAAATGCTCACTTATTGTTGTTCAAATGAAATTGGCTGATTCTCCCCGCCCCCCTTTTTCAGGCTCACTTACCATTTGCAGTGATTGGCAGCACAGAAGAAATCAAAATAGGAAACAAAATGATGAAGGCACGTCAGTACCCTTGGGGGACTGTGCAAGGTGAGTGGCAGCCCTAGTTAGGTGACTGGTTTTTATCCTGAAGCAGCATTGGCTGATAAGAAATAAGAATGGATCCGGCCAATGGCCCGCCTAGTTCAGTTTCCTGTATCTCCCAATGGCCCACCACGTGTCTCAGAGAGCACCCAAGACAGCAAACACCAACTTCCAGTTACCACTCCCTGGCATTTGGCATTCAGAGGTATCCTACTTGCATGTACTCATCACAGCTTGTAATCTGTGATGGATTTTTCCTCCATAAATCTGTCCTAAATGCCCTTTTAAAAGCTTCTTGGTCAGGTGGCAAGAATCTTATGGCAAGGAATTCCACAGACTAATTAAATGCTGGGTAAAGAAATATTTTCTTTTGTCGGTTTTTAATTTCCTGCCACTCACTTTTAGTGGATGTCCTCTGGTTCTGGTGTTGCATGAGAGGGAAATGAGCTTCTCTCTGTCCATTTCATGCATAATTTTTTACATCTCAGTCATGCCCCCCTCGGGTGTCTTTTTTCCTTGGCTTGAGCAGAGTTGCATTTTATCACACCTTCTTCTTGGCCATATGAAGCCTATTTTACTCATGGGGTAGAAGGATATGGCAGAGTAGACAGTCCTGTTTCAGACTGCAAGTGGCAGGGGTGCTGCTTTTGAATGCGTCTCTCATAAAAGCATCCCTGTAAAGACACAGATTCTAGACACGAACCACATTAAACACATTTTCTTTTTCCAAAGACAAGATTATTGCAAGGGGATATTTTTGTTGTTGTTGTTAAACGAACCACATTAAACACATTTTCTTTTTCCAAAGACAAGATTATTGCAAGGGGATATTTTTGTTGTTGTTGTTAAACTTGTAGGAAGATTCATAAATTCAAAAAGATTCAGATTGCACATTTGCAGTTTGAAGTGATACAGTCCATTCTACCACCACCAAACTCTTCAGCATGCATAGAACAAACCTTAGCAAGGTCTCACCAAATGCTCACTTCCCAGAGGAAGGAAAAAAGAGTAGAACTTCAGAATGGCCCAGAACTTCTAGTGAAGAACTGAAAGCTGCCATTGGCCATCATGTAGTCTTATTAACTTGACAATCGCTCCCTTCCTCCTCCCTCCTAGAGTTGGGAGGCAACCCTGGTTCCCAAATATTTGTTGTTATTGCCAAGCAAATGACTTAAATGGGACCTGAAGCTTGTCTTAAGCAAAGGTTGTCTAGCTCAATTATTTCTGTTTTAAAAGGCACTGCTGGTGTTGTGTGATACTTTTACAGTTGTTGGGCATATAGAATTATCAGTATACATGCTCTATCAAGGGAGAAAACAGGGAGGGAAGGGGATGGATGCAGGAAAAATGAGGGGGGAGAAACCTATGCAATTGTTTTGGTTAAACATGAAATTAGTTACAGTGGAGGGGAGAGCTCAGGCATGATGTCACCAGCTTTGCAGAAAAGGTGGGGGTTCAAAAGGGATTTGCAGGAAATGAATGAAGAAGCATGCCAGAAAGTGTGTGAGTCACCTTGTTCACTTTAAGTGTTCTTTGCTTGCCCCCATTTGTTTTGCCATGAATTTTTGCAGTGGAAAATGAAGGACACTGTGACTTTGTCAAGCTAAGAGAGATGTTGATCCGCGTCAACATGGAGGATCTCCGTGAGCAGACACACGCACGCCACTACGAGTTGTATCGGCGATGTAAACTGGAAGAAATGGGATTTAAGGACACTGATCCAGATAGCAAGCCTTTCAGGTATTGCTCCAGTTGGAATTGGAAGGACTTTGCTGGTGGGAAAGAGAAGTTACTCTTCCCTACTTAGAGAATAAGCATCTAGCTTAACTGGCTATGAAATGTGTTTCATTGAGTTTTGAACTCTTAGAAACGAAGGTGGCCTGTGCATAGTGATGGTGGTCTTCATTGGGCAGAATTCTCTGCAGAATTGTGATTTCCTGAAAGCCTGGTGTTTTGAAGTAGCTTAGTTTCTAGTCCTTAGGGCTTCCGTATAGTTTTCGTAAACATACATGGGCAATGTGCCATAAAGGGGCAGTCTTCCTTGCCCTTCTCAGTGCTTCTTGCTTTCCATATCCCAACTTCATTCTCTTTCATCTACGTTGCCTCAATCCTTTCTTTAAGTGGAAAAATACCCACTCCAAATCTTAGAAGCTGAATAAACCACGCACAATGAATGCAAGCGTCTGATTTTCCTAAATTTACTCTGAGCATAGAGTTTGAGCTTCCCTTATTACAAATTTGTATTTGTAACAATAGTATTTTTCATTCTAGGTAAAAGAGTTGTTAACAGTGAGGGGGAATTAAGTAGTTTGAGTTAACTGACCTACTGTCTTGGAGGGCTAGAAACTTGCTTCATTTAATTTTAATGAAAACCCAGCTTCTTGGGGGGGGGGGGGGGGCTAGAGGTTAGAGGTTCTGTTTCAGGCCATTCAGCACCAACTTAGCAGTGCAGATTCCTAGACTCTAGTAACATTGTAAAGTTTTTATTTATACATACCCTACTGCAGGCAGAATTTGATCCACTGATTCCCCCCTTCTCCCTTCTATCCTTCTCTGGTCCTGTAGTCTACAAGAAACATACGAAGCCAAAAGGAACGAGTTCCTGGGAGAGCTACAGAAAAAAGAAGAAGAGATGAGACAAATGTTTGTGCAGAGAGTTAAGGAGAAGGAAGCAGAGCTGAAGGAGGCTGAGAAAGAGGTGACCATAAACCCGTGTGTGTAACTGTGATGAGTCTGTGTCCTTTGGATTAAAGCTCACAGGGAGGTGTCCGGCTGCATTAATTGATCAATTCAGGGCTAAATAATGCCGAATCTTCTTATGTTTGATTTGTTGATAACTGAATAAATGTAGAGCGCCTCATTCCTGGTCCCCGCAGCTGTCAAAATTCCTCCTTGGGTGTGTCAGCTGGTCACAAAGGACCTCCATCTTCCTTTGTGGCTGGGTTCTCTCTGTGGTTTTGGTTTCAAAGTTGAAACCTAAACAACAGCAAAAATGGTGATGATGCTACAGTGTTTGACTTGCTTATGGGTCCAGACCCATCTGTTGAAGACCAGTGCCCTATAGCGCATTCAGCGTTCCTGCGCAACTGTGTGTTGCAAAAGGATGCCATTTAGCAGGGAGCAAAATGTCTCTTTCAGGCAAATGTATCCTCCATTGCCAATTGTTTCTCCAAGGCACTTCTGGTTCAACCCTCCCAAAATACGTGTTTGAAAAATGCTTCGGGCGCACCCTTCGTGCTTTCCTCTCTCCACATGCATCTTTTCACTCTGAACTTCCTTTCCAGCTGCATGAGAAATTTGATCGCCTCAAGAAGTTGCATCAGGATGAGAAGAAAAAACTGGAGGACAAGAAGAAATCCTTGGACGATGAAGTCAACGCATTCAAGCAGAGGAAGACAGCGGCTGAATTGCTCCAGTCTCAGGCCCAGCAGGCAGGAGGATCACAAACTCTGAAAAGAGACAAGGAGAGAAAAAAGTAAGTTTGACTTCATGGGGTAGCACTTTGGATCACTATTTCCTTGTCATCGCCCTCCTTATTTCTTTCCCCCCTCTGGAGACAGCAGACTCTGCTTGCTGCTGAAGTCCTCTATTAAGGCTGTGCCTGCAGAACCATCAGCGGCTTTGAACAGCACATTCTTCCTTGGAGGGGTGCTGCAGGTTTGTCAAATGACTCTTCCCCTTGGCAGCGACAGTGTTTTTGCCCCACCAGCTTCCATGTTGGAGGAAATTGGACAAACAGGAATTATCTGGGCTGAACCCCCTGATACATGCTCTGAAAGGCCCAGCGGCACAGCACAAACCTGGTCCACTGAGAAATTTTTCTGCAGCTCATGTGTGGAAATCGCCTGTGGTATCCATATCAAAAAGCCTGCAATTTTGAGCCAGTTACTCCTCCGTTCCAGTGCAATCTTCTCCTACCTCCATTTCCAGTATTAAGTTGAGCTGGTGTCTGCTCTGAATGCCAGTGCTCAGCCTCAAGGACTTTCCCCAGAGAGAGACACAGGAATGAAGTGATGCTGTTGTCTGCATCCATAGAGAGCTGCACACAACAGCAGTGTTCAGTTTAGTGCTGGAAGTGTAGCCTGCATTCCAGAGCTTAACTTAATGTGGGGCATGATGAGGAGTCCCTTAACCCATTTTTGCCCAACCCACAGGTGTACACATTTGATCCCTGTTGCATGTTTGCAACATTGGGCAGAAATGGCTTAATTAAATCAGTGCATGCCTTTGACTCTCCTTCTCCTTCCTGGTTTAACACAATCATGGTCCCCCAGCTGATGGAGCCTTCACAGGGGCTGAGGCCCCTTCTGGCCACCCTGTAATTCAAGCAGTGGCTCCAGTTCTTGTCCCCTTAACTGGCCCTGAACTTGTTTTCTTTTGGTTTAGTTTTTTTCTTTAAACTAATCAAAGTTTGATTTTTTTGGTTTTTGTTTTTGGTTCACTAAATTGTGTATGTCTCCCTTAGTTGTCATTTGTATGCTGTTTTTACAGTTAATCCTGCTGTTTACTGCATGGTGCATGGGGCACATTGTGCTGGTAAGCTTGACTAAATTATGTGGCCGTTGTAGTGGGAATCTCAAAGGCATTCTGTACACAAACATGCACAAGTCTGTCCCTGTAGTCCAGCTTCTGGCATCAGCGGATGCCTGAGTGGGGCACCAAGTACTCCCCTATCCGCTTCCACCCTTCTCTCAGTTGCTGCTTGACTTGGCGACAGTATGCAATAATCCCCCTGCCATCCCTTTGGACTTGCTGCTTTCGAAAAACAAGAGGACAGAGCAGGAACTGTGGAGGAAGAGAGAGCCACTCTAGCCCGTCGCTCTTCTTTCCTCCACTTCCTCTTTCACTCCATTCCTATATTCCTCTCCAAATCTGAGCATGGAAGGAGGAGCAAGAGGCAATGATAATGGATAGGGTTGAAGTGGATATGAGTGGCAGCACCTGAGTCCCCTCCCCCAGTCAATTGGCTGACTGAGGCAGCTGCCTCAGTCTGCCTCATGAATGGGCCAGTCCTTCTTGGCATCTCTAACAATCTCAGTTCTCTGTTATGCAGTGACAGGACCGTTGCGCCCTGAACAACGGTATCCTGATCAAATGCGTCTTGGTATTGGACATTTTCATCCGTTCTCTTTGTGTCCCCGATTTGTGTCCCAATATATGTATACTTATCTTAGATGTACTTTTTTATTTTTAAAACAGGTAGGATTTGGTTTGGGATAAGAGGCATAGGATATTTATCATGGGGTTTGTTTCCCAGTTATACAGGGATGCAAATAACCGGGATACTAAAATAAAGCGAGATGCAAATGTGCAAAACGAGATGCAAAAATGGGATGCCAGTGACTAGAACGCATTTGACAAGGACGCGCTTGTCCAGGATGCAAGTACCTTCCTATGCACCTCAGCTGCTTTCTCACACACAGAGTAAGAGGCATTCAGGGCTTCTTTAACCTCTCTGCCCCAGTGAGAACTGTTAAGGTTTAAGGGGGGCTTGTATAAAATTATTGAGAGGATTGGTGTAGGTTCCCAGTCTTGTCCCAATATGAGCAGGTTGCAAGAACAACACTTCAACTACAGCAGAGTACTTTCAGCAGTTGTATTGGTCAAGGGATATCACATACAGAGCAGTCATTTAACAGTCCAAGAGTCAGCACGGAGAGCAGTCAGTTCCAGTATAACAAATCCAAATCAGTTCCGATAATACACAGTCAAAGGTTCAGTCCATAAGTCAGTAATATCACATACATACAGTATCCAGCCTCTTCAGTCACTGGCAGCAGTCTCACAGTTACTCCATCAACTCCCCTACTGCTGCACTTGAGGCTCCTCCTGACTACCTTCATATAGTCAGCTCAGCCAATCAGTATTTGGCTTGGTCACACCCAGGGTGTGCCTGTCCCAGGTGCTTGCTGATTCTGCTGAATCATTGCTCTGCACCTGCTCCCTGAACCAACATGTAAGCTTTGGTTCTGCATCACTCAGAACTCAAGCTGACAAGAACAACCACAGAGGCTCTTCAGAATTCTTCTCTGCAGTGCCCCAGCGACGCTCTTGTTTACCTGTTGCTCTTGTCTTAAGCAGGAGAGCAGGCGGCTGAAGGGCATGATGGGAGAATCTCAACAAGCTACGTGTTCTTGTTCGAAAAGAGCCTTTTGTCCAGAAGGGTGAAGCCAGTTTTGCTGACCCTTCAGCACTTGCTCAGCTTCAAAATCTGGCCCTTGTAGTGCTGACCAGTGGTCCCTCTGTATGATTGTCCCATAGTAGCTTGACCTACTCCTGCCCTCCCCCCCACCTGCAAGCCAGAGAGGTGCTATTCTGATGATATTCATGGAAGGCTTCCTTGTTGGGATCCAAGCTCCTTTTGTGCTATCTATCTTTTCCCTGCTGATCTAAAATGTAAATGGGAACCCTTCCTCCTTTGTTGTTCTCTTGCACAACAAACATGACTTCAGAACAAAAGAGAAGGATGAAGGTGGGGGGGGAGGCCGCAAACAATTGTTGCTCTTCAAGGCTTGAAATGTAAAAAAAATAACTTCCAAGAATTGCTTTGTTTATCCAGAGCCTGAGAGCCTATCTAGGGGCTGGAGAGAAGCTGGAATAAACATTGTGGGTCCTTGTTAGCTTTTCAATGACTTTTGGCTAGCTTCCACGTGCAGCCCTGTGGTGTGCTGCTCTGTGGCTCAAACAGGCCTTTCTTTTTGTTCCTAAGACTATTGGCAGACCCTGCCTTTCTGAATGGGGCATCTGTCTTTGCCCTTGCTGAGCTTAGTGAGCAAATCTTTTCCAGCAGTTTGCAAACCCTCCCAGGACTGGTTTGGCCTGAGACGACTTGCATGGCTTGTCTATTTTGGCCCGGGCACATGTAGTTTAACCATCTCCGTTAACACCCCTGCTGTGCAATCTGCTGAACTCTGAAAGGCTTTATTGTGTGTCCTCAAGTGTGTTCTAAGTAAATTTTAAACCAAATTAACATTTTTCCTCCTAGAGATTAGGAAGGCCAGGAAAAATTAGCAACTGGGGTGGGCAACCCAGAGCCCACAGGCTACATGTGGACCCCCAGGGTTCTTTGGGGCTGCTCAGTTTCTCTTAGTAGCATTTCCGTAACTGACATCTCCAGTGCCCTTGACAACATGACAGCCATATTCAAGACCTTGAATGGCTCAGGAACCAAAAAGACAAATCAATATTGGTCCAAATTCATTCCCCCCCCCCCGCCAAATCTTATGTGATGGATCAGGTTTTTAACATGTTAGAGTTTACAGTTTCACAGTAGGAGTATTAGAATGGTAACAACATGCTCACCTTCTGTGGCTTGGCATCAGCCAATTTCATGTGCATTTCAGCTGTGTGACATCCATGCAAAAAACCTTTGTACTCCGTGATGTGTATGTCCAACATGGCCTTTGGTCCCAGTTCTGTTGCCCACCCCTGTTTATGCCATATTTATCTTATTAACTTATTAATCCAGAGAAACATTAATCCTTTTTGTTTGTTTGTTTGTTTTTTCATTTTCAGTTCAGGTTTCCTGTAGATCCTTTCTTTTTGCATCAGAAACGACCACCCCACATTTTGAGTTAACCCACAGTCCACCCCACTGCCTTTTTGTCCATCTTCTCCCCAGTGCACCTTTTTGCTCTGTTGACCATTGTCCTAAACGCCCCAGAGGTTCTCTTCTCTTGACTGTTGTATGAAGAACTCTGAAGTAATGTCTGTGGAGCTGCTGAGAGAGGCTCCGAATGCCTGTGGGGTCTGTCTTAGCCCATTTTGCCAGAAGCTTGCAGGGCCGACGTCCTAAGACATTTCATGTCAACATCTCATTAATGCATTGATGTGCGTGTGTATGGTAAGGCCACATGTTTGCTTCCCGGTTACACCTAGTGCTGTGATGCTTGAGCCTTATCGCAGATTCTCTTGTGAAGGCAGGAAAGCTGTGCAGAAACCAATTCAGGGATGCTTGTTTTAAATCAGCTTATAGGATCTTCACAAGGTTTTTGTTCATTATGTCTCTAAGTTTTCAGCTGTGTTTTGACTGCAGCTGAACCTGCTCCCTGCCAGAAGGAGAAGTAAAGATGAGGAATCTTTGTCGGTTCAGGATTTAAGCTTCCCAAAAGATTGTCATATTTTTTCCCCCCCAGTGACTGCAGTATGGAGATGGTGATGCTTTTACTGTACACTCATTGGGATGCTTGCTCTGATTCACTGAGCCTTTATACTCATAGGACCTCCCAGGATGCATGTACGGTGCTCCCCAGCTAGCCAGATCTTCCTCTCAGTAACAAGGGGAGCTATGTGCAAAGCCCCCTGGAACAATTTTGGAGAGTCAGGATATGAATGCATGTTAAATAAAATCTGGGAGCTCCCCCTTCTGTCAAAATAAAAGAGGAGATCCACACACATGCTGGAGCATGTATGAACATCTAGATCAGGGGTGTCAAACATAAGACCCGCAGGCCGGATGAGGCCCCCAGACACAATTTCTCTAGCCCCTGTTTTAATTGGGCTCTCCCAGCGTGATACTTGGACTATCTCATATCTTGAAATTATGAACAAGAATTGCACATTTTCTTTCTGTCACTTACAACTAATGAGTTTCTAGGTGAGAACAAAATGAATGCTCATTTCTGGCTATCATCTGCTTAATGATGTCACTTCCAGCCATCAGCAGGCATCACTAATGCTATTTAGCCCACTATATGAAATGAGTTTGACACCCCTGAGTTAGATTATGAAAGCCTGAAGGAGAATGTGGGGGCCTTTCACCCTTGCTTCTCTACTACAAAGATTGGAAGTCATGAAAATCCCAATCCACACACAAGCTGGAGCACTATGAATTTGACACCCTTGCTCTAGCCTGAACAAAATTCCCCACACTTGCTGCCAGATGAGTGTACATAATGCTGGGCACTTGTACTTGGCCAATTTTTGTGGCAAATAAGCCCCCTTATCTCACTGGAGTTTGTGTCCGAATTAATAGTAAAAGACCAACTCCTGAAATGGATTATAAAATTTCATCCTCGAGTATTAGTCAAGTGTCTCTTACTGATTGAAAAATGGTAAGTATTTTTTTTTCCTTCCCGAAGGTAGAAAACAACATTTTTGCATTTTTAAAATAACTTTTACCTAGGTTGAATGGTGTTCTTTTAAAAAAAACAAAAGGTAGCTGCATTGGAAATCTTTATAAAGGGAAAAAAAAGTTTGTTTTGAATCTGCAATATTTTTTATTTAATTTTGATTGTGAGGAGAATAATTTGTTGAGATTTTCATATGTGTTTTATAAAGCCTGGTGAAATTTAACTGCAGTTACTTATCTTATTAAAAGAGAAGTAATAAAAGTTAAGGAATTTGAAAGGGCAGCAGAATAATATCAACTTTAAAAACAGACTTTTTGTTTTCTTTTAACCATGAGCCACATTTGCACTAGACTTAGAATGGCTTAATTAATTTTGTTTCCTCTGTCTAGGGCAGAGTTTCTCAAACTGGGATGTCACAATGCCCCAGCCTGAGGAACTCTGTCTTTGCCCCTTTAAGGGGTGGGGAGGGGGGAATGCAGGAGATGCTGTCCCCAGGACCCACTGCCATAGGTGATGGTGGCTTTGTTTTATTTACTGGCAGCAACAGCCTTTTGTGGGTACAAGGAGCCCTATGGAAGCCTCCACAAGGCTCCCGAAGCCTCAGAAAATGTAAAAATAGAGAATCGCAACAGACTTCTGGTTTTGCAGTCGAAAACCAAAAGTGGGTTGTGGTCTTTATTTTTACATTTTCTGAAGCTTGGGGAGCCTTGCGGAGGCTTCCACAGGGCTCCCCGCACCCCCAGGAGTCTACTGCCCCAGCCAGTAAGTAAACCTAGGAATCGCTTTGCTGCATTCCCCCTCCCCCACAAAGACTTATTGCAGCTCTCCTGCTCCTGGAGAGTTTGGGAACCGGAGGTCTAGAGAATCCTAGAAATTACAGTTCTGTACTGGGGTTGGGATGGATTTATGGATCCCTAATGTAGAATTCTTGGCCTGTTTACGGAGCTCCGGTTCCCAGCATTCCTTGAGGAAAGCCATGACAGTTAACGGTGGTACGAGACAAATAGCCTTTTGTGTAGATATGCCCTGTTGGTTATCTTGGACATCTAAAAAGAATAATAAGATTCTCTGGAGTTTACAGTCCTTTAAACCTAGAGGGGATCTTTGGTCTCCAGAGGTTATTTTCATTACTCAATTAATGTTACGTTTCACATCTGTGCTCCAGTGGCAGTCCGTTATGGAACCCAGCATGCTGTGAGGAGTTCAGACTAGTGCTTCATCTGAAAAGGGTCTCTTGAACATTTGCATTTGAAAATTTACGGGCTTTATTTGAAGAAGTAGCCAGTTTTCTTATAACGGAAAGCAATCGCTTGTCTATAGGCTAGATCTCATTCCCAGAACAATTTTTAAATCTTGGTAGTACTCAGTTTTCATTTAAAATGTGGCTTTTAAAAAAAATGTTTTTTCCCTAGTATGGAGAAGGATTCCTTCCCCCCCAACCCCCAGAGAAAGAGATATTTTCCATGTTCCCATTTTTCTATTAGCTTTGATGTGTAAAATCCCAGCTATGCTGACTTGAGCATACGCACAACTGTGAACCCCTTAGTACTAGATGGAAGCCTGAAAACTCGCTAGGTAGCAGCGGGAGAGGGATCTTTTGCAACAAAAGAGTCTTCTGGCCCACTGTGTGGAGAATCAAATGCCTCTCCCCCCCCCAATTACAGAAACATTGGGACATTTTTCAGAACCCTTTGAAGCAGCTATAATCTGAGTAGTGTTCTAGGCATCTCTCCCTCCCTCCAGTTTACATGCATGACCCTATTGCCCTTAGAATTTCTAGGCAAAACAAGTATTATTTAGAATCAGGGCATTAGTCTTGGATTAGAGGGGGGAAAGCCCTCTTTTTTTGTTCTCTACATAAGTAAAATCATTGCACTGAAATGGTTCTCAATTGATAAGGTCCCCTTAATTGTACTTCATTGTGTATCTGTGTGTTGACCTGTCATAGCCGATATTTTTTGGATGGGAAATCTTTTTTTTTTTTTAATAAACTTCTTTCAGACAATAATTCTGGTTAATGCTTTGTTTTTTGTTTTGCCCTTCTTTTGCAGTAACCCCTGGCTGTGTACTGAGTAGTTTGCCTTGAGTACACTGGGCTGGAATGGACCTTCATTTATTTAATATGCTTCTGTTCAGTCATGGTCTTCTCATGATGCCTGCCACCAGTGATAATCTAGAGTCATACTTTACTTTTTTTTTAATTGCTGTATAATAGTGTGTGCTTGTGTACCATGTATGATAACAGTTTCGAGGTTGTTTTTGGACGCTGTGCAATGGTTAGGATATCTTTCTAGGTGGTTGATGTTCACCTATAGCTCGGACAGATTTCCTGCACAGGAATGTCCTCCGGTGAGACCTTGGCTTCCTCCCATAGTGGAGACGGTGGTAGAATCCTAAGATAGTAGAATGGACTGTACAACTACAGATGGTGTGAGAGAGAGGTTGTCCAGCTGTTGAATATTACCTCACATACAAAGAGAGGCTCAGAACAAAGAAAAAATGGGACCTCCCAACCACTAAGGTGGGAACGCCAAGTGTCACTCCCCCTTTCCTGGGCTCTAGCCCACCACTCCTCCAGACTTTCCCTTTCACTTCATTCCCCTATTCCTTGTTGAGTCCATGGAGCGAGAGGAGGAAGAGGAACAGCCGCGGTAAGTGGGTGGAGATGGCCCATGGCACTGCCTCAGCTGGCCTCATGGGTGAACTGGCCAGAGTTGAAAACTATCAAAGGCAAACAATTTAGCACTGTCCTTGCAGTTCTAGTTTTCTGCTTGAAGGGTCTTCTTTATATAAAAAATGGGGGGGAGCCTTAGCCACAGTCTGACATGGTACACTCATTCTGCTGCCTCATAATGCCACCAGCTCATTCTGTTGTGTATGTGAATCCAGCCCTCTTGTACCGGCAGTCATTAGAGAGAAGGTGAAATGGCGTGAACTCAGGACCACCTACAAAAAGTGGCAGCCCTGCATAAAGTTGCCTTCCTCTTCTGTACTGCATAGTAAAGCTCTTTGTCCTGACATCAGCTGCCCATATCAGCCAGTGTTGAGTGGACAAACACATTGCAGAAGGATGTTAAGACACAGAGCAGGATTTACACTAGTGGTTTCCAACCTTTAGGAGCCCGTGGACCACTGAGGCAAAAATTGGAATCGTCATGGACTGCATGCAACCCCCGCCCCTGCACACAAAAAATTCAACTAAATTTGGTAGTCCATCTGGGAGCACATGGCAAGACACTGGAAGTGCTGGCAGCAGCTGTGGGTGGTCCATTCTCCGCCCTCTCTGGTGGTCCCTGGGGGAGTGTCTCACTGAGCAAGCGCTCTCCCGGGGACCCCCCAGAGAGTGTTGAGAGTGGACCGTCCATAGCCATGGTGAACACTTCGATAGTGGGTAGGGGAGCGATCACTCAGTGAGACGCTAGAAATGATAAAAAGACTATCACACTTATTTTCCTGAGACCTCATGGACCACTTCTCAGGGTCTTGCAGACCACTTTTGTTCCACAGACCACAGATTGGGAAACACTGGTTTAAATGGAGGAGAAAAGTCAGTGCAAGGCTGTAATTTTGAGCAGCAGCCTTGTGTGTTGTCCATCAGTGTGTGCTTTCACCTATAGCCTCTGTGAAACAAAAATGGGCACACAGCCTACATAGGGCTACAGCAACTTTGGCTAGCCTGGCAGCTCCGAGATGTGCCATCCATATTGTGGTATCGCTCAGAGCACTCTACTGTGTTTGGGACCATTGTGTGAAGGAAATTCAGCATCTCCACCACGTGTGTGTCCCTGGCTATGTTCCACTGAGAGTAACATTGGAACTTGTTGTGGTCACCGGAGTCTGGATTTCCCCCAGGTTTTCCACGCTTGAGACTTGATGCTCCACAAATCCTGGCACAGATATTTGCATATTGACCTTTTAGCAAATGTTTCTGTGCCTTTCCTGATGGATGGTGCTGGAAAGCTGTCTAGACACCCAGCAGTTGGGGAGGGGGGGGCATCTGAGGCGGCTCAGAGCATTGTGGGAGCTGTAGTTTGCAGAGAGAGTGGACACCGCCATACATCTCTCAGAAGCAGCAGATGAACAACCTTCTGGTTGTTCATCAAACCAGGAACTTTGGCCTCCTGGGACTGTCTAAGCTTTGATCCATCAGAACCACTTGGCAGGGCTCATTCCTAAAGTCTGCCGTGGAGTCTAGAGGATCCTTGTCTTTGTTTGTATATATCGAGCATTGCTTGGGGAATTTTTGCCCCTATTGCAACATACAGTCTAGCTGGACATGAGATTTTGTCCAGATCCTACAAGAATTCTATCTACTTGGCTCTAAACCAAAGGCGCAGAGATTTTACCAGCTGCTTGGAAACCGGCAGTGTGTCCAGACCGCATGCTCACACTCAGGGGTTCTGAGCCCTGGTTCATGCATTCATCAGAGCCCAGCAGTGAAACAGCACCATAGATTTATCAGCCCTGACCCCACCAATAATATCCGGTGTGATCTGTGGCTCTTGCCCAGAGGCCTCTAAATTAATCTTTGGTCCCTTTTTAATTTTTAATTTATTTGTCTTGACCTTTTCCTTCTGCAAAAGAATGTCAGTTCTAAGTTGCCTGTGCTCTTTTTCTTAATTCTGCTTGCATTTTTGCTGGCAAAATATCATGCTGAGTGAGACGCCACTACTTCAGTTAAATTTTGGAGTGGTGAGAGTGCTTAACAATTTTTTTTAAATGATATTGTTTTCTTTTTTCTCCCTTCATACTTCCCTGGTCACACTGCTGGAGCAGTGTGTCTGTGTGGAACGAGGAATGGTGCAACCTTCTAGAGCTTTTTGGATGATCCTTTAAGTGTGTGGATGATCCTTTTGGATGATCCTTTAAGGAAGCAAGAGTTTGCTTCAGAAGCATGCGAACATGCTTAAAAACCATTGCTAGTTTCTGGACACCACCATGACTGCCTGCAGCGACAAGTGTTATACCCAGGGAAAGACCCTCTCTGTGACTCTGAATGTTGTGCATCTAATGTTCTTGGCATGGGCAGAATCTCCCCCACTCTGGCCTGGCTGCAGTATTTGTTGCCACAGACAAATGCCCATGCCTGGTAGCAAGAGTGATCATAGAGTTGGGATGGGCCCACAAGATCATCTAGTCCAGCGATTTCCAACCTTTTTCATTCCATGGCACACTGACAAGGCCACTAAAATTATCAAGGCACACCATCAGGTTTTTTGCAATTGACAAGGCACACCATGCTGCCAGTGGAGGGCACACATCCCCATTGGCCCTACTAATAAATGGCCTTCCCCCAAATTCCACTGGCACACCTGTGGACCACTCATGGCACGCTAGTGTGCCATGGCACAGTGGCTGAAAATGGCTGATCTAGTCCAACCCCCTGCCTGTAGCAGGTAGTTCTCCTTGAGCTCTCCAGCAGCTGCCTGTTGAGCCTCTGGCTTGAAGGTCTCCAGTGAGGGAGAGTTCACCATCTCTCCACTGTTTCCAAGCATGGGGGGCGAGACTTTTAGGTGGACAGTCCAACAATCTGTTTACCGATCCTGCTTTAAGTAATGATCTGAGTTCATAAACAGCATATCTGGATAGTACCTTTGACAGCTGAATACTCCAGCAAGAGTTATGTTTACATACAACCCGCATTTTCCATGGAGGAGGTGGGAGTCTTTTAAGCTCAATTCTAGACAGTTTTTGTGCAATAAGCATTGTACAGTGAACCCTTGATTCAATGGACCTTATTTGAACAGACTTCAGAGATGGTGGACTTGGTCTGCTTCTTTAAAAGCTGGTCAGATACATTTTGTGCACTGTCATAAAAGCACTTGGTTTTAACAGACTTCAGCAGGAGTGAACGCCCCTTCCCACCAACTGGCCCATTAAATTGATTCTTCACTGTCATGTATTTTTTATACCAGTGCAGTCCTGTGCACATTTCCTTGGACTGTATACTCGGCTGTGTTAAATGGGACTTACTCCCAAGTAAGTGTGTACAAGGTTGCAACCTAAGAATACGATTTAACTTGGAGGAATTCTTATTCTGGAGGTTCCTGTTCTCACCAGTCAGTCTGGTCCTTTTAAAATGGAGCGCCAGATTCAGTAAAACAGAATGAGATTTAAATGCAACCAAAGACAAGAGGAACATGTTGCAAAAGAGCTGAAGGAAACTAGCAAGGTGCATCTCCCTGGTGGTAGAAGGGTGGAAGTTCCCAACTGCCGATCCTTACAGCACCCGTTGGTTCCCTGATCTTTCTCAGCATTATAATTAACTAGATGTCCTCCTGCTAGGAAGCAAAGTGAAACAGCGAGCTTGGGCGGTGGACGTGGAGGCCATTAAAGTCTGCAGAATAAATGGATAAATCTGGTACCCAGGATGCAACCTGCTAGGATGTTCTCTGCTAGCCTCATTGACATGAACAAGAATCATGTCCTTTAAATTTGTTCAGCAGAAGATTCCAGGTTCAAATCCTGGCAGCTCCTAGCAGGGACGTGCGGTGGGTGGGGAGGCAGGTGAGGCAGAGTCTCTCCACTGGAGTCCTTTGAAAAGCACCACCATGCGTGAGGTGTGCAAGCACACACAACCCCATGTGCTCTGCCTCACTGTAGGTCCCTGGCTCCTAGGTATGGCTGGGAAGCTATGGAGGGGTACTGGCAGTCAGTGGTTTGGATACAGAACTAGGTGGACCACTCAGTAAAAGTCAGCTCTGTATGACCACTTTGTCCTGGAACTCAGAGGTTTTTCAGAGCAAATCAGCTGTTCTCAAAATCATGTTTGGGGGGGGGCTTAGCTCTTTTCATCAGGGTTCCAGATTTTCTACACAAAAACAATGAAGACTTGTGCAAACTAGGCACATGCTTTCATGGGCTGCTGTATGGTCCACTTCTTCAGATGCATGAAGTGTTATCCTCAGTGAGTAGGTGTGTATATATAAACTATAAATATATTACAAGTTTAAAGAGAAAGAGACAATAATTATGAGCAGAGATGCCAAAGGGCTGTGACCTGGAAAGGGTATTGCATGTTTTTGGAAATGGCTTCAAGTGTGAATTTAGAAAAACTCTACATTCCTCCCCCCCATTTCAATATTATATGGCATAACAGTGCGAGCCTAAGCATTTCTACTCAGAAGTAATACTTTTGAGTCCAATGAGCTTTGATCCCAGGTAAGTGTGTGTAGGATGGCAGCCTACACACTGTCATCTTTCAAACATGGATTCATCTCAAAACAATGAATCTCCCCTTCTCCTATATGTTTTGGACCACAGGGGTTTCCTAAAGGCCCCTGCAGCCAATGTTTGTGGGATAAACTAGAGTTTCACCAGCTGGGCTGCAGAATCTAGTTCTAGTTGGGTTTTGTTTCACTGGGCAACATTAAAACGAGTGCATCTTACAGAACAGGGAAAGTAGGGAGTACTTGTCTGGTTCCACCACTGATGGAACTTCCATATTCAGGAACAGTATACCTCTGAATTCCAGGGTCTGGGGACAAATGACCAACGGAGGTCTGTTGACTTGATACTCCTGCTCCCCACTGCCCAGAAGCATCTCGCTGTGTATTGTTATAAATGAAACATGCCACTTGGTCCTTTTGATGTTCTTGCTTTACCATAGTCTGAATGTTCACACTGATCTGGAAACAAACTGACCTGTAGTTTATTTTTCATCTTGCTTTTATGGATTTTGTTACAGTGTGTTGCAGTCTTAATTCTATTGCCCTGTGTGTTGCAGTTTGAATATTTTTGACATTTGACCACTCCTGACACTATGGTGATCCTACTCATCTGTCCCCTTTCAAGTTTGATTGTGTCCTGGGATCTGTTTTCTGCTTTTGTCTTTGAATGTCGCCTCTCCTGGCTTTTTAAATTGACAATCTGTGTGTTTTTTCTCTTGTTTTCTCTTTTTCTTTCTTTCTTTCTTTCTCTCTCTCTCTCTCTCTCTAGCTTTTTCTAATCTGTCTCCACCTGCTGCATTGTGTCTGAGGGAGAAGATTGCCACTTCAGGAAGAGTTTAGGGGTTCCCACCCAGTTTGGGGGAGGGAGGGGGGGAATGGGTAAGTCTTCAGAAATTTGGAGAGACTCCTTTTTCTTTTTCTTTTTTAAACTGCATGGGGTGTTTAAAACAGAAGCATCTTGTGGGTTTTTTTTTGTGAAAAGGCAGAAAATGCAATGGAAAGCTAAACACCCACATTTAAGTCTAGTTTTAAAACTTTAAGGAGCAACCAAAAAAGTGGTGGAAAACGAACAATGTAGCTGAACAACACTAAGACAGTGTTTTTCCATTTTCTTTTTGTAAATTTCCTTTCTATTTTGCCTAACATAAATATGATGGGTGTTTTAAGCCTCTGTGGGGGGAAAATTGTGCTAATTCATTGATTTGCTTGGATTTGAACACTAACGAGTTTTATGCAATGGACAGTGAACAGAGAAACAAGTTACTTGCTACCTCTGCGGAATATTTAATTTTAACAAGTAAAGGGCAGCGAGGGAGGGACGAGACTGGGGGGGAGTATATTTTTCATTGGGGTCATCAATAACCTCTGCCATTTTGGTGAAAAGTAACGAGCGGATTGAGTAATATTTCTGATTTTAAACATTTATGAAACCCCACTAAATTTACCAGAAATCCGCATACCATGGCGGTTAAGGGAATGAGCTGTGAGCCGGGCAGTCCATGTATTAAATCTTGCCTTAGAAAAGCAACTGTTCTCTCAGCTGGTGCCCCCATTCCCAAACGGGGATAGGAAATGCCTGGTCCTGTCTAGCATTGTTGGATGACCGCGATCAGCGCTTTGGGTGTTGTATAAATACTACATATATGATTATTGTGGTGAGTTTAAGCCCCAGAATCCAACCCTCTCCACCCCAAAGTCCTGGATTACAAACTGACTTTTCTATTATCAATATCAAGGTTGTGAAGAAACTTGTCAGTAATCAGTCATCTTGTATTTTTTTTTAATTATCATGCACGCCACGTGTATTGCCCTTTTAAAGTGCATTGAAAACTTTTTTTTTTCTCCAACCACTCTTGGAATTTTGGGCTGTTCACTGCATGGAGGGGGGGGGGTCTGTTTTCCAGAACTTTGTTCTAGTGTCTCTCACTCTCGCTCTGTTTTTACAATTTTGTTCCTTTACAAACGACAATTGTGATTTAACTGCACTGAGTTTTTCTCTTTACAATGAACCACATGCAGGAACCAGCACTGTTGAGCTCAAAATCTTTCTAATGTTGTCAGTTTTCAATAAAAAGTGACCCTCCCAAAAGAACATGTTCCTGAGTGATTATTTATTGCTGCCATCTCTGAAATGATTTGTGTATGTCTTAAATTCTGAAACATTGACATATTGTTTCACAGCTTCTTCCTGTCAAATCAGACTCAGATGGTGAGGCTGGGGGAACTCCTGTTCGGCATCTTGGCTGCTGACTTGCTTGGATCTATTCTGTCCCCCATGCTGTTTAACATCTATATAAAGCTACTGGTGGAGATCATTTGGGGTTTTGGAGTTGGGTATCACCAATATGTAGATGACTCCCGGCTCAATCTCTCTCTTCCATCAGCTTTAAAGGGGGATGTTGAAGTTCTGGAGCGCTGCCTGGAAGAGGTTGGGGCTTGGATGAGGACTGATTTTAAATCAGGACAAGACAGAAGTCGTCCTGATCCAGAAGGCCACAGCGTAGGTTTTAGATCTACAATTTGTAGGAGTGCTACAACTAGATAGGGTCACACTCCCTCTGAAAGAGCAGGTTCGCAACTTGAGAGTCCTCCTGGTCCCACAGTTGTCTCCCCCACAGTTGGGAGGGCAGGCTTTATCCATCTTTGGCAGGTGCGTCAGCGAGATCATATCTGAGTCAGATCTGGTGGTCCATACCCTAGTGCGTTTCTCAACATTTGTCCCCCACCACACAACTCTGTATGGTCCACCTTTTGGAAGTACCTGAAGTAACTGGTGATTGGGAGGCCAGATGCAATGTGACAAATACTGGTAAAAGGCTCAGGGCAGATGGGAGGGCTTTTGCAAGAGTGTGAAAAGCATACACTGGAGCCCTGCCTACCAATCCATAGCCTTTTACTGCTGCTTTTCGCATCACATGGCTGGTTTCGCTACCAGGTGGTGAGGGTCTGGGGGCCCTGTGTGTACCACCAGACACCGCCTCATGTACCACTGGTGGTATGAGTACCACTGGTTGAGAAACTTGGTGTTTAGACTACAGTAACGCACTCTATGTGGGGCTAACCTTGAAAACAGTTCAGAAGCTGAAGTTATTACAGAATGTGGCAACCTGGTTGGTCACTAAGGCCCAGGCTGGAACTGCCAAGCTTCAGCATGTTGCTTCAGTGGCTACACTGGCTGCCCATTCCATTTCAAGCCCAATTCAAGGTGTTGGCACTCCTTGCCACAGGATGTGGTGATGGTGTCTAGCCTGGACGCCTTTAAAAGGGAATTGGACAAGTTTCTGGAGGAAAAATCCATTATGGGGTACAAGCCATGATGTGTATGCACAACCTCCTGATTTTAGAAATGGGTTTTGTCAGAATGCCAGATGCAAGGGAGGGCACCAGGATGAGGTCTCTTGTTATCTGGTGTGCTCCCTGGGGCATTTGGTGGGCCGCTGTGAGATAAAGGAAGCTGGACTAGAGGGGCCTATGGCCTGATCCAGTGGGGCTGTTCTTATGTTCTTAACTACAATTCCCAGGAAGCCTTGCAGGTCTCTTGTTATCTGGTGTGCTCCCTGGGGCATTTGGTGGGCCGCTGTGAGATACAGGAAGCTGGACTAGATGGGCCTATGGCCTGATCCAGTGGGGCTGTTCTTATGTTCTTATGTTATGTTCTTATTTCTGGAATCAGTTACCAGAACATTTAGAACAGTCCCCTTTTTATCTGGTTTCCAGAGGGGTCTAAAAACTTATTTCACTTGGCCTTTTTAGAGGGAGGAAAAATCTCCTAGGGACCCTTTTTACCCTTGGTCACTGCTATTGTGCCATTATTTTTATGCTGTTTTTATATTTTTTTTAAACTGAATTGTTTAACTTTGTGATTTTTAAATTGCTCTTAATAGTTTTTACTTATATGTTTTTATGGTTGTATTTTGGTTTGGTTTTTTTAATTGTACCTTGCTTTGAACATAGGAAAGGCGGCGTGCAAATATTTTAAATAAATAAATATTACTTCTATACACGTTCTTTGTGGAACTGCATTCTGTAACGTACAATGTGACGGTGGTGGTGATGACAATATCAGAGCAGTTAAATGATGCTGCTTCTTAGCCAATAATGCTAATATAGCCAAACAAATGGAAGGACGGTTCCCTGTGAAGGACCAGAGGGACTCATGAATCTTTAAAAGGAAGTGTGTTGGAGGCTGCACAAGAACTGCCATTGGAGGTGAATGCTGTGTGGGAATGAAAAGGGACAGCTGCTAATCCACCTTCCCCCCCCCCCCAAATGTAAGAGGGCAGCCACTTGAAGGGTGCTTCTTAGCCCAGTTTGCACAAGTGACAAATATATAAAACGTCAGGGCTGCAGTTTTTAATCAGCTACTTTCATTAAAACTCCCTTGTTAGTAGATTAAAAAGGCTTCTCTATTAATTGGGAGGAAAATTACCTGTTTGAACTGGCCCATGGACCTTGAGGTTGGAAGATGCAATTCAGTTTCCAAGGAACTAGATCAGTGGTTCTCAAACTTTTTAGTGCTGGGACCCATGTTTAGCACCACAGTCTGTCGGGACTTGCCTGTCAAGTGCTGTCATGGTCAGAAGTGCTGTCATGGTCAGAAGTGACATCATTAGTTTAGGCTTCAAACCTAAGCCATGAGCAGCCAAGGGTCCCATTTCATAGTGCACTTATGCTGTTGTTTTGCATAGCTCACAATTCAAACATTCTGGCTCAGAAGTCAAAGCAGAACACAGGCTTGGATCCTTCTCCAACCGCATAGCCCTACTCCCTTTCCAGCGTCCCATCTTCCCACCAATTCAGGGCAAAGCATCAGGCCGCCAGGATCCCTCCATACCCAGCAGCTCTCTGTACCCTGTATTCTCAGCACTGTATTTTCAATGGTGGCTGATGACCCGCCTGAAATTGACTCGTGACCCACAGTTTGAGAAATGTTGAAATATATTATTTTGTTTTACTTGGGAGAGATTTGCTTTTCTCCCATCTCCCAAGCCTTTAGGTTGGAACAGGCAATGCATCTTAAACAAATTGGGTTGCAGATTAAAAGGAAGCCTGCTTACAACACAATGGGGGGACGGGCCTTAAAACTAACAGGGAACGGCATCTACCCAAATTGCATTGCTCGAAGACAGCGCTCGAGTTCATCAGAGCAGGCCACACATGCACCCAAGAGATTAATCAATTGATGCAGCATTCATATTATGCTCAGTCAAGGCTGCATGGAGTTCCTAGCGGGTTCACGATCCAGGCACTGTCTGTGTTCACAACCTGTCCCCTATGAGAAAATACCTTTCTGACTCTGGGCATTAACTTTGATTAACTAATTAGATACACCCACAGAGTTTCTTCAAAAGCAAACCTTCTGCAACATTTCTATAGCACTATCCAGGTGCAGGAGCAGGGTGTTGTTTTAGTGTTTATCTGTTAAAATTAATGTTTTAATGGCGTGTTACGATGTGCGCTTTATTCCCCCTCTCTTATGATACATTGTACATTTATTTTGGAGCTCTGTAAGCCACCCAGGGCATTTGCTTCGGCATGGGAAAGGTGGGTTAGAAATCTTTCAAATAAATAAATGCAGTGATTTCAGTTATACTTATGGAGTGCCAGTAAGGTTTGGGATCCTGCCAGAAGCTTCGTGGAATGCTTCATCATGGCCATTTGGAGAAATAAGGAAAGGCCACCTGAAGTGATCTATAATCTGCAGCCAGAATCCTCTGCTGCTATAGGTAAGAACAGTAAAGAAAAGCAGATAGGAGGCATTGTGGTGAAATGCAAAGAGATGCTTGCATCTCTCTGTCAGTATATAGAAAAGACAATTCTCAGCCCCAATGCAACATGCTGTGTGTTCTGGACTATTGCATGCTTTGGTTCTCTGTGCACAGGCATGGACATCAATCAATCTTACAATGTGGGTCATATTGGTGAGCAATTAGCTATGCAAAACTGGGCTCCCTCCTTACCTGTGCAAAACAGTTTGTATGCACAGAGTATTCATCTTTGTCTCTAAGTGCAGGACAAGGAAAATAATTGCTCTGCATGTAGGTTTTCAGAAATCCATGGATGGTCTCTCCTTTTGGAGCGTCCAAAACCCAGAGCAGACCTAGCCTGTTGTCTTGCTACAAGGAAGTGTGATGAAAGACAGTGCTGGGTGTAGTGTAAGAACAGGGGCAATCAAGATTCAAATCCCCATTTAGTCATGACATTCAGGTAGAAACCTCCTTGGGTGGCAGTTGTCTGTCACTCTAATTTACCCCACAGAGTTGTTTCCAAGATAAAAGGGGGAAGGGAGTTATGAATGCTACCTGAGCTCCTTGGTGGAAAGGTGGGATAAAACTGCTAAAATAAAGGAAGAGACACCCTGCCCAGAGCTGTGGGTATTGGGGCCAAGCAACAATCTACGCAGAGGCTTCCATTCCTTAAGATCAGGAGGATCAGAAATGTATGGGCAGTCTTTCAGCTAGATCCTACTTAAGTAAGGATGACATGAAAAGGAGAAAAGATGGAGGTTCAGTGTCAGTTTGGAAGAGCACAAAGGCTTGCTTACAAAGCTGGGCTCCATGGCCTTGAACCTGTGGCCCACTGTACATGCAGCAGATGTTGTTGGCATCCTTCAGTCTCAGAAGACTATGGTGTCACGCTCTGAATGGTGGTTCTGGAACAGAGTGTCCTCTCCAGTGCGTGAAGCCTGGGTAAAGTAGGTATGGAGGATAGGCTGTTACCCATGCAGCAAATCCCCCCTCTCCACGTCGCTGAAGTGGTCCAATGGAAAGGCAGAGGCCAATACGGTTGGTTCCAGAGGCGTCGCAGGAGTTGCCAGAACGTGACTGTGTTCAGCCATGAACTGCCTCAGGGACTCCGGCTCCGGATTTTGCCTCGAGGTTGACTCCTGAAGCCTTTTCCATAACTGGATGTAGCCACAAGGCAGTGGAGGTTTGGGATCAGAGTTTTCCTTCTCTCAGATGAGCTGCCTTCCCAGGCTGACGAGTCCCATCTACCCGGTGGCTGTTTAGTCGCCTCTTACGACATGTACAGCCAAACTGAGGCCCTATTCTTATCCCCAGCCCCCAGGGGAAATGCAGCAGAATGTGTTGGTGAAATCCGTAGGTGCTTCAATACATCTCTGTTCAACAGCAGGTGAGTTGGGTCCCTCAAGCAGGTTGCCACCCAGCCTTGGGCAGGTCACAGTCACTGCTGCCAACACCAACCTCCATTTTCTTTCACAGTCTTCAGTGGGGCCTCCTAGTCCTCCCGCCACCCCCGCAACTTCCTGCTGCCCCCTGCCACGGCACTCTCTCTCGTCCCTGACTTTGCCCGCTCTTCCCCTCCATCTTCTAAAATAAAATGTCTCTCCTTTGGCCTGGCAGGAAAGAAGGGGCAGAAGGACACACAGGCATCATATATTGCCCACCCATCCCCCCAGGGCAGGAAATGAGAAGGAACTGAGGTAGCCTGGTTGCTCACTCCCTCATCTTGCTGGGTTGGTTCCCTGTGGCAGGCTGGGGGTTTGCGGTGGATCCCAGCTCTTGACAAGCTTGAAGGCCTCTGGTCTAATGGACTGCATCATTTCTGAATACACTCCTGTGTTGTTCTTTTATCCTAAAGTCAAGAATCTAGCACAGAAGGAAGCAGAGTGGGCCAGGCAGTTTCTCCTTCATGACATCATTTTTAAGATGCAGAAGTGGGGCTGGTCCTGTTGTTTGTTTCTGTTCCCATTCTAAATGTGCAGGAGCTCCAGAGCCTTTTGGGGCTGCCGGTGGGAAGGGGGGATTCCTCAACCCTCCCACACCTGCCTGCTCTCCCAGGCTTAATGCTGGCTGTGTTGGGGTGCAGCTTGTGATTCCCCCCCCCCCCCCGGCCCTGGTCTTCCACCCAGGTATCCGGGAAAGACAGTGCATGTTTTGAGCTTTGGCTGCCTTTAAGTAACTCACCTGGAGATACCTGTTCCTTTGCTGACCTTTTGGCATTTTCCATCACAGCCACTAGAGGACAGACTTTTCTGTGGTGAGCTTCAGCCACCTATAACTTAACTAACCTGCCTGGTATCTGTCAGCACGGTTGAAGTTCCCGTCACAGTCACTGGAGGGCAGACTTCTCTTTTCTTTTTCTTTTTTCACACATCACACACATCAACAACACAAACAAACATTTAGGAGTGCAAGATACCATATACCACTTTTGTTAATACATCTTTCTACGTATATCTCCTAGTCTAATTTTCTTCTACTTTTACCTCTTATTAAGGGCAGACTTATCTGTTGTGAACACTGCCTGTGCTTTGCTATCTAACCTGCTTGATACATAGAAGTCTGCCCTCTAGTGGCCATGACTGGAACTGCAATGGAGCAATATCTGGATGGGTGAGCTTTTGCAAGCCCTGAGCTCCATGATGAAAGGAAGGCAGGATCTGAATGTTGCTCTACACCAGGGGTGCTCACACTTTCTTGGCTCGAGAGCTACTTTGAAACCCAGCAAGGCCCGGAGATCTACCAGAGTTTTTTTTACAATGTTCGCGCCATCATAACATATAACATTTATGTGTACAATGTATGTTGGTGTACCTTGAGCCCCACTGAGTATAACAGGACTTACTCCTGAGTAGACATGCCTAGGATTAGGCTGTGAGGCTGCAATCCTAGCCACACTTACCTGGGAGTAAGCCCCATTGAGTACAATGGGCCTTACTCCCGGCGTTTCCTCCCAGAGGCACCTGAAGGGGGGGGTTGTCGGCACTCCAAGATCTACTCATTTTGCCTCGCGATCTACCGGTAGATCGTGATCCACCTATTGAGCACCCCTGCGCTACACCTTGTAGCAGAAGGAGGTGATAAAGTGAAGTGTAGCACCTTGGAGGGGAGGAGATACTGCCCTCAAATGTCCTCCCCTATACAAAGTTGATTGAGGAGGGCCACATCATCTCTCTGTGCTGGGGGCTGGGGGAAAAAGAATTAATTTACATTTAAAATTTGAATAAATTTACATGAATGAATATATTAAAGATGAACTTATATGAATGAATGAAGGTCTTGCAATAGATCAAGGCCTATAAAAGGCCTTGTACAAAGCAAGGCTGGCCTTTCCTTCACTGCCATTGCTGCATCACAGATGTAAAACAGCAAGCAGTGGAGGGAGCTCTCATCCCACAGCTCATGCAAGACGTCAAACAGTTGCTCTCATGCTGAGAGCAGTTGCATCCAGCCAATGTGGGCTCCAACAAATCTCTGGAGGGCCAGAGGTTCATTGGAGACTGGGGGCTCCCTGAGGGCCACATTGAGAGACCTTAAGCACCGCAAGTGGCCCCAGGGCCGGGGTTTGGGCACCCCTGAGCTAGAGGGTCTTAGGTAAACCACTCCCGCCTCAGTCTTCCTCATCTGCAACGTGCGGATAATAATACTTGTTTAGTGTACAACATCTAGATAAGTGTTGATTTCATATGCATTATTAAGAATGCTATCTAAACAGAGAGAGGCTGTATATAAGTACTGAAATAAATAATAATAAATAAATGATTCCAGCTTGCTCCCTTTCTGCACTGCTGCTGCTTATTAATATTTAAAGTTCAAAACGAGGTGTGTGTGGAGGGGGGGGGGTTTCCTGTAAGAGATACCAGCAAAAACATCTTTGGGTCAGCCGAGTTCACCTCCAACTAAATATACAAGATCCAGCGCTATTAAAAAGTATCTCTTCTTTGCTCAAGAATCCTGGACTCGCAGGGTTGTTACTACATATGGGAGCATTCAAAATGCACTTGGCCTTTTTTGTGCCAGCCCATTCTTATCCCTTGGGGTTTCTGTTGCCTCTTTTTATTTATTGCTGCCTTTACCAGTCAGCTTGCCAAATCTGACTGAAGCTATTCCTGGAGACTTTATTTCCCAAGTAGGTTGCATTCCTATACACACTTAGGACCTGATCATATCCCACTTTCCAGTGCTGTTGCAACTGAAAGCCCAAGGTAAGGGCTGCCTTAAAGAATCCCTTGCAATGATGAGACCTCCATGATTGCCACCCCACCACAGAATGCAGTTCACGCCCTATTGGCACAGCTGCATCCACACTGGAAAGTTGGATAGTATTGGGCCCTATCTAGGAGCAAGTCCTATTGAACTCAGCGGGGTTCGCTGTTGAGAAGACATGCTTAGGTCTGCATTGTAAACCATGGAGGCCCTCTTGCTGGGAATCAACCCCAGGGAAGCTCCCACACCCGGCTGACTGCTAATTAATAAAAGACAAACGACAATGGCTGGTTGAAGTTGCAAAAGAAGTCATTTACTCATGGTTCCATAGAAGCATGTTTACAGCATCTGATTATGATCAGTGGTTACACTAACTTGAGATAACAAGGCCCTGGAGCCGCCTTGTCCTGCATGTGCCATGTGGTCAAGACGGCGTCGCCAGCAGTGCCCTGCTGTGACCCATCTTGTCAGGTCAGTGTTCAGTGAGGAAAGAGAAGAAGAGAGGGTGTACAAGGAGCAGAAGGGAAGGTTATAGGGTCTGGGCCACACCCCCACATAGGTCATCCAAAGGGAACAGGTAAAGTGTAGGGTCACTGGGCCATGGCTTAACCCTTTCAGGACAGTATCCTGCCACCTCTGGACAGCAGACGGAGTTGCACCAAACTCCAACAGATAAAACAAACTGGTCGATAACATCTGCCTGACTGTGTGAAAATATAATAATAATAATAATAATAATAATAATAATAATAATGCAAAATCCAGTCAAAAAACAATAGGACTGAGTGAAAATAGATTTCTGCACAGTTGGGTAGATGCTATCGATGCCTGGTTTTTATCCTATAAATACTGTCACAAAATGTAAGCTGTTCCCAGTAAAGCTGCCTTTTGTAGTTGGTGAATGGCAATTTCTGCGGCCGATGCAGGTGCTCTTCCAGGTGTTCTGGAATTGCACTGGGGTGCCAGTCACCACTGGGATCACTTTGGTCTTCTGCCAAAGCCTCTCAATTTCTACTTGTAAATCTTTGTATTTTGTCACTTTCCCGTTCTGTTGTTGTTGTTGTTGTTGTTAACAACGACGTTTTCCCAGGCGAGGGTGCAGCCCTTTTGCAATGAGGATCCTCAGCTGCCAAGCGCAGCCCTGGCATCGCCCTTCTGCCGCCTTCCTCAATGAGCCTGAGCTGCGCCTCTTGCTTTGCAAGGCTCCTCGCAGCCCAGTCCTCCGCGGCTCTACTCAGAAGTAAGTCCCATTATGTTCAGTGGAGCTTGCTCCCAGGAAAGTGTGCACAGGACGGGAGCCTCCGAGCCCATTCCTAGGTATGTCTACTCAGAAGTAAGTCTCGTTAGCGTCAATGGGGCTTACTCCCAGGAAAGTGCGGACAGCGCTGCAGCCTGAGAGCCAATCCTAGGCATGTCTACTCGGAAGTAACTCCCTCTGTAGTCAATGGGGTTTACTCCCAGGAAAGTGTGGATAGCCTTGCAAGCCTGAGTGCCCACTACTCTGCGTCTATTCGGAAGTAAGTCCCATTACAGCCAATGGGGCTTGCTCCCAGGAAGGCGCGCATAGGATAGGTTGGACTTGGAGCATAGGTTGGACTTGGAGCCCAACCCTCTGCCTGCCTACTCAGAAGTAAGTCCCATTACAGTCAATGGGGCTTGCTCCCAGGAAAGCGTGGCTAGGGTGCGGAGAGGCGGGGCTGGGGGCGTCCTCCGGGGCGCGAGGAGGCGCTGCTGGGCTGCGCAGGAGACCCTCCCCTCCCTCCCGGAGAGCTCCTGCGCGCGCCTGCGGCCGCCCACGTGACCAGAGCGGAAAGGGAGGCTACATTGTAGCGCGGCGCTCTCGGGAGCCGGACCGGACCCGGGTCGCCGGCAGGAGCAGCGGCCGCCGCACGTGCGGACGCGCGGACCCGGGTCAGGGCCGCGCTGGTGCCCCGCTCTGCGAGCAGCCGGCGGAGCGCCCATGGCAGGCGGAGGGTGGCTGGTGCCCGGCGGGGGCCTCTTGTCCCCGCAGCCGCCGCCGCGCCCGCCGCCCGCCGCCCCCTCCGCGGCCGCGGAGCCCGAGCCGGAGCTGCAGCGCTGGCGGGAGCCGCAGGAGAGCGAGCGGCACTGGGCGCTGCGCAGGCAGTTCCTCCTGCGCAACTGGCCCGGCCACCGCGGCGCCCCCGAGCGGCTGCTGGCCCTCTCGCGCGCCTGGGCCAACCACCTCTTCCTGGGCTGCAGGTGAGCCGCGCGCGTCCGGGTCCCCCCCCCGCCGCCCCCTGCACGCAGGCGGCGGGCGAGAGCCCTGCAGGGGCAGGCCCCCTAAGAGCGTCCCGTGCCCTCCTTTGCACCTGCCCCTTGGCGTGCAGGCAGCTGGGAAAGACCCCTGGCACAGGCGCAGGAGAAGAGCCCTGCAGGATCAGGACCTTCCTGCATCTCACAGCAGCCTGGCAGGTGCCTCCAGGAGCATCCTAGTGCCCTCCTTTGCACCTGGCAGGTCAGAGACAGCCGACTTCTACAGCCAGGTGGTTGCATATGGCATGCCCACTGTGGCTTGTAACCTGGGATGGGTGGCCATCCAGACCCTGCCAGCTGTTGGGGGAGGGAAACCTCCTTGGCGCACAGGCATCTGGGAAAGGCCCCTGGCATAGGAGCATCAGGGGAGCCCAGCCAGGTCATGCCCAGCACCCACCTAGTCCACATGCCAGCTGTTGGGGGAGATGTCTCCTTGGTGCAGCACCAGCAACTGGGAAAGACCTAGGGACATCAGGAGAGCCCCACTTGGTTGCACCCAGGACCCCTTTAGTTCACATGCAGTACCTATATCAGGCTCTCTCAACCAGTGGCTTGTAACCTGGGATGGACTTTTCCTCCATAAATCTCTCTAATCCCCTTTTAAATGTTAGCATCTAGGCCAGGCACCATCACCACGTGCTGTGACCAGGAGTTCAGCAGATGAATTACAACCAGTTAACACATCTGCCTTGGTGCTGAGAGCACTTGGAGGAGGACAACTGGTCTTCGCCTCTTCACATTTTTGCCACAGAGCCAGGTTTCCTTCTAGGCGAGTCTATACAAATCTATTGAGAACCTCAGAAGAGCACTGCTGGATTAGACCAAAAGTCCATTAGTCCATCTTCCTGGATCTCACAGTAGCCCACCAGATGCCTCCAGGAACACACAAGAACAACAGACCTGCATCCTGGTGCCCTCCCTTGCACCTGGCATTCTGAGCCTATTTCTAAAACCAGGAGGTTGCACATACCCATCATGGCTTGTAACCTGGGATGGACTTTTCCCTCCAGAAGTCTGTCCAATCCCTTTTTAATTCAGGTGCCATCACAAAAATCCTGTGGCGAGGAGTTCCACCAACTAAGTACACGTTGGGTAAAGAAATATTTTCTTTTATCTGTCCTAACTCTCCCAATACTCAATTTGAGGCGATGGTTGTTTCAACCATTGTGCTCTGTCATTGTAGACCCATTGGTGTCAGGACCCACAGGTTGAAGAACACTGGAATAGAGGCCATATCAGTGATGTTTGCTAAAAGTTCAGCCTGCTCAGTTTTATGACCCACCAAGCCAAAAACACAAAACAAGAAACCAGTCTTTCCTTCTAGGTCAGGGATTTGTAAGGCACTTTGTGCGCTTCAGAGTATGACAGGTACTATATTGTAGGGCAGATCATGTATATAAGGGACTGTCTGGTTGGCTGTAGCATTACAGGCACCTTAAAATACATGACATATGACCCATGATTTTGTCAGCCAGAGTCCACATGTGTTTAAAAGGCAGGTCTGTCCATGAGGTCTGTTGCGTAATGTTTCTGCTTTGGAACACGTATTAGAGCTCTGCCTGTGCAAAATAGGATTTATTGTTGGTACCTGTGCAATACCTGTGCAATTTCCAGAGAGGCAGATGCTGCAACAGGGTTTTATGATGACTCCTTAAAGAACAACCCATTTATTTCAGTATAAGCTTTGTGGATTTCAGTCCCCTTCATTAGATGCATGAAAAAATGGCAGAGGTTCAGTCTTTCTCTTTGTGTAGCTATTTATATACACATGAGTATATTTATAGAAATACCAAAATGTTGCCTTGGGCATTTGCTTTCGCAGGGGAAAGGTGGGGTATAAAGTTAAAAATAAATAAGTGGTCTAAGAAGTAGATGGCAAAACAGATAACTTTTGGCTTCCTACAGTGACAGTTTGAAGGTGGTTGAGGGTGGCAGAATTCTTGCTTGTTTGCACAGTATTGCCAGCTTGTGTGTTGGCATTTGGCATCTAGAGCCCACTGGCTTCAGGGCTGTTTTGTTGCCTTGGGGAGGGGTTGAATGGATGCATAGAAATCACATGCCAAGAGAAACTAGCAAGTGATGCAGGTAAGGACGGGAACTCCACAAAAGCTTGCCCGATGATACATGCACTGATCTTTCTGCTGCCACAGGACTCTCGATGATGAATTTTGCCTCTGTGATAAATATGAACCAGACAGAACAAGTCAGCGTCTCAGTTCTCTGTTAGCTAACTGTTGTTGTTCCACCACAAAATGACAGCGGATAGGCAGGAGTTGGGTGATCTTATGGTTTTTTCATTTATGTTTTTTAATTGATTGATTCAGCAGTGGGCTTGCGGCAATGACTGACCTGCTGTGACCACAGGACATAGTACTGATCTCCCTTCCAAGGATAGCACTGGCGCTCTTGACATTGACCAACTTACATGGTGATGCAAAGAGGCTATTCAAAAGAATAGGGGCTGAAGCACTTTTTTGATGATGAAAGGTGGCAACGTTTGGAACTTTTCAGTGGGGGAAAGAAGTGCAGTCCTGTATTTCTCTGTTCAGAAGTCTAATTGAAGTAATTGCTAAGTGTGCATAACGCAAGGAGAGGACACAATTGAGGCTTATAAAATTATACTTGGTGTAGAGAGTCTCTCTTTCCCAATGCTACAACTAGGGGGAATTCAGTGTGGATTGCGGCTTGTGGTGGTGGGCTATAGTAGGGGTGGCCAAACTGTCGCTCATGAGCCACATTGTGGATTTTGACATAGAATGTGCAGCTCACAAAAGTATGTTGGCTGAAAATAAATAAAAAAAAGTCAAGCTTTATAATTATTTATCAGATAATAAACTGAGAGTCCACTGGATTGGTTGGCAACCTTCAGTCTCGGAAGACTATGGTATCGCGCTCTGGATGGTGGTTCTGGCACAGCGCCTAGTGTGGCTGAAAAGGCCAATTTGGGAGTGACAATCCCACTGGATTAAAACATTAGTTAATATGTTTAAGAACTTAAATGCCTCTTAAAATGTTGCAGCTCTGAAACACCTGAATTTTATCATATGTGGCTCTTACCGTGAGTTTGGCCACGCCTGGGCTGTAGGGAGTCCTTCTTCACACAGTATATAATTAATCTGCGGAGCTCACTGCTGCAAGATGTGATGATGACCACTAGCTTGTTTGGCTTGAAAAAGGAATTGGACAAATGAATGGGGGGGGAGGCAGGACTGTCACTGGCTACATGCTGGCTATGCACTACCCCTGGCTCAGTGGTGGTCCGCATGTGAGCAATGGGGGGGGGAGAAGCCTGCCTTCCTCCCCCGCTTGTGGGCTTCTCAGAGGCAGCAATGGGGCACTGTAGGAAACAAGCAGTTGGATAGGTGGTCCTTGTTCTGATCCAGTGCTGCTTCATGGGAACAGAACTGTGTGTTATAACTTTGGATGGCAGCAGAGAGAGAGTGTGTGTGTAACCTTCTTGCAATGTTTTTATTATTATTCTGCATTGTGTTCATGTGTCTTTGATTTTCAATGATGCGCAAGCCTCCTTGAGACATGGGTGATAAGGCAGGCTATAAATTAATAAGTGAATCGCCACAATGAAGCTGTTGCCTACCCTCTTAGTAAATGCAATGCATAGATCAGCCCCCCAGTGATGTACGCCGTATGGAGTGGCTTTGCGAGTGCCTTCCCTCAAATGCAATAGTTGTTCTTCCCAAGAAATGGAATAATTATTTATTGTAGTGCCATCCATGTACACGATGCTTTACCTAGGGCCTACAAACTAGATCAGGCGTGTCAGACTTGTTTCATACCGAGGGCCGAATAGCATCCAGGATGCCTGCTGAGGGCTGGAAGTGATGTCATTAGGCGGGAACTGATGTCATTAAACGGGTCATAACCGAAAATAAGCACTTTTTTCTTACTTAGGAACTCATTAGCTGCGAACAGAAGAGAGAAAATACACAAAACCTGATCATATTTCAAGATATGAGAGAGCCCGGTTTTCACGTGGGCTGCCCTTTCAGCAGTAACACCACAGTACTGCTCAGCAGATGAGAGCCTGAGGGCCAGATAAAAAGCTTCCGTGGGCCGCATCCGGCCCCCGGGCCTTATGTTTGACACCCCTGATCTAGATGTTGCTATAAGGAAAGCAACAAAGGGAGGGAAGGGGGATAAGCTGCAAGTCTGGCAGTTCTGATGTCTTCACTCCAGCTAAGCTGTGGGTCCTGGATGGCAACTGGCTTCTAACTTGGACTGTGCTTTTAAGTCTGGCAGGGACTGAAGAGTCCATGGTGTTGGCCCCGCACACAAAGTCACTTTCTTGTGAGCTGAGATGCATGCAGAGGGCTCGTTAATTCCATCCCCCTGGCATGAACCCGGCAGAGGTTTACGCTTCTCTTTCGGGCTCCTATCTCTCTATCATCCCCTCTGGGAACAGCATTAAAGTCCTTCCTTTTGCCTTTTCTCTTCAAGAACGCTTGGCTGGAGAAACTCTGCCAGAGTTTATGATGGGATTGTCCTGTGCGCAATCCCAGGCATGTCTGCTCCAAAGTAGGGGTCATTGAGTTTGGTGGGACTTACTCCCAGGTGTAAGTAAGGCTATGACAGTAGCCTTAGCTGCATAATTTGGATGGGTGTCTTTGGAATCAGGGGCCATGGTGGAGGCAGAATGAGGCACCCACTGCTTGTCCTAAGCTGGGGTTTCCCCATTGGCCTTGAACATCAAGTCATACCTTGTTGCTGGGCTATGAAATGGGGATGCAATTGTTTTTGTGCTGGTGCTGTTAGACTTAAACATCCCTGAAAGTAAGCTGTTCATTTCGTGGTCCTGAATGTACTGAGTCTGTGTTTGTGTATTGGGTAACCTTCCTCATACACAGGGGATGCTCACCATGATAGGATGAGCTGTGAAATGGTGGATAACTCACAAAGCTTTTAGTATCTTAGTTGAAAAGGGCTCATTCTTTATTGCTGAACCTGCAAGTTAAAGGCATAGTGTTTTTTGTTGTTGTTTTAAGCAACTCTTTTGGTAAGAGTTGTAAGAGGGAAATGGTTGTAAGAGGGAAAGAAAAAGGAAATCATAGAGATGGGTAGCTTTTGTTCACTAAATTGTACATTATCTCATCATTCCTTCAGTTTCTTGAAAGGTTTCTACGTTGTGACTTTGGTAACATACAAGTGTATTTAAATTCTAATCAATTAAGGTCAAAGAGTAATCAACTTGATTTTTAATTAGTTGTCATGGGTCATGGCTTAGAATGGTTGTTTTGTGATGGAGTAACTGATTTGGGCCAATATATTTGTCTCAGTAGAACAATGAGAGGCTGATTTTGTTTTTCTCCTTAAATGCATTCCTTTAGAGGTAGGGAAGTAAATCTCAAGCCAAAAAAAAAAAAAAATGAGCAGCATACAAGAAGTTAACCCATTTTTAAAACGAGCCTTTAAGCCATGAGTAAAAGTACATTGTAGGATCTGGTTCCGACCTTAAAGCATCTTCAAGGAATTTGCATCCTCTCAACTGTTAGTTGGTCACCACCAACTTAACTGCCACTTCCTGCTTGAGTTGTTAAAGGCATACCAACATTGTTTACCTGTACATCATTACTATGTAGGTTTCTCTTCAAGGTTTAATTCTATTGTCTTTAAGTGCTGGAAGCTAGGCATCACTTATACGGAGAGTCTCTTTTGTTGATATTGTTTTTGTCTTTTTTTGAATTTCAGTGGCCTCTCTATAGGTTCTGGGTGATATTGTTGCACTATGGAAACAACCTGAGTCTGATTAAAATTTATTTGGTGACCAGTTCTCTCAGCATGCTCTGCCGCTGCTGATTTTTCACTTTGTTCTAAGAGACAGTGGGTTTCATTCTCCTGTTTAGACTTTTATGGTCTATGGTCCCATATGTAGACTTTTCCACACTCACAAGGAATGCAATAGACACCAGCCGCGGAGAGTGGTGGTCTTTTATGTTTCACAGACCCCAACACCTGAGATATCTTCTTGTAAGGTATATAGATGGATCTGAAGTTGACTTTCTCCAGTATCCTCCCAGTCTTATTATCCGTGATGTTCCAGATATAAGGCAAAAATACTTTTGATCTGGTGTCACTTTCTTTTGCAGTCACTTCTCGTCTAGATCGCAGTGCTCAGTTAATTTCTCATTCTGTGTATCCATTTTGTTGTAAGACTCTGGATACATGTGCTCCATGTAAATATTGAGGCTCCAAGATGCATCTAGCTCTGGTGATTAAGGTGTTAATTAGTCCTCTTTTTTGTCCAGGATGATGATTGGATTTATGCAGTTAACAGTCCATATGTGTAGGCTTTATGTGTATACCCTATGTCCAGCATGCCATCCTCCCTGTGGCTGACAAGCACACCCAGGAAAGGTGTTAATCCAGCTTTATTTTCACAGCAGCCCTGTGAGGTGGGTCACAGAATGACCTGTTCAGGCCCCATTATCTAAGCTCCCTGTGGCCAAATGGGGATTTGAACACGCCTTCCCATTTCCCTATCTTGCATAGGAACATAAGAACATCCCCACTGGATCAGGCCATAGGCCCATCTAGTCCAGTTTCCTGTATCTCACAGTGGCTCACCAAATGCCCCAGGGAGCACACCAGATAACAAGAGACCTCATCCTGGTGCCCTCCCTTGCATCTGGCATTCTGACATAACCCATTTCTAAAATCAGGAGGTTGCGCATACACATCATGGCTTGTAACCCGTAATGGATTTTTCCTCCAGAAACTTGTCCAATCCCCTTTTAAAGGCGTCCAGGCCGGTCACCATCACCACATCCTGTGGCAAGGAGTTCCACAGACCAACCACACGCTGAGTAAAGAAATAATTTCTTTTGTCTGTTCTAACTCTCCCAACACAATTTTAGTGGATGTCCCCTGGTTCTGGTGTTATGTGAGAGTGTAGAGAGCATCTCTCTATCCACTCTGTCCATCCCCTGCATAATTTTGTATGTTTCAATCATGTCCCCCCTCAGGCGCCTCTTTTCTAGGCTGAAGAGGCCCAAACGCCGTTCCATTTCCACTATGTCTTTTTTGAGATGTGGCAACCAGAACTGGACGCAATACTCCAGGTGTGGCCTTACTATTGATTTGTACAACAGCATTATAATATTAGCTGTTTTGTTCTCAATGCCTTTTCTAAGAATTGGCCTTTTTCAACGCCGCTGCACATTGGGTTGACTCATTGAGCTGTCCACCACCACCCCAAGATCTCTCTCCTGATCTGTCACAGACAGCTCAGAACCCATCAGCCTATATGTGAAGTTTTGATTTTTTTGCCCCAATGTGCATGACTTTACACTTACTTTCATTGAAACTTACAATGAACCAGTGAGGTGGACCTAGGACATCCTGCAGGGCATGGTATAAATTAAATTCAATGTAAATTAAGCAGTAAATCATGGAAGACTCAAACCCACATCGTTCAGGATCACAGTTGGTGCTCTCATGTGCTCCCCTTCTTTGGTTTGTATGTCGCTTGTGCTCCCTCCGGGAGAAAATACCTGCCTGCGTGTCTTCATGTGATACCCAACTTCAGAGGCTTGCAGAGGTTGGAGGCAGGAGTGGGAGGGGTGCAAAGGGATTTCCTTGTGCAGGCTGTAATGTGATGTTTCTTTCAATGCAGGTATGGTGCCCAAGTTATGGAAAAGGTCCTCCAAATGGCTGAAGGGATTGATCTTGGAGAGGTGCCGTCATTCGAGCTGGTGCCCGACGCAAAGGCAAAAAAGAGACCTCGTTCCCCACTTGGTGATTCTCCTTCTGACAGTGAGTACACCAGAACTCAGGGTTGCCCAGTTGAACTGGATGGACAGCAGGTTCAGGATTGGCAAAAGAAAGCATGTCTTTGTATTATTAACTGATGTGGGTGGCAGCTCTGAGCTTAGATGACTTTAAAGGAGGATTGTACAAATTCATGAAGTAGGAGAGGTCTGTTGAAAGCTAAGTGGAACTTCCGTATTCTGAGCCAGTCTACCTCGGAATAGCGGTTGACAGGTATTCAAGAATGGGCTGCTGCACTGCTTCTCAAACTCTGGGTCATGAGATGAATTTTGGTGGGTCGTGAAAATTTGTTTGAAACATTAAAAAAAACAAAAAACAACTAGTTGCAAGCACCCTCGCCTGGTTTGCAGAAGTAAATTGTCAGCTGAAATGTTAACCTGTGTTATGAGGTAATCTTCGTATTCCCAAATTAAAATGTCACCTTTTCTAATTTTCTCTAGTAATTAGTGTGTTGTAGATCACAGTTTTAGCCTTTTGGCTGGCCTAGATATCCCTAACTGCCTATCTTGCTCTCCAGCCTTCTAGGTACCCTGGAATGACTGTAAAGGTTTGGCACAGTCCTTGAATTTGATTTTTAAGGCGGGTCTAGCAAATGTATACACTCACATACTGTATATAAGGTCTCTAGCATCACCTCAATTATTATTAATTATTAATAAATAAAAAATATTTCTTTCTAGATTTTTCTTTTGTCTAGTGGGTCACGATAGATTCTTGCTTTTAAAAAGTGGGTCCTGGTGCTAAAACATTTGGGAAGCACTGGGCTGCTGTCTCTGTGTCCAGCTTGTGGGCTCCCCAGAGCCACTTTGGGTTGGCCACTGGTTGGCCACTTTGGGAAACAGAAGGCTGGATAGAATGAAGTGGCATGCTCCGCAGGTGGTTCTCCAGTGATGCTTATTATACATCAAGATTGTGGGTGTCAGGCTTGAAAAATTACACAAGGAGTCATTGCCAACCCTCTAGCCTCCCCACCAGCCTCTTGCTGTCGGACTGCAGAACTTCTGGTACACCTAGCTAAATGTTGTCCAGGTTCAAGGAAAACAACAACAAAGAACCTGAGCCCATGGGACAGCTTCTCTCTCTTACAGCCCCAAATAGCAGCAAGCCCTGTTTAAGGCCAGAGGAGGATGTACGTGCAGGCACACTGTATAGGCAAGTATAGTGTGAGCACACCCTCCCTCCCACCTAAGGCAGGGGTGTCCAAAGTTTTTGGCAGGAGGGCCACATCATCTCTCTGACACTGTGTCGGGGGCTGGGGGGAAAAGGATTAATTTACATTAAAATTTGAATACATTTACATAAGTTTACATAAATGAATATATTAAAGTTGCACTTATATGAATGAATGAAGGTCTTGCAATAGCTCAAGGCCTATAAAAGGCCTTGCACAAAGCAAGGCTGGCCTTTCCTTTGCTACTGTTACTGCATCACAGATGTGAAACAGCAAGCAGTGGAGGGAGCTCTCATCCCACAGCTCATGCGAGAGGTCAAACAGTCGCCCTCACACTGAGGGTGGTTGCGTCGGGCCAGTGTGGGCTTCAACAAACCTCCGGAGGTGGAGACTGGGGGCTCCCTGAGGGCCGCATTGAGAGGCCGCGAGGGCAGCAAGTGGCCCCAGGGCTGGGGTTTGGGCACCCCTGACCTAAGGCATTGACCATTTGCCCCCATAGCAACAGATTATAAATCTTTGCAATAAGAATCACAGCTTCTCCCCCCACCCCATTCAAGCTTTAAAGTTTGAGGGAAAGAGCCTGCAATCTGGGAGCTGTATTTATCCCCTCTAGATCTATCATAAAAGGCGGTGCTAGGGTCCAGGAGAGCCTGAGCAGTCTCGGCAGGGTGGGGCAGAGCCATGGAATCTACAAAAGCCATGAAGGGCTGGCAGAGTTGGCGAGGGCAGAGTGGGGGCAGCAGCCTGCATTTAATGGTTAAGCTGTGGCTGCTAGCTTTAAGGGGGATGAGAGAAAGCAATCCCCACAGTCACTTCAGTTGGCTTTCATGGGATTTTCTTAGACGAGAGGAAGCTCAGTAATCCTCCCTACAAGTCTCCATGTGGGGTTCGCTTCCCAGCTAAAGGCACGTGCAGGCTGGAGAGTTCAGTGCGGGCTCTTGTCACCTGCCACAGATAAAAGTACGCTCTGCCCTGTCCTGCCACAGCAGTGGACTTTCTGTGGTCCCGATTCCCAAAGCTGTGCGCTTATTTTGTGCAAAGAGAGCAAGCAGAAAGTTTCCTTGATGTTTAATTGACGTGGTGAGGTTATTCACACATTACATTGTATGAGTGTACCTGTGTCTGTATACGTACATATACCTGTTTTGGTGTTAATTCCAAAAGTGAACCTAGGGAAACTTGAACCCCTCATATGTAGGGTGTAGTGACTTTCAATGCTGCTCTCATCAGCCTTCTACAAAGTGGGGTGTGATGGGTTTGCTTCAGTCGCAGTGTCACAGACAGTCACAATCTCTGGCCTCTGTTTTGAGTTAAGAGATGGCTCCTGAGAAGTTGTCAGAATTTTGCAGTTCCTCACCCTTTGCCTCTCTGTTTGTTGTCCGGACAGTCTAAGTCTTACTGGGGCACAAGCAGAGCTGCAACACAAAATTGAGGCATTAAGCGCAAAGCCAGGAGACATCTTGATATTTCACATGCTACCCATATCAGCTAGGGTGATGTATAGTCACACCTATAGATTCACCATGCAAGCACAGAACCTGTCATTCTGAATATACTCTTTGCCTTTCAGTTGAACTCACTTCACCCATCTCCAAAAAGGTTCTCTCTTAATACTATGAATTCTTCACATTCCACAGGTCCCGAATTTCCACGGAAACAGCCTCCCAAGTTTCGTGTCCGACCTCGCTTTGAACCCATCCACTTTGTTGCTAGCAATGCAAAAGACGGTGAGAAAGAACAGCCTTCCGAGAACCAAGTGCAGGACACCACGGAGAACATTACGACCCAGCAAATTCAGAACTATGCGGACCGGGTGTTCAACAGCTTCAGTACACAGGATGGGGACTCTCTGTTTTCCACCTCAGTGGGCTTAGGCTATGCTAGTAATCAAGTCAGTCCGACAGAGGTCAGTGCTGCTTTAAAAAAGAAAGACACTCCCACGAGTGGCATTGCCATGGTTTCATCCACCCCGTCTCCCATTCAAGCCGCCTCCGAAACGTTCCCCAAGTCAGTTATCACAGCCAAGCAGTGTTTCATTAACAAACTTGTTGCGGCCGTCCGCAAGAATCTCGCTAACCCTGATGCGAGCTGCGGGCCTGATAAAATCAACTACACGTACCTTCTGACACGGTCCATACAGGCTTGTAAAACCAATCCCGAGTATATTTATTCTCCCTTGAAGGAGATGTCCCCAGGCGACCTTCCCAAGAACAAGAAGCTTCTCAAAGATGGCTTTGCATGTGAGGTGAGGTGCCAGAACGTGTATTTGACCACGGGGTACGCGGGTAGCAAAAATGGGTCCCGGGACCGTGCAGCAGAACTGGCTGTGATGCTGCTGCAAAAGTCCATAGAGGTCAAAGTGGCCCAGCGGAAGTTCAAAAGCACAACCCGGGAGGATTTAGTCTTGTGTGAGAGTGGTGTGCCCCCTGCGGAATTCCCACCAGCATTGAAACAGTTGGATGACTTTGTGGCTGCTATGAAGGACGGCACACCTGGGCAGCCAACCACTGACCCACAGCAGGGTCCTAGTTCCGCTAAGCACTGGACTAATTTTGTCCTCACGGAAAATGCCAGCGACGCTATTGGGATACTGAACAATTCAGCATCCTTCAACAAGATGAGTGTTGAATACAAATATGTCTTGATGCCAAACCACTTGTGGCGCTGCAGCGTCTATCTGCAGGACCACTTTTTAGCAGAGGGGTATGGCACCAAGAAGACCAGCAAGCATGCTGCAGCGGATGAGGCGCTGAAGATCCTCCAAAAGACTCAGTCTAACACGGGAGCCACCAAATCTGTCCAGGTCCAGAAAGTGGGCAGCACCACACGGGCTCCTGGCAAGAAGAAGGACCTGAAAGACCTTGTTGTTTACGAGAACTCCATGAATCCCGTGTGCACGCTGAACGACACGGCTCAGTTCAACAAGATGACCGTGGAGTATGTCTTTGAAAGGATGACAGGGTTGCGGTGGAAGTGTAAAGTGATGCTCGAAAATGAGTTGATTGCCGAAGCCGTTGGAGTGAAGAAGACCGTCAAGCACGTGGCAGCTGAAGAAGCCGTCAAAGTCCTGAAGAAGACCCAGCCGACGGTTGTCAACAACCTCAAGAAAGGCACCATCGAAGACGTGATCTCGAGGAATGAGATCTGTGGGCGCTCAGCAGAGGAAGCCTTGAAGCAGCAGATCAAGGAAGACAATATTGGGAACCAGATCTTAAGAAAAATGGGCTGGACGGGGGGTGGCTTGGGCAAGAGTGGGGAAGGGATCCGGGAGCCGATTGCCGTGAAGGAGCAGTTCAAAAGGGAAGGACTAGGGCTTGATGTGGAAAGAGGGTCAAAAATCACCAAGAAAGATATTGAGCAGATAATCCAGAACTACGCCTTCTCGGACAGTAAAATTGACCTGACTTTCTCAACAGAACTCACCAATGATGAGCGCAAGCAGATCCATCAGATTGCTCAAAAATATGGGCTCAAGAGTAAATCCCATGGGCAGGGCCGTGATCGATACCTGGTGGTTAGTCGAAAGAGGCGCAAGGAAGATTTGTTAGACCAGCTCAAACAGGATGGCCAGGTAGGCCACTATGAACTCATCATGCCCCAAGACAAGTAAGGTATAAGAACCCTTGACTTCTTCTGGGGACATCTGCAAGGAAGCCAAGTTCCCCGGTATGTGGAGGAAAGAGAGTTGCATCTTGCTGTGGGAAGAACAATTGAAGCATAAAAAAAGTTTTACTTGCTCACCTAATTTCTAAAAATTTTGTTAGAAAAAGGTTAGAACTGTAAAGTCAGACTTCTGTTCAGCTACATTTAGTGCAGTCGGGAGACCTTTAGTGTAGTCAACCATTGTATGAAGTCTTGGAATCTCGGTCACATTTTACTAGTTTTGTAATTGCAAAAGCAGCTCCACCTACAGAGAAACTTCATGGCCTTTTAAAAAAGAAAAAGAACACAGAAAGCCCCTCCCTGTCGTTTTATTTTGTCTTTAAAAAAAAAAAATCCGAGAAGCAGTGACAGTATAAAGAACACTTTAAAGTTGGTATTAATGAACAGAATTTTATTTCTGGACATGCACAGAACAGCATGTTTTGTATTTCCATTTTGGGTATGTTGTGGGTAAGTGCCTCCTGCATATTCCAAAATGCCATGTTGTGGACGGTAGCTGTTGAATGAACTTTTGTTTTCCCGGGGTTCTATTCTTGTTCTATACGGGCCTCAAAATTTAGCACACAAGATTGGCAGCACTGAGAGCTTTTGGGTCCAGTCTTATTCAACTTTCCAAGGCCAATGCAGCCCCAAGGTAAAGGAACAAATGTTCTCTTTCTTTGAGGAGGCCTTCATGACTGCCTGCCTGCCCACCACAGGCTGCAGCACTCACCCCGTTGGAATGGCTGCCAAGTTGGATAGGATTGGACATGACTGGAAAGTTGGATAGGATTGGGCCCTTTATCTTTTTAAAAAAATGCCTAGCCCAGCCAAGGTTGAGCACTTTTAACAGCATGAGCCTCTGTATGTTTACTCTGAATACACAAGCCCTGCAGTGTTCAGGGGGACTTACTCATTATGGAGTGTGGCTAGGATAGCATCTTTCAGTCCTGTCGATTTCTGTGGGGAAGAGTTAAACCACAGGAGTAAATCAACTTGCTCCGTTATGGCTGGGCCTTGTCTCCCCCTTTGAAATCTCATGGTTGAAAGTCTGAGTTAGCAGTACCTTGGGGAGAGGGGTCTGTTGGTTCTCTGTATGACTTGCAAATTGTGCATAATAAGCACTTATGTGGGGTTGATAAGACATTAGCCCATAACTTAATGTGTTATATATGGGTTGCAGAGCAGACACTAATCTGGGTTTATTTTTACCATCTTTCCAAACCAGAATAGCTTTAATGCACCTCTCATTTTGGTGGTAAGAACATTACTTCTAGGACTCGGCATCTTCTCGCTATACTTTTGAATGGTGAAGTATTTAAAACTCACAACCCCCCCCCCCCAACCCAATGTACAGTCTGTCCCTGTGGGGCAAATGGGGTGATATTTGCCTGTTTCTATACATAGCCTCTGACGCTCATTTTCTTATGCTTCCTTTGTGTACATGTGCTTGTATCTCTCCTTGAGGGGGGAGCAATGAGTAAATGTTCTCTTGTGACTGCAGTGTGGCGTAATTCCTAATTCAATGAAAGCATTTTTCTTGTTCAAAGCTAGACTGGTGGTAGGTCCCTTGCTGGGGTGTGGAAAGGTACAACCTTCAGAGAACTAGGCTTGCTAAGGCAGCAACAGAATATCCCCTCTTCCTGTTCAGTCTCTCTACCACCAGATGTTACTTCATAGTCTTGTTCCACGAGGAATAGACATGGAGCAGGTCCTGACAGTGTGATTCGTTGTATGCCTGTTAGGGCTCCAGAGGTTTGGATAAAAAATTGATGCTGAAGACCAGGTGTCGTTTATTCTTAAATTTGTGCAGCTGTTTTTTCCCTTCTTGTGAAGGGTAGAGACCTCTTCCAGATTCTTACCACATGTATTCTCTACTTGTGCATAAACAGAAAAAATGTGCCATTTTAATCAAAATGAGTTTTCATTTATCACCTTGTAGAACTCATGCTGCTTTTGGGTCCCTTAAGGGAGAAAGGTGGGATAGAAATACAGTAAATAAAGGTTGTCCAGTCTAGCAGTAGTTACTGGGTTGATGGCTTTGTGCTTCTGTTGCCTTCAAAGCCATGTGTATCAGTTGTTGCAGATCCTTGGCAGGAGAGATGCCTGCTTGAGGGCTCCACAGAGGCAGCTGGTGAGCCAATATGGGAACAGGATGGTAGAGTGGGTGGGCCTTTAACCTAATATAGTAGGGATTGCCTTGTGTTCTTTAAGAGATATTCACCCACAGCTGCTTAGGAGGTGAGGAGGCTTTTTGTGGTTTTTCTCACCAGCCCCAACAACAGAAAGGCAGGGCTAGTTGCTATCATGTACGTATAAGTTCTTCCATCCCTGCTCTGTTCATATAAGACTCAGATCATTATGCAAAGGTAAGATGCAGGTCACAGCATTTGGTAGGGGGAAAACTTTGTTATATCTATATCATAACATGGAATATCACGGAATACATGTTCTCCTTGTGCAGAAGACATACAGTGCAGTTAATGTGAGTGGCAGAAAACCGCATAGCTAGAGAGGTGTTTTGTTACTGCCTGGTAAGATAGGATTACAACCTCTTACTAACCACAATGGGAATTCTGAGTAAAATAACACAATTTTCAGACACCCTGAGCAGCTTGTAGTGGCTGCTCAGGGTGTCCTTCTGTCATGGTCACCACCCCATGGTCTTAAGAGGATACAAATTACTGCTACAAGAAATAACTATTATAGGAACAGCTGCTGGAATCCTTCCCACACTTACTCAGGAGTAAGTTCCATTTACTATCATGGTTAAAATAATATACATAGTAGCTTGGTAAAAAGTACAGGTCTGCAACATTTCCCCAAATGCAGTCACATACCATGGTAGCATCAAGTCTAATATATTAAAAATAAAATATTGAAATGAATGGGGACCCACCTAGTGGGTCCTGACCCATAGTTTGAGAAACACTGCACTAGGTGGGTTGTGTAGCACCTAGCTTAGCTGCTGCTACAACTCTAGGGTACAAAGCTGTTTGGCAGGTTGGGCTCCTGCTGGGAGAGAGACATGGTGCTTTGTCCTGAATAGATGGGAAGCTAGAAAGGGTTATGTGGTTGGAAAAGGATCCAAGTCTGTCTTCTGCTTTGAGTTCAGAGCTGGGATGTTTGAATTCCAAGCTATGCAAAATAACAGCATACACATAATAGGACCTTTGGCTGATTGTAGCTTAGGTTTGAAGCATAAATCAATGTCACTAACAGTGGATCCCAACAGATTGTCATTCTAAAAAGTGGGCTCTAGTACTAAAGGTACACTGCTTTAAAGGGATAAGTCAGGGCTTTTCAAACTGGGACATCGCAACACCCTACTTCTGATTTTGCAGAGGCAGGGCTCCCCACACCCCCGGCCAGCTGCAGGAGGCTTTGGTAAGTCCAGCGAAGCTCCTGCAGCCCCCTGAGTGATCCCCAGGATCATGTCACTGCCTTCCCCCCACCCCTGCAAGGACTTAGCGCATATCACATTCTCCCAGAGCATTTGAAAACCACTGGGTCAAGTAACTGCTACAGGGGACTATGCCTTATTTTTATTGGGAAAATGACAAAGATACTGACAACTGGTTAAGGGAAGAGGGTTTTCCAGCTATATATCAAAAGGACATGCACGTCCTGCATGGATGGCATTACATATTCTTAAACCTTTCTGCTACTTTACTTGTGGGAATAAACTAGACTACCTAGCCTATTTTGTCTCCTTATAGGCTACAGATCAAAATATGACTTACTGCTACTTTAGACAGCACTGTTTTCCAAAGTGTTAGCTAAGCATCATCATACTAACCAGCCTCCCCCCCAAGATGAAAAATCAACTTATGCCAGTAGAATTACTCTTCTAGATCATTTAAGAGCAACCACAGCTGTACATTTCTTGCTTCTTTCCACAATAAGCACTTAAGGTTACACATTTATTTACAAGTAATTGAAAAATGTACAGTTTCTTACATGGGTTACTTGTGCAAAGTTGTACTCAACAGATCAATGTATACACAGAAGACACTGGAAGAGCAGACAAACACACTGATCGGTCTCCTCCCACGCTGCTGCTTAAGGTATCCAAAATGTACAAACTGAGCTATACAAAAATGCTTCTGCAGAGGTGAGACAACTTTGTAGAACTAGGGAAGAGCGAGAATGAAGCATGCAGCAGTTGCACTTGTGGTCTTCTTACTTTTTTCCACCAGAAAAGCAAAGCGGTAGGGTCAGGTTATCTTCTCCACTAACTGATGCAGGGATTAAAATCTTAAAAAAGAAAGATTCTGAGTATTTTCTTTCCCCAACCCCCCATTCTTGACCCCTCTCACCCTTAGCCAAGTTATTTCCAACTCCTGCACCATGCCACACTCGGAGGCTATGAGAGCCACTTGGCTGTGCTGTTTAAGAATATCCTTCAATACCTTATGGAAGAGGAACACACTGCACTTAAACCTCAAAGCTGTTACCACACCAAGATATCACTTTACATGTCACCCACAGAAGCAGACAGCAACCCCTTTTCCCTGCCCCTCCCACCCCCACTATCAGATGGCTTTGAAATGGAATCCGGTATCCAATTCCAAAATACTTTCACAGTTAGTGCAACAGAAAAACCAGGAAGAATGAGAAAAGGTGGGAAATTCTGAGTTCTTCACAGTACTTACAGATGCAGTGAAGGTGGTAGCAGCAGTTAAGTGACCAGCCTGGACAGATCAGCACTGGAGTCATAGTTAAAAATGTATATTGTATATAAATATCCCTTTTTTCTTAAATCAAGCTACACATAAGCATCACTGTGTATAACACAATTACAATTAAAAGCTTAGTGTACACTACAGAAATGCACAATACTGCCCCTATGACTGGAGATGGTAGGTGGGCCACAGCAATGTGGAAGTCAGCCTCGATAATTATTCTGCAAGTAACCCACATACAGTACATTTGACCTCAAGGGGGAGAGGGAAGGGGGTGCTTTCTGATGTCCAAAGGAGAGAGAAGCTTCAGCGAGGGTGGGTGGCAACAGCACAACAGCTATTTTGCTTTCAAAGTAAATGCAGTGATGCGAGGAGGAGGAGGATGACTCAGACACTTCATACTTATAATTTTCCTCATCAGAGTGTTCATTAGCATCATCCAGGGTCAACAGTCACGCCAACTCTGTTCTACTATTGCAGAAACTCGTTTTTCATATTCCCGCTTATTCTCTTGGTATAGTTGAGCTGCCTGGCTGTTTGCTGGACTGTTTGGGTTGGGCTCATCCAGTAAAGACTGTTTTTAAAGAGAAAGAAAGGAGGGGGGGTCACAGGCTTCATAAGGAGGTTTTCATGCATAAGTTGACAAACACAGCAGCTGGTGCAGGGTATGTGGAGAAAGTGTGTTCTATCTTAAACCCCATGCTTTGCCTGCCACTGTTCCCCCCCCCCAGTGAAACTCACTAGAAGTACTCACCCTTTCCAAATGACAGCACTGAGGCTCTTAACCCTTTTTTGCTGTGCTTTTGTGGGCTGCAGGAGCAGCTTCAACAGCACTCCAAGCACGTGTAGAAGCCAGCTACCAAAATGCTTGAAGCCCACAGAGACCCAGCAACCACCTTCTGAAGCTTGTGAGGGACATTTTTGGTCAGTGAGGAAGTGTTATTACAAGGCTGCTCTAGATGCCAATGGCATTTTCCACCACACCTGCTAGTGCAGACCAAATAGGAAATGAATTGCTTCACTGTTAATTTGAGGGAGGGAGCTCAAATCTTTAATGCCATTAACTTGACTACGCTCCAAATTTACACTCCTGGACAAATCATTCATGAGGAGATGGGGTTATGACCTCTTCTGTTCTAGCCCTACAGAAGACCTACGGGCAGAGATGTATCCAAGGCTTTGATACCCCACCCCTAGAAGAAAACACACATGCAGCAAACTTAGGGTGAATGACAACTGAGTGGTGCCAGAAATTCAAATCACACCTCAAAACAGCAGCATGTGCATTTGAACCACATCTCCAATTATAAGGCACTCTGGTTATAAATGCATTCTTATCACCTTGCTCTGTACATACTTTTTCAGCGCATGTGTGTGCTTAGAGATCCCCTGAACCAATCTGGTGAGGCTACAAATTTTACTGGCATCAGCTATTTACAAAAGTACTAGAACAGTAAAGGACTGAGAGTGTTTTGGTTTGGATGTGTGCATTTTTAACATTGGGTTATAAAATACAGAAGGTTAGGGAATGCCACTCAGCTAGTTAACTGTCTTGTCAGGAGATGGCAGAGATTCTACTACTATGGATGAGGAAGCAACTCTGTGTCTCAAGTGCTGATGTTACCTGTATGGATGTTAAGATGGATGACACATCATAGGTAGGACTCCAACGGTTCTGAAGAATATCCAGACATATACTACCATCTGCATAGACTACAAAAGGACATGAATGGGTTTCATGACAGGATGAGTTGCCTCAAGTTTTTCTTTTCCCTTCCAGCTCACTGCCAATCGTTGCTGCATAAACATCTGAAGTTATCCACACAATAACTCCAAGATCTTGCGCCTCAACTATCTTACTTCCATGCAAGTTATGGAACAGGCTCTTGGTTGAATTTTTTGAATTTATCCTACTCCACTGACATTTCTTCCCTTATGTCACAGCTGTAATGAAGATGATCACAGAAGAGTATTTCAAAGTTAGGATGAAGCAGCAGCAAGAGGGTAGCAGTGCCACCCTCTTCTACAAGTCACCTAAAACCAAGTACACAGAAGTCTAATGCAACTTTTGCAATACAGGCTTGCCCCAGTAACTGCAGATCCCATATCCACAGATTGCCTTCCCCCCACAATTAAAACCAGGTAAAAGTGCATTAACTAGGTCACTACAAGCTTAGGAGCTTGTAGCAACTTTCAGGCTGACTCACAGCAGCCTGGTCACTTCTAAATAACTAGCTACAGGTTAAAAGAAGCAGGCCTTCACCGTTTCCCATTAACTTCAATTTTTTTTTTTAATGGGAGGTAGCCTTCTCCTTTAAGGATGTTTCTGGCTGAGGTAAGACCATAAGCAAGATAGTGGGTTTGTGGGGAGGAAGCAAGGGCTCCATTAGCTCATTGAAGAACTTACTCCAGGTTCCTTTAAAGCAGAGATCGCTAGTATCCTCTGCTTTAAAGGGACCTTTTGGCTGGAGTAACTTCTTAAGACAAGCTAAAGGGCTCATGGGGGGAAGAACCCCCACTTATCCCAGGTCACTAGGATCTTTTGCTTTAAAGAGACCCCCCCCCCCCCCGCAAATCCATTAGCCTGTTTAAGGTCTTATCCCAGCCAAGAAGTTCCTTAAGGGAGAAGGCTGCCTCCCAGCAGTCTGGCCCTTAAAAAAACTAGACATAGGTTAACAGGACGCTGTTACAGTCTGCTTCCTGTTAACCTCCAGTTATTTAGAAGCAACCAGGTTGCCAGGCTGGAATTTGCTACAAGTTCCTAAACTCATAGCAACCTATTTTAAACAAGAATTTCATCCAGTAAGTTTTAATTGCATGGGAGGGGGGACAATGACAGGCATCTGTGGTATTCACCGAGGAGGTCTGGAATAGAACTGGGGCATGCCTGTACTTGGTTTAAGCTTCTTTACAAGCTGCCATGGAATACATGCAAGTGCAAGATGGGAAGCCTGATGAAGATAAGACTACTTTTTGACAATATTAGTAGCTGTACAAGTATCACAAGCCTAATTGGTTACATTTTACTAGTGATCACAAGTACAGTCTACTGTAATTCACAAAACTGAAATAAAAGCAGATGTTATAACAAGGACTACAACGGTAGAAAGCCCAAGAATGACCTAGATGTGCAATTCATAGATTTCATTTCTATCAAGACATGATGTCTCAGAGAGCCAACGAGTCATTGGGGAATAGTCTGCTGGGACCCTGTCTGCTCCCAGAGACATGTAGGCCACTGAGAGTCACAGGGAGTGGGTCTAGATGGGCCCTTGGTCTGATTCAGCAAGATTCAACTTGTGTTCTTATTTACCATAAAGTCAGAGAAGTTTTAGAAAACAGGCCCTAGAATCCAAAAAGTATCCTATTGAATCAATACTAGGGTGCCTTTCCTTCTACCAAAATTGCTGTCTTTAAGAGACAGCACATGGTATTTCAAATGGGTACCTACCATTTGGATGAAACATTTTAGACACAAATCTAACAGTAGGTGGCTTGTTTGGATATTCTTCTGTGAATTCTATAGTAAGCTTGAAAGTGCCTGCAATGGAGAAAGAAGTTCTAAGTATCTTGCTCAAAGATCAGTTCCAAACAACAATCAGGGAACTACATAGGAATGTCAGGCTACTCTGTGTGGTGGTACAACCGATGGTCCCCAAACACAGAAGCATCAATATCGCAAGACTTCCTTGCTAGAGGAGATTCAAATGCTGGTAGAGTATTCCACCTCCCACCTCCAGTAAGCTCACTGGCAGGGCATTGTGGAGAAGATTGGAAGATGGCTTAGTAACTGGTAGCCAGAGATTTACTACCTCTGGACATGGAGGCTCCAGTGTTAGCCAAGAACAGAGTTCAAACAAGTTCTTTTGCAAAGAGCACCATTTAAAAAGGAGGCTTTTTCACCACTGAGGCAAAGTGTCTTCAATGTAATTGGTTGCTATTTCTGCCAATCAAGCTCCTTCTCCCCACTTGGCCATTCTTATCACCCCCTTCCAGAAATGAACCCGTAGCTTTTATATGAGGAAGGCAGACTGGATATCCTCCTTGTCCTCTGATACGAGTGTGATGTTGAGGCCAGGAAAGAGAAGAACTGGTGTCCAAGCAGGCCAGTAGCTGCACTCAAACAGCTCAGTCACTGGGCAGATACAGCTCACCCCTCTTAAGTCGCATAAATTCAATGATATTTTAAGACTTCAAGCTATTAGGGATAGCATCCTAATTTCCTGCTATGTGCCTGCACACAAAGTGCTCTGGAAAATTAATTGCCCTACTGAATGTACTGCAGTCTGTATTCTCTGCACACTTATTGGAGTGCGAATCCCACTGAGCACAATGGGATATAATCAGAAAAAAAACATGAAAAGGCACATTCCCTAGTGTTGGAACTGAAATACAATGTAATAAAACACACGCTAGAGCTCTCCATTTATTCCACACCAAATATATTAAATTCTGGCATGGAATTCTAGGAGTTAACATTCTGATCACATCAGCTCGATTCATTTTATGGGACTTGAATAGTAGGATTTTTGAACACTTACCATCTTCAAAAGGGGTTCCTTCAGGCCTGTAAAAGGAAACAGCATATTAGCATCTTGTATATAGTCAAGTTTACTGTTGAACTGGCAGTCAGATTCTACACTAAGAGATGAATTTTCTCCTTTCCTAACATCAAAACAGCATACACAGCAAGCAAGGTTTAAGGGCTTTAGGAGAAGCCAATCTAATCAGCTTCACTACTTTTGTGATGAGGGTTGTTCACTCTGGAAATAAGTAGCCAGGGATAGTCACCTGCCACCTCTAGCTCTGCCCCCACCAGCCCAGATGCCCATCCAAGACACAGTGGGGATAGAGCTCCCACAGCTCCCACAGTACTGTCTCTGGAGTTCAGTTGCACCCATCATGGTTCATTCTCCTTTCAAACTGCAATAATGCTGCCATCTTATGGTGGCTGCGCATGGCACTAATCAAACAGAAGCAGCCACTCTCCACATGCAACCAAGCAAATAATTACAGGACTGAGTTACGTAAAACTTCCTCTTCCTATACCACAAATTTCTGACCGTACAAAGTATTTTACCAGGTACACAGCACTTCACTGAACACTGTTATCAGAGGCCCTGATCCCTAAATTCTGACAGAGAGGAAGACAGATGTAACAACTAATATACACAATACATACTTTATTCCCTACAAAAACTAAGTTCAGATATTCAAGATTAATACTCTCTAAAGGCACACACAACACCACCCCCACCCAATAGTGTTTTCCTAGAGTATTAGTCAAAGGAAACTAGAGCTCACATGTAGACCATGACGGACAAGATCGTCCGAGTTCATGAGCAATTTTTGTATCCTACTTTACAGCCAAAGCTCTCAAAGCAGCTTACACAGAATATGAGGGCCACAAGAAAATCTAGAGTCACAACAACCAACTAAAACCATTTTGCACACCATAGTAAACAAAACCAAGCAACAAAAGCCAACTCCTAAACTGCCTTCCTGAATCTCAACCAAACTTGTTAGGGAGGTATATTTTGGGAATAGGTTCCTTGTAGCCACTTGCTTCACTTTAGAAGGCAGGGACACCAATGTGGAGCTTCCTTAGACAATATAAAGAGATGTGGAGATAGATAAGCAAGCACCAGAATATGGGAAGGGAGTGCATACTGACTGACTGCCTTCACTGGGTACAATCTGTTGTATCCAAAATGAAGTAAGGTGTTGGGGGAGGGACCAAAGGAAACCGCACTCCAGGTTTGGAACCAGTATGTGTAGTGTCACAGGTAAGGCCATAGGTTACAATAAATTCCAAGAAAAGTACAACTCTTCAGAAAATGATTATGCACCAGTCAATTAGAAGACCAGTAATGACAGAGAAGTTTTCCTGACAGGAGCTTGTGCACCACTACTAATCTTCCCCCAAGAGAGTACAACAACAAGGAAGAATTACTGATTCTAGGGCGTGCTCTCACAGGATACAGGGAGTGACTGCAAGGCCTAGGGAGCATTCACGTGAACTAAGTGTATGTCCTACAACAGGCCCTGTAATTCTCTGCAAGGAGCAACATACAACTGTGACCATTATCATTTACTATCTCGCACCACCCTGAGTAGCTCAACAGAACAATAAGACACAAACATGATAATTTTAGTTTTTCATCATGCTAAAAGCCACTCTGAGCAACTTACGCAGAGGCCAAGAAAAGAAGGTGCAACTACTATACAAGCATGTTGCTCTAGCAACACTAATTATTACAAATGATTCTGCTACCCTGGACATCTTGGTATAAATTCTGAGGACAACAATAATCACTGTTAATACCCTTGTAAGACACACACACTCCTTGAATTAGGAACTTGCATTATGCCTTTATTATAATCCAGGTGGGGCTCCGAAAAACCCAAGTCTAAACTCTGGTAAGCAGCTCTGCAAGTCACTGTAGACAAGACTGTCCTAGATGTGGCAACATTCCGATGCAGCAGAAGGCAGCTTCCAACGTTCTTCAAGCATGCCCAAAATTGCATGGCAACATCTTACAAACTGAGGGGGCAACTTACTGCTGAGTGGGAGATGGCCATTTGCTATGCAGGCAAAAGTCAACACCACAAGATGCACTTCAAAAGGGGGCTGCATAGAACGGCACTAAATAGTGGGTCTTGAAGAACCTTAAAGGATAACACTTATTTCTACACAAGCTTTTGACGACTCCAATGCACTTGACCAGGTACACAATGCAAAATCCTCAGCAAGCACACATACACATGCCTGTTGGCCTTTGAGGATTTCATTTCATGTCTCTGATAAAGTGAGCTGAAGTCCAAAAAAGCCTTAGGCTGAAATAAACTGGTTCACCATTAAAAAGGTGATACAAGACTCATTTTGTTGCAACACTAAGCACACATAGACGAACAGGCCTTGCTGAGGGAGAGTCAGCATGGCTTCTGTAAGGGTAAGTCTTGCCTCACGAACCTTATAGAATTCTTTGAAAAGGTCAACAGGTATGTGGATGTGGGAGAATCCGTGGACATTATATATCTGGACTTTCAGAAGGCATTTGACATGGTCCCTCACCAAAGGCTACTGAAAAAACTCCACAGTCAGGGAATTAGAGGACAGGTTCTCTCATGGATTGAGAACTGGTTGGAGGCCAGCAAGCAGAGAGTGGTTGTCAATGGGCAGTTTTCACAATGGAGAGAGGTGAAAAGCGGTGTGCCTCAAGGATCTGTACTGGGACCGGTGCTTTTCAACCTCTTCATAAATGACCTGGAGACAGGGTTGAGCAGTGAAGTGGCTAAGTTTGCAGAAGACACCAAACTTTTCCGAGTGGTGAAGACCAGAAGTGATTGTGAGGAGCTCCAGAGGGATCTCTCCAGACTGGCAGAATGGGCAGCAAAATGGCAAATGCGCTTCAATGTCAGTAAGTGTAAAGTCATGCACATTGGGGCAAAAAATCAAAACTTTAGATATAGGCTGAAGGGTTCTGAGCTGTCTGTGACAGATCAGGAGAGAGATCTTGGGGTGGTGGTGGACAGGTCGATGAAAGTATCAACCCAATGTGCGGCAGCAGTGAAGAAGGCCAATTCTATGCTTGGGATCATTAGGAAGGGTATTGAGAACAAAATGGCTAGTATTATAATGCCGTTGTACAAATTGATGGTAAGGCCACACCTGGAGTATTGTGTCCAGTTCTGGTCGCCGCATCTCAAAAAAGACATAGTGGAAATGGAAAAGGTGCAAAAGAGAGCGACTAAGATGATTACGGGGCTGGGGCACCTTCCTTATGAGGAAAGGCTACGGCGTTTGGGCCTCTTCAGCCTAGAAAAGAGACGCCTGAGGGGGGACATGATTGAGACATATAAATTATGCAGGGGATGGACAGAGTGGATAGGGAGATGCTCTTTACACTCTCACATAATACCAGAACCAGGGGACATCCGCTAAAATTGAGTGTTGGGTGGGTTAGGACAGACAAAAGAAAATATTTCTTTACTCAGCGTGTGGTCGGTCTGTGGAACTCCTTGCCACAGGATGTGGTGCTGGCGTCTAGCCTAGATGCCTTTAAAAGGGGATTGGACAAGTTTCTGGAGGAAAAATCTATTATGGGGTACAAGCCATGATGTGTATGCGCAACCTCCTGATTTTAGAAATGGGTTATGTCAGAATGCCAGATGCAAGGGAGGGCACCAGGATGAGGTCTCTTGTTATCTGGTGTGCTCCCTGGGGCATTTGGTGGGCCGCTGTGAGATACAGGAAGCTGGACTAGATGGGCCTATGGCCTGATCCAGTGGGGCTGTTCTTATGTTCTTACAGGTATACACCTCTAGAAACTGTTAGGCTTGTACCATTATGCTCTGTGAAGTTACTTAACAGACACTTCCCCACAACAGCTTTTTTCTCCCTTATTTGAAAATGGCACTTAGAGAAATGCAATTGGGATCACAACCACAGCTGGAGCAAAATCTGTCTCTCTCTCCCAAATGCCTGAAAAATGAAGTTTCATGTTGTTCTTGCTACAAAACAATAACATTAATATTCAGATCTGGCCAGTGTAATACATTTGTTACTCAGAACCAGACTGGATTACAGCAATGGGAACTACATGGGGCTAACCTTGAAGAGTATCTGGAACCTACAACTTGTACAAAACAAGTCTTTTGACATGGGTCTTAGTGGAGGCTTATACTTGGCAACACAGTATACCCATTCTTCAAAAGCTTCACTAGTTGCTATCATGTTTTCAGGTACAATTCAAGAAGTTGGATGCGACCTTTAAAGCCCTAGCACCAGATTATCTGAAGGATCACCTCTCCTCAAATGCCCACCCACCTCAGTCATCAGCTAGGGTCCTGCTCTGTTGTTCCCTCTTCTTCAGAGGTGAAACTGGCAGGGACACTGTCAGGGCCTTTTCAATCACAGTCCCCAGGCTTTGAAACTCCTTCCTCTAAACTAGGGTTCCCAAACTGAGCGTCATGTTGGCCCAGGCATTTCCTTGGGTGTTTTGGGCTGCCCACCCACCAGCAGCAAGATTGTGATACAATGCCGCAAATGACAGCATTGGGAGGGCAGCATGGCAAGCAGAGTGTGGGCTTGCTTGACCTCCCTGGGGATTGTTTGGGCTGAAATGGGCCTCCCAGAAGTAGTTGGTGGTGACATCATGTCATTGGGGCCATGCTTTGCATGCAGTATCACGAGCATATGGCTTGCTGCCTGGTTGGGGGGTGTGTGCAAGTGCACTGCATTGGGCCCTGCTGGTCCTGAGGCCCTGTTGGGCATTATTTTCTTTTTATTTTTAATACCAATTAACAACTTTAGTTTTGTAACAGCAGAGCATGAGGTGGCTTAAGGACCTCTGAGGAGGTTTGGCAAAGTGGCCCAGGTAAGCAAAAACACCGCTGTCCTAAGAAGTCAGAGCTGGAGAACTGAAAGTGGCATTTCACAGGCTTCATAAGAACAGCGCTGCTAGATCATATCAAAGTCCCACCTAGTCCAGCTTCCTTTATCATACAGTGGCCCACCAGATGCCTCAGGGAGCACACAAGACACCTGCATCCTGGTGCCACTCCCTTGCACCTGGCATTCTGAGGCAGCCTATTTCTAAAACCAGGAGGTTACATCATGGCTTGTAACCTGTGATGGACTCCAGAAATCTGTCCAATCCCCTTTTAAAGGCATCTGGGTCAGACACCATCACCTGGGGTAAGGAGCACCTCCTGGGGCAAGGAGTTCCAAAATGATATGGTGGGCAAAGAAACATTTCTTTTTTATCAGTTGTCACTCTCCTGACACTCTCCTGAGAGGGTTTTAGTGGATGCCCCCTGGTTCAGCTGTTGCGTGAAAGAGGAAAAAAATCCCTCTATTCACCCCTTGCATAATCTTCAAGGGAGGGGGGACAGCCCAGACAGGGCCAAGGCCAGACACTCACCCAAAGATGACTGCGTTCCATACCATGATATTGTTCTCTGAAGGGGCCCCGCTCACTCCAGCCGGGGGATCCTCCTGTAGCCTGCACAGAAAAAAAAAGGGGGGGGGTTAGAATAGGGGACACAAACACCAATAACAGATCCAGAGCTCAATCCTATGCGTATCTACTCAGAAGCAAGTCACATTTTAGTCAGTGGGGCTTACTTCCAGGTATGTGTGGATAGGAATGCAGTCTGACAGCCAAATCCCACGCCAGTCTACTCAGAAAGAAGTCGCATTAGAGTCAGTGGGGCTAACAGGTCAGTGGGGCTGGGACTACAGATTGAAAACCCACTCCCACGTCTGTCTACTCAGAAGTAAGCCACATTATAGCCAATGGGGCTTACTCCCAGGTCAGTGTGGCCAGGACTGCAGTCCCAGCCAGGTCCACCTTTCCACCCAATCAGCGCAACCGACGTAACTCCCCTCCCGGCCCCGCCCCTCAGCGCCACAGTCCTGCCTTACGCAAGCAGCGCCCGGGACGCTACGCTGTTTGCGTAGCGCTCCCTCTGCCGCCGCCATGTTGGATCTCCTCGCCAACATCCCCCTCCCCCAGGGGCTCCCCCCTCCTCACCTCTTGAAATCCCTCATGAGACGCCTCCGGGCCGGCGTGGACATGGCGGGCTGGCGGTTACGAATCACTCATATACCAGGCCCAGGGAGGGAGGGAGGTCCGCGGGGAGGCGTCCGGGGCGGCGGCTGACTGGCGGCGAGTGAGGCGCTGAGGCGGCGGCACCCCGAGCGACGGCGGAGCGCACCACTGGCGCCTCAAGAGGGGGAACAGGAGGCGCGCGCGGCCCTGAGGAGAGCGGACCGTACCACTGTCGTCGCGGGGGGAGGAAAGAGAGTGAGAGCTCGAGCGGGCGATACTAGATACAGCCGCCTCAGCTTGGGATGTACCACCACGCGGCTGCGGAGGGGGGGAGAAGGCGGCGCCTCGGAGGCCGAGGCGAGACCATTTGGGGCCACAGCGGGGGAGGAGAGGAGAAACGAGGGTCTTTCGCTGAGAAACTGGGCGCTTCCAGGCCAGCGCGGGGGGGAAGTGGGCGGGGCCGCCCTGCCACATCAAAGTGGGCGATACCAACTCGAGAGGCAGGAAGGAGACAACGGGTTGGCGCGGGGGGGACAAAAGCAGTACGCGTGTGAGGCAATACGTATGAGGGATGATTGGGTCAGCGCTGGTCCTGATTGGTCAAGAAGCGGGACGGAGCCACGCTCCCCTTAGGGCGGAGCCTTGTTCTTCGGGATGACAGCATTGGCCGGCCCGATCCTGGGCCTGATGATTGGCAGCTCCCTTGTTTTGCAATGGGGGGTGCTTTCCAAGCATGCTTAGGTGGGAGGAAGGGTGCAGTCCCAGCCACACTGACCTGGAAGTAAGCCCCATTGACTCTAGTAGGGCTTACTTCAGAGTAGACAGGCATGGGAGTGGGCTCTCAGGCTACCATCTAATGCAGTTTCCTGGGAATAAGCTCCATTGACTATAATGAGACTTGCTTCTGAGTGTGGGATGGCATGGGATTGGGCTCTCAGGCTGTAATCCAAGCCACACTTTCCTGGGAGTAAGACCCATTGACTCTAAGGGGACTTACTTCTGAGTAGATAGGCATAGGATTGGGTTCTCAGGCTGTAATCCAAGCCACAGTGACCTGGGAATAAGCCCCATTGACTATAAGGGGACTTACTTCTGAGTCCTCATGCTTAGGCTTGGGCTTTAAGACCCACTGGGGCTGACTTTTGAGTAGACCCACATAGGCTGGTGCTGTTGGTGTGTGAGCTAGTTTAGTTCTCATTCTGTATTTTTTAGGCTGTCAAAATGGCATCTTGGTGATGTAAACAAAATTAGGTCCCTGCCCATGAGGAACTTGCAATCTATAATGGAGGAAAACAACAGAAGGAGGGAGAGGGAGGAATTTGGCCAAATATAATAATGTGTACTTACAGTTCAGCCACACCACTGTAGGTAATTACAGGGTGGTAGCTTAGTGGCAGAGTGCATGTCCTGGTTTTAGGCTGCAGGAACCTAAACACACTTCCATGAGGATGAGTTCCATTAAACTGAGTGGGGCTTGCTTCTGAGCACATATGCAGAGGTAGGGTTACCAAATACACAGGGGGACAGAATGCCTATACCTTTAACCACTGTATAGAAGAGAAAATTTTGGCGGGTGCAGCTCATCATGGAAGGGTTTAAAAGGCTGCTCCTTCCAAAATTCCCTCTTTCATACAATGGTTAAAGGTATAGGCACTCTGCCCCATTTGTATCTGGTAACCCTACGAAGAAGATTGCATTGCATATGTCTGGCATGTCCTGGAAGGGCTGCAAAAGGCCATTCTGAAGCCTCAGAAAGCCACTGCTATTCAGTGTAAAACTGAGCTTTGTGGTCCAGTGGTCAGACTCAAAGGCAACTTCATATAATTAGAGGTGTTATTTATTCATTGAAAATAAATTCAATGAATTCAGTGGGGCTTACTTCTGAGTAAAGATGCACAGCATTCAGGCTGCATCCCTATGCATATTTATCTGGGTGTGAAGGTCCATTCAATTGGGGCTTACTTCTGAGTAAAGATGCGTAGCATTCAGGCCACGACCCTATGCATGCTGAGCCCTATTGAATTCAGTGGGGCTTACTTCTGAGTAAAGATGCACAGCATTCAGGCTGCATCACTGTGCATGCTTGCCTGGGCGTGAAAGCCCTATTGAAGTCAGTGGGGCTTACTTCTGAGTAAGGACTGGGCTGCTCAAAGGCTGCTTTGGGATGCAGCGCCGGTTGGGGTTTCATTGCACCGGAGTTGCCCAGGAGGAGCCGCTGCTGGGTCCGTTCCTCGTTCTCGTTCCAGCCCTCGCGAAGGCGGAGCTGACCCCGCGGGAGGAAGGGCTGGCTCGGCCCGGCTGATCCTGCGCACCCTCTGCCGCCATGCCCAAGGTGGTGTCCCGCTCCGTGGTCTGCTCGGACACCCGCGATCGCGAGGAGTACGACGATGGGGAGAAGCCTCTGCACGTGTACTACTGCTTGTGCGGGCAGATGGTGCTGGTGTTGGGTGAGCAGCGTTGGTGTTCCTGTCTGCTGGGGGTGGGGGCGCCTGATCCCCCTCTGCTTGGGACTGGGAGAGGCATCACGCCAGCCTCACACCCCCTTCCTTCCAGGGGGCTCATCACTAGCTTCCTCCACCCCAAAATGCCTGCACCTTCACGGTGCCACTGGTCTCTTGGGCGATGGCAAAAAGCTTATGTGGCCTTGAAGATGCTCCTAGTCTCTTAGGTGGGGTCCGGACCCCAATCTTGGAGCCAGGACCCCAGTGGGCAACTTTGGGGGCAACCTTGGCAGCCTTCATGGTGCCACTGGTCTCTTGGGCAGTACTAAAGTTTATTTAGCCTTGAAGGTGCTCCTTGTCTCTGAGTAAGGACTGGGCTGCTCAATGCACGTAGGGGCCAAGACCCCAATGGACAGCCTTGGGGGAAACCTAGCTGGGGCAAAATATGCACATGCGCTACTGCCTGTTCCTTTGTCTGATTCCCCTCTCTTGTTTGTTTTGTGTTTGTGTGCGCGTGAAATAAGCCTTTGAAAAGGGGGGATTAGGTAAATCAAAAGAGCAGAGCATCTCCTGTAGCACCATTTCAAAATCTAAAAGGGAGGGTTGACAGAGTCAGTGGTGGACCCCCAGTTTCATACTTTATTTGGGGGGAAGGGGTTGTGGCCCAAAAAGGTTGAATACCACTGACCTAGAACAGTGTTCATCAGCCTTGGGACTGGGACCCCAATGGGCTAGCAAAGCCTAAGTCGTGGCAACTTATGAGAATGAAGACCACTTCAATTTAAGGTTGAAGACCACTGGACTACTAGAGCATCACCAGGTAAAGGGGAAGGTATCCCTTCAGATATTATGAGACTGTGTCCCAGCCCTGCTCAGGTTTTTAGCAATGGTGCTAAAATAGCTTTCACTAGTGCCAGGCTTCATGGCTGCTTTTTCTGCTCTCTCTAATAAGTGTATTTGGTTACAGTGAACAGGGCTGGGACAGCATTCTGAGGACAGGGAGTGAGTGGGGGTAGGTGGGTAGGGTCCTGGAAGGGGGTGCGTGATCAATATTGGCGTCCCCAGTTTCGTACTTTATGTATATATTGGGGTTATGGCACAAAAAAGTTTGAAGACACTGACTTAGGGCAACCAACCCCAGCCTGAAATTGCGGCTACTTTTCCAGTTGGAATGGTGCCCCTTCCCCCCCACCCCACCTGTGCCCCCACAGAACCACCAACTACCCTGTGGAAGGAGGAGGAGAAAGAAGAGAGGCAGCCATGAAGATGTGGAAGACACACACCTCTTTTTATTGTGATTTACTATGTTTTGGGCAATTTAAAACTACAAAAGTGATACTATGGGAGCCTTGTCGGCTGTTTGTGGACTTCCTTGCAAGCAATTGACTGACACCTGTTGGAAACAGGATACTGGACTGGATAGATTGATGCTTGATTTGATCCTGCAGGGCTTTTGTGCACAGAGGGAGAGAGAGAGAGTGTCTGCCCACCTGCCCACCAGTATCTTTGTTAAAACTGCCCTGTGACCCAAAGGCTTCTTGGGAGGCCAAAATTTTGCCTTCATGCAATGAAAAACTCAATTCAGATTGAACCCCCATTTCAGTCATCTCTCTGCTTCTCTAGATTGTCAGCTCGAGAAGCTGCCCATGAGACCTCGAGACCGGGCCCGGGTGATTGATGCTGCCAAACATGCCCACAAGTTCTGTAACACCGAGGAAGAGGAGAATGTGTATCTCCGCAGGTAGGAAAATCCACTCTCTTTCCCACCACCCCTGAAAGAAAAACTCAGACACTCTTCTGTGGCTGGTATCTTTTGGGTTGTAAACATTCCTGTTTTCCTTCCCCAGGCCCGAAGGCATCGAACGGCAGTACAGGAAGAAATGTGGAAAGTAAGTCCCTTTTGCAATATTTGGATCGCATTGTGAGATGAGTTAAATCCTCAGGGTGCTTAATTTGGGTGCTACATTTATATTTGTGGATTCCATCATTACATGTGAAACGACCTCAGACCCCTGGTCTGTCTAGCTCAGCACTGTCTACACATTAGTGGCTCTCCAGGGTTTTGGGTGGGGATCTTTCCCAGTCCTGCCTTGTAGATGGTGAAAATTGACTACCACTCCTGAGCTGCAGCCCTTCCCCAGTTGCAGTTTTTTGGATAGAGGATACTGGTAGTCTTATGCTGATGTGTGTCAAAGAGGCATGTACTGGCTTAAGGCTTAATTCAGAAATGAGCACATGTCCCTGTGGATGGTTAATCTGTGTCTAACCGAAGCTTCTCCACATCACTTTCCAAGCATTTGTCCCCATCAGAGAACAGCTGTAAAAGTCTTGTTTTAAGAGGCCAGGATGAGACCTGGAATGTTCCTAGCCCAAGTGTGGGTTACTGCAGGTTCAGTCTCTTCTCAGTACGTTCAAAATGCTCAATTCTTCCTGGCTGTTTGATCAGTGGGCTAGTAAGGATGTACTATAGCTTTACGCAAAAATCATATACAGTACAAACCGGTCAGTGCTTTCCCAACTACACAAGCCAGCAGCATCGTATCTGTATAGGTACAGATCATTGTACAGGTGTGCGCCACTTAATGATGGGGATATGTTCCCTGTTGTTATGCAGTTAGGTCATTAAGTGAACATTCAGCCCAATCTATTGCCTTTGACACTAGCTGGCTGCACTGGAGATAGATTGCCTCTTCTTTGCATTAAGAGCCTCTGTTTTGTGTAAGCAGTCCACCCTGCTGCAGGCCTCCTGCAGGAGATGTGATTGCCTCATTAAGAGCATCTTTATTGTGCTTTGACCACCATCATATATTCAGTCTGCCATAAAGCAAACGGTTGTTAAGTGGTGCACACCTGTATTTTGCTTCCCCCTCCCTCCGCTTGATTCTGCCCGATCGTCCAGCAAAACTGTGCCTTCTCTGTCTTCGCCAGGTGTGGGCTGCTTCTCTTCTACCAACACCAGCAGAAGAATGCTCCTGTGACTTTCATTGTCGATGGTGCTGTGGTCAAATTCGGACAGGGCTTTGGCAAAACAAACATCTATACCCAGAAACAGGAGCCACCCAAGAAGGTAGGGAGATGTTTGTCGCCATCAATTCATACTAACCAGATCAAGAGGCGTCTTTTAGAATAGTGTGTATCATTATTAAGAATAATTATATACCGCTTTTCAACAAAAAAAAAAAGTTCACAAAGAAAATCAAAATGCAGTTAGCAGGGGAGAACAAATGTTCCTGGTAATCCCAGCAGAGTGTACCTTCAAGTGGATGTTTGGGGTGTCTCTCTTATGTTTCTTTTCGTCATGAGTGTAGTGGTTATCTACACAGGCGCTGGGCTTAGCCTTGGTAACATGGCAACCGACAGGCAAACTTGCTGGTTCCCCCCACTCAGGCACACCAAAGTGGGCCAGCTGCTGAGTCTTCGCCCAGAGCCTGTAAACAAAGGATGTTATGAAAAAGTGCATATCTTAGGAATGTGTATTGCAGTCAAGCCAGAGCCAGCAGGTTTCTTAGCAGTGCAGATTTCAGCAACCTTCAGTAATTTTTCCCTAGTGTCATCATGTGTTTTGAGAATGTATAAAAGTCTGAGGAAGCTAGCCGGGAGGGCGGACTTCTCTCTCAATCTCATACCGTCCTACTTCCGGCTTAGCTCTCCCTGCATCAACCCACTGAATGTCTGCTGTGTCTCTCATTGCTCTGACTTCTTGCTGCTCGAGTTCTAACTTTTAAACCCTCAGAGTGCTTTTGCTTTTAGCACTTTTCCTCAGGCACCAAGGTTCTAAACCCTGGGTGCTTCCCAAGTAGCATTGCGCTACAACACATGAGTCCTTTTGGAACAGGGAGACATCTTCTCTTTAAGAGTAACCCTCTTGGATAATGTTTTTTGTTGCAAAGCAGTGGGTAAATCTTCTCAGTAACAATCACCAGTGTTCTGCAGATGGAGCTTTGTTTGGAAAGGACACAGTTCTGCTCTGGCTGTATCCTCCAGGCTTCCTGAATTCCCTGCCCCCTATTTCAAAGGTGTGACCCGGAGGAGTCTCATTCTTGGTGACTACCTGTTTGTGCTGACCATGGTTTCAAGAGCGTGTTGGTGTGGCTGTACCTACTGCCAAACCATCACACCAGCTCCCTCTGGTTCCTCTTATTCCTCTGCGGGTCCTGCTGCTACAGCAGAGAAAATGGTTGGGGCCACCTTGGATGCATCCATAGCTATGCTTTCCAGGCATGGCAGTCACCCCTCACCTTCTCTGTTTGCTTTTCTCTTCTGATTCTTCCTGGGGAAGTCCTTTTGAATCTTGGCAGCGTGCAGTGGTATACCAGTAGTATGATAATGCATCAAACTGCACAGTATTTGAGCTGACCTTGTTTAGTTCTGGATAGGCTAGCTGGGCTGCAGTTTCCCAAACAAACATACACATTTATCCTTTAAATTTTAGGGGAGGGCCATGGCTTCTGCTTTGTGTTGCAGAAGATCCCAAGTTTAATCCCTGGCATCTCCAGGCAGGGTAGGGGAAAATCCCTGTCTAGAACCTTGGGGAGCCACTGCCAGCCAGTGTTGACAATGAACTAGGCAGAGCAATGGTCAAACTCAGTATTCAGCAGCTTCTTATGTCCAACCATCTCTTCCTCCCCCCTCCATAAGAAATCTCAATATTTTCCCCTCAATATTAGGTGTTACACAAGAGGCTCCAGTAGTGCTGTGAAACGTTTTCCTTTGCCTTGAGATATAATGACATTTTTTTTAAAAAAACAAAAAACTGTGCTTTGTTTCCAAGGTGATGATGACAAAGCGGACCAAGGACATGGGCAAATTCAGCTCTGTCACCGTCTCCACCATTGATGAAGAGGAGGAGGAGATCGAAGCGGTGAGTTTGCTCTCCTCTTCTCATGGCACCAGGCGGAATCTAGAGTACCGCCGCCGAGGATTTGGCTAGGTAGTGCCCATTGATGTGCAAGGGGGAGTAGCTTGGCATTGGGAGGTGCAAAGTATTTAGCTTGCCACCTTGGATGCAGAAGGTCTTGGGCCAGCCCTGAGTCAATCAGAATAGGTCAAAGGTAGAGGTGGGAGAAAACCATTTTATTTCTAAGTGGATTTCAGTGTTTTCTAAAAGTTAGAAGTGGAGAATGCAGTGTTAAGTGTTTTTAGTCAAAATGTTGCATTATAATTATACATTATAATCATTTCAAAAGTGTGCTATGTAGGTGATACAGGTGGCATAGTGTCCGCAATATGCGTATTGCAGGTGGAAGGACCGAAGCTGAGGGGGAGTGGGTTGCTTCTGGACATTTCGCAGCTTTCTGGCATAGGCAAGATTTGAACCAGGGAAGTCCTGTTTCAAAGCATGCTCTGCTCTGTTAGCCACTTCACGACACCAGCTCTCGGAAGGAATCATCCTACTGTAATTAGCATTCAGGGAATTTAAATATCTTTCAAGGAAATTGTAGGGTGAGGAGGAGAAGAAGAGGAGAATATAGAAAGAGAGAAAAAATATGCTACTTTTGTCTCCCATAAGTTTTTTTTTTTTTTTTAAATGAGTTTGCTGTAGAGCAGTGGTCTTCAGCCTTTTTCATGACATGACTCCAATAAATAAAGTATGAGACTGGGGACCCACCACCACTTCTGCCCCCTCTCAGGACCCGATCAGCCCACACCCCACCTCCACCTGCCCCATTTCCCCCTACCTCTTATGTCTTTACACAACAATCCTGTGAGGTAGCAGCCTGAGCAGGACTAGCCTTGGAAGCTACGGGGCAAAACAGCAAGATGAGGCTGTGCAGATTATATCAAGAACTAAGTTCTGATAAGGCAGCACCATTATTGGATTGGACCAAGTTCTGTCTTGCAGAGGCTTTGAAAGTTTGCCACAACCCCTCCCCCCCATGAGTCTTCATAACCCCATTGGGGTTGTGGCCCATAGATTGAAGAACACTGCTGTAGAACAATGGGATGAGGGCCGTACACAGAGGGTAGAGTTAGTGTTTTGGTTGGACGAGGTCTGAAGCTCAATCCCTGGCACCTGCAAGCAGGGCACAAAAAAGCCCACACCTGAAACCCTGGAGAATCACTGGCAACCAGTGTTGACAATACTGAACTAGACAGAAGAAGGCTCTGACTCAGTAGGAAGCAGCTCCCTCTTTGTACAGCCTTTGTCCTCAGGATAACTCCGCCCTTGGTCTTGTCTTCTTTCCAGCGAGAAATAGCTGACTCATATGCACAGAATGCCAAGGTGATCGAGAAGCAGCTGGAGAGGAAAGGCATGAGCAAACGACGGCTGCAGGAGCTGGTGAGTCTGACTATATACATACAAACCTTTCTGCATTGACTTGCCTGCTGAGGAACCCTTTGAATGCCACAGAATCATAGCACGCTGCAAAGGATTCTGGGGCACGTTCTGAAGTGGGCACTAGTGGGGCACTGGTCAAGCTGGTTGAGCTCTACTGCATGCATCCTAAAATGCAAGCCACACTTTCCTGCAGCTGCACATTACAGGGGAGGATTATCAGTGGCTCACAAGATGTCTGTCACAGGCGTGTGTCCTCTGTTACTGATCTTCTCGTCAAGGAATACCTGCAGCTCCTGAGGGATCCTCAAGTTCCCTAGAATAGCCATTGTAATAGAAGGCCCCTAAGCTTGTGCCTCTATACTTTTGAGAGTCCCCTGGACTGCAAGGAGATCAAGTCAGTCAATCCTACAGGAAATTAACCCTGACTGTTCACTAGAAGGACAGATGATGAAGCTTAAGCTTAAATACTTTGGCCATCTCATGAGAGGGGAGGACTCTTTAGAAAAGACCCTGATGCTGGGAAGAACTGAAGGCAAAAGTAGAAGGGGACTGCAGAGCATGACATGGTTAGATAGTGTCACGGAGGCAATGAACATGAATTTGGACACACTCCGGAAGTTAGTGGTAGACCGGGGGGGGGGGCTGGTGTGTTGTGCTCCATGGGGTCACGAAGAGTCAGACACAACTTAATGACTGAACAGCAACAACAATAATTCTACTTCTGTAGAACCAGTTTTACCTATAAGACTTGATGGGGGTTATTAATATGCAATCACATTTAACTTTCTTTTCTTTTTAAATTTCCATCAGGCTGAGCTGGAAGCCAAGAAAGCCAAAATGAAAGGAACCCTCATTGATAATCAGTTTAAATAAAGAGCTCTGAACTGTGGCAAGAAGTGAGAAGTGTCTTTTCTGAGAAAGGAGAACATTCATGGCAACTCCTGTTGTGCTTTAGGTTTTTTGTTTGTTTTTGTTTTTTATTGGAGCGCCTTGTGAGATCTGGACGTCCCCAGATCTCAGCTGAAAGATACTTCGTTGGTGCCAGTTATGCAAAATGGAACTGTTGCTGTTCCAATATGGATTCTGCATTTCATTGTGTGTCATTTATATATTTATTGTCTTCTGAACCACGTTCAAGTTCTGTTTCTAGGAAATTTCAAGAAAATAACCTTTCTCAAGATAGGCTTCTGCCAAATGTATGTTCAGGGACATTGGAACAACTCAGATATGGTGATTTTTTTTTTCTTATGTATATAGAATGCCTATAGACCTCAAGTTTGTATTGACTGAGCAGAAATTCCTTGTAAATAAAATAAATACATTTGCTAAGTTATTTATACATGGTGTATTGTTTCCCCTACAACATTCTCTGGCAAAGAAAGTTAACCTCATTGTTAACTGTCTCATGTCTCATTGTGAGGTTTCCATGGACCACCACTGCCAACCCAGCAATCTCCCCCTTCCAGGCACCTATTATTAAAGTCACTTATTTATTTATTTATACATACATACATACAGGTATTTATATACCACCTTTCTTTGGTCATCAGATTTCTCCTCAGACTTTAATCCAAGGCGGTTTTCATAGGCAGGCTGTTCTAAACCTTACAATTGTCTAGTTCTAGTCTTTCATAGAACTCCTCGTTCCAGCTGGATTCCTTCCTGGTCTGGCCTCTCTCTGGCCCTTCGCCTCCCACGCTCCACTTGACCAACTCCTCTCTGCCACCTGTTGGCAACCTTCAGTCTCGAAAGACTATGGTATCCTGCTCTGAATGGTGGTTCTGGAACAGTGTCTAGTGTGGCTGAAAAGGCCGATTCGGGAGTGACAATCCCTTCCACACTGGGAGCAAGTGCAGTCTGTCCCTGGTCTGTCTCCCTGGCTATGGGCCTTCCTTCTTTGCCTCTTAGCCTCAGCCTGTTGGCCAAGTGTCTCTTCAAACTGGGAAAGGCCATGCTGCACAGCCTGCCTCCAAGCGGGCCGCTCAGAGGCCAGGGTTTCCCACCTGTTGAGGTCCACTCCTAAGGCCTTCAGATCCCTCTTGCAGATGTCCTTGTATCGCAGCTGTGGTCTACCTGTAGGGCGCTTTCCTTGCACGAGTTCACCATAGAGGAGATCCTTTGGGATCCGGCCATTAACGGACCGTGGCGAGGCAACACCTTACTGGCTGGGGACTGCCCATCAGTGTATCAACGTGTCCTCAGTTCTCGGGTACTTCCGGTTGTTTCGAACTGGCAGCCTCAGATCTTCAGGCATACAAGGCGGCAGCTCTACCAACCGAGCCAGACCTCCTGCCCCTGTTTTATCTTAGGACAAAACTACATGTTACAGGAGATGTTTGGATATCCTGATATTTTTATTTTTCCTTAAGTTGGAGCTGTTCAGGCTCCTTTGGATGAGAGGAGCAGCATCTTGGGGAATGTCTCCCTTTCTCCCTGCTGCCACGTCCTGATTGAAATTGCCCCCCCCCCCGAAAGCTGCTGTTTTTGTTACTGGGGAAAAATTCCAATAGTGGGGCAAACAGTAAGTTTGGGGGGATAACTGGGAAAAGGACAAAGGATTTGACAACCTCTCTCCCAGCTATTGCTAAGTTAAAAAAAAAAAATCAAACCTTGGCAGTACCGTTACTGGGAATTTTCTCCCAGTTGAGTTAGATGCTTAGAGCTATGCCTGTTAGCCTTCCAGCAGGGTCTAAACACTTTCCTCTCTTATTTAGCTTTTCCAGGTTCTGTGGCTGGGCAGGGGGGAATTAGATATCCTTTTATTAATGCTTTTTGTTTTCATTTCTGGTCTTGTGTAGTTTTATTGTGATATGAATTCCATAAGTTGCCTTTGGTATCATGGTTATCGATGGTGTAAAAATATTGTACATGAATACAGATCCCCTGTGTAAGTATTGTTTGGCCCCAAGAGAGAGGATGCACTAATGGCAAGAAATTGGCAAGACTACAAGGAAGGAACAAACAGTAGAGACTGAAGCATTCCTCTTTGATTTGCTGTGTTACCCAGCAAGGTTGACCCAAGAGAGAGGTCCCTAAGGCTGTTTACCATGATGTCTATCTGGTTTCATCCCTCATTAAGAGGAAGGGTGTTGTAGATCAGGAGATGTAGTGTTCTGATGGAGCTCTGTCAGAATGTGTTAGACCAGGGGTGTCAAACTCATTTCATAGGGAGGGCCACATAGCATTCATGATGCCTGCTGAGGGCTGGAAGTGATGCCATTAAACAGGTCATAACCAAAAATAAACACTTTTTCTCACTTAGGAACTCATTAGCTGCGAATAACAAAAGAGAAAATATATGAATCTTTCAAGATATGGGAGAGCCCAGTTTTCACGTGGGCTGCCCTTTCAGCAGTAACACCTCAGCACTACTCAGCAGCTGAAAGCCTGAGGGCCATATAAAAAGCTTCCGCGGGCCACATCTGGCCCCCCGGGCCTTATGTTTGACACCCCTGTGTTAGACAGTATTTTCATTCAGTTAGAGAATACAGTTGCAGTAGTAAGATTTGGCCAGCAGGTGGCTTTGAATGACACATGCAGCAAAATCCAAGCTACAATTTAAGTGACTCTAGCAGGGGTGGAAAGTATCCTTTCCTGACTTTCAGAGGTTTGGGTCTGTCTTTTGCAAACACTGGTGAGCATCCCTGATTCCCCCCCCCCTTTGTTTTTTTAACTATTTTGGACCTGCCCATTGCTCCAGAGGTTTCTGTGATGCCTTTCAGAATCCTGAAAGGGCTGCTGAGTCATTCGAAGACAGTAGCCATGTGTGTCCTTTTGGGCTGTTTTATTTTTTGAGCATCTTCTTCTTCTCCAGTTGATTAGTAGATAAAGCCCCTGGCTCTGAGCCATATCATTGGACCATGAGACCTACCCGATTTCCAGGAGCAAGACATACAGATGACCTCCCACAGGTGGAAACTTACAAACACCCACAGTTGCTTATAAAAAAGCGAGATCACACACTAGTCTTTGTGCGTTTGCCCAGATCTGGGGTTGGAAGTCTGAGACTGCACAGGGACTCCTCTGCCCACCTTGCCACAAGTGTGGGAGCAACAACGAGGAACTATGTGAGTAAGTAGGGTTGGGAAAGTACCCAGGCAAGGTGTGTCAGTTTTTTGCTTTATTTACTGCTTGCATGTTAAAACCTTGCCAACTTTTGTTCCTTTTCCACTCTATCGGTGCTGCATCTTTCATCCTTGCATCTCTTCCTTTATGGTTTTGATATTTTGTGGCCTTTGGATAAACCACATGTCTCTGTGCTGTTCTACCTGCCTGGTCTTGTGGGAGGGAGCGGGGAGGGGGTTGCCAGACACAACTCCCAGGCTACCCCTATTCTGCAATTGTTTGATTTTAAGGAACACCTCTGGATTTTGGGGTTCCCCGTTGACCTGGGAAGGAAGTTTTCCCAAGGTAGCTCCTTGAGTCTGCAATCCCTAACTTTGGGTGGTGTCAGCAAACTACCTCTTTCTAACTGATCCAGGAAAAGCAGGGAAGTGGGTGCTGGTTGTGATCTGTGCATGCCCTCCATCTTTCCCTTCACCACATTAGGACTCCACCTATTACGCAGTACCAGGTTACACCCAGATACAGCTGTCTGTAGCTGAGCACACAGTTCCCTGTGAATGACTATATATCTGATTTCATTTTAACAAATCAAGCATCTGCAACTATGGACTTTCTCTGTTTAAATCTTGCCTCCGCCATGAGCACAGGAGGTGGCCCTAAGCAAGCCACTCCCTCTTAGCCTCAGTCTTCCCCATCTATAATATGGGGATAATAACTGAAGAGTTGCTGCCAGTCTGTGTGGTTTGGGAGTTGGACTCAGATCCAGAAGATCCAGGTTCAAATTCCCACTCAGCCATAAAGTTTCCTGGGTGAGTGGCCTTGGGCCAGTCACTATTTCTCAGCCTCATCTTCCTCACAGGTGATAAACGTGAAAAATAAATCCTGCCTTCGACAGATCAATGGTCTAATTCAGTAAAAGGCAGCTTTCCCTGTTCATTGGCACTTATGTTGCAGCCTCCATCGGTGTTGTCCTCGACTTCAGACAGAATTTGCATGCTGGGGCCGCTTGCTCAATTAGCCTCTCCCAGATTCTCCTCTGTCAATCCCACACTCTGCCTGCTTGCAGAGGGTTTTCCCAGGCGATGACACAAGCAAAGGTGGAGCTTCTACCTAATCAAGTACAAACACTTCCTGGCTTTTCTCCAGTCCTTAAAAGGAAATGCACCAACAGGGAAGCTGCTGTGACCCAAGCGCCCTTCAGTCAGGTGATGATTAAAAGGAAACAGCAAAAAAAAAACCTTCCAGTGTATGCTTTTTTTCCCTGAAGGTCATTCTCCAAAAGTGGAGGTCAAAAGCCTGCCTTCAGCAACTCCATTTTAACAGAACCTGTCTTAATGAGCTGTCTCTCTGAACACTTTTGTCACTGTACACTCTAGCAACAGAGCATTGTGTCCTTTGCCAGTGTCTGCCATGTGAGACACGCAGCAGAATCAAATGGGATATTCACCCCATGGTGTTGTATGCACAGACAGATGTTTGTGACGTGTGCACATTTTTGGGGTGAACAGCTGTATATATGTTCGCTTTGAAACTCAAAACAGAGAGACTGGACCCCGGAACTTGTTGAACACAGAGCATGCTGGCATAACTGTCTTCGCCTACAGCTCAACAGTCAGCCATGTGTACAATTTGCACATGTACAGTGTTGCATGTAATGTGTGAATGGGGCTAAGATGAAATGCTTTTCTAGGACAGTGCCTCTTTGAGTTTGTATGCTTTAACCTCTGCTAACTGAGTAAGAGGCACTTTTTCAAGTGGGTGCTCCTTTTTTTTAGCAGGGGGAGAGTAACTGGCCCTCCTCACCCCAGCAGTGTCTTTTCTAGTGGCTGTTTGCTAGTGTTCTTTCGCATCTTTTTAGATTGTGAGCCCTGTTGGGACAGGGAGCCATTTAGTTATTTGATTTTTCTCTGTAAACCGCTTTGTGAACTTTTTGTTGAAAAGCAGTATATAAATACTGTTAATAATAATAAAAAAATAATAATTTAATACTTCCCCACACCCAAAACGTATATTTGCACACACAAAAGTTGTGTGAGAGGCTAAATTCAATGTTTTTTATTCTCCTGTTGTGACCATTCTGAGATCTGTTCAAAAAAGTATATATCAGGGTTGCCCACACTTTTTAAACAGACAAATCATATACTATATTTTTCAGATGTTGGAGAGCCCTGATACTTAAGAAGCATTTACATTCCTAAGATTGCAATCCTATTCACACTTACCTAGGAGTAAGCTCCATTGACTGAAATGAGACTTGCTTCTGAGTAGATAGGCATAGGCTTGGGCTCGAAATACGTACATTTACTCCTCATGAACATTAAACATTCCAGTGGACTCTCAGTTTATACCCAAAAAATAATCATAAAACTTGAAAATTTCATATTTACCTTCTACATTGATGCAAAAAGGAGCTCAGCCAACATACTTCTGAGAGCTGTACATTATATGTCAAAAGCCCAAATCCTGACCAACTTTGCAGCACTGACATAGCTGTGCTAATGGGGTATGTGCTGCATCTTGCATTCACAGAGGCCTCCTAAAGGTAAGGGAATGTTTTTTGCATTGCCCTTACGTCAGTGCTGGAAAGTTGGTTAGGATTGTGCCCAAAGAGTCACATGTGCCTCGCAAGCCGCAGTTTGGCCACCCTGGTACACAGTATATTCTTTTTTATTGACATGTTCCTGCAACTGTTACCCTGCACATGCTTGATCTCGTCTGATCTCGGAAGCTAAGCAGGGTCAGGCCCGGTTAGTACTTGGATGGGAGACCGCCTGGGAATACTGGGTGCTGTAGGCTTATACCATAGTCTTTCGAGACTGAAGGTTGCCAACCAAGAAGTTCCTGCCCATCAAAAGAGCAAGTCTGACTGACATAGCCCCAGCAGCTGAAAAGTCAGAGACCCCTGGGCTATAGTATTATCTAAGAAGGGAAAGTCTTCTGCAGTTCAGAAATCCTCTGCCGAACGTACTGGTAAGCAAGGAGTGACGCACATTTTCTCAAGGACAAGACCCACCTGACAGCTGGCCCAAACCTGTTGAACAACTCTCTCAAATGGCATCTGACTTTAACGCTAGAGGTAAAAGTTTCTCTATCTGGTTTGGTTTGGTCTGAACCAAACAGCACAGTGGCCACGGACTGACCCACTGACTGAAATTTATACAGTATGGATCAGAACAGACTGCCTCGAGTTCCGTGTCTGTTTTCAGGTATTCACAGCACAGCTGTGGGAAACCCTTTTTTTTTAAACTGCTTTCTTCTGAAAAACTACCCTGTCAATGAGGATTTGCTTGTTTAAGTGAGGCAGCATGCTATCCCCTACAAGCAAGTTGAAGTGGCGTGGCCCAGGAAGGACTATACCACATTTATTTCTGAACAAGTATCTTGGCTCTCGCCAGGCTCTTGTATACAGCACTTACCTGTTGACACTTAGGAGCAGTAAAAACCTAGCCTGGGGTCCCTCTGTTAGCATGATCTGTGTCACTATGGGGCATGCTGCCATCTGTTTAATCAACCTGGCGTTCCTAGAAGTGCCGGACTTTGTCACGACTTGGCAGTTACTCAGGCACAAGCTCTGAGGACATGGCTTGTGCTTTTTCCATGTGATTACTTTCCAACTACAGTCTGCTCACCCCTAACAGAAGAGGGAGCTGCATTCTTTACATTGGTGTGAAATTCCTGCTCGGCAGCAAGATAACTTGATGCCACAGCAGTGAAGAGGCAGCACAGATACTGTGCCAGTTTGCTGGGTGTTAGCCAGCTCCCACAAACACAGAGCATTTGGCATCATTGATAGCTACAAGACCTAATGAGGTGGGGAGGGGGCTGTAGAAAATGACAACATTTGGGCTGCAATCCTATGCAGTCTTTCCTGGAAGTAAGAACCTCAGAATTTCATGATACTTTCTTATGAGTAGACCAACAGTTCTCACTTTCACAGGAAGTGAGTTGTGATTGCATTTTTTCAATGTTTTGAGGCATGGGGAGTCCTGCCTAGGGCTCAGTGGGGCTCCCCGCACCCCCTTCCCATGGCCACCGTAGACAGGTGTAAGGTTTTTAAAAAAAACCCTGTGTCCCCGGGGCGGCGTGATCATGCTGACCATGTTGTCACAATCCCCCCCACCCATCAACGGGACAGAGGCAAGATATCTTGAGCTGGTGGATCATGACCCACCAATTTGAAAACTCCTAGACAGTCATAGAATTAAGTAATTCTATGTTAAGTAATAGGTAGAGGTATTTGAAAATGGCATTATTTATTTTACTCAGCCCATTGTGTTCTCAAAAACCTAGGCTGCAATCCTGTCTTACTCACTGGAAACAAACACCTCCAGTTATAGCAGAACAGGCTGCCAGCTCTAAAAGCTGTTTTGCATCTGTGCAGCAAAATACAGGTGGCGGTGAATCTGATCCTTATTTTCTATGAAGATCAAACCCAAACTGAAAAATAAAATGCAAAACCACAACAGCTCCCCCCCTTTGGCTCCAGATAAGTTTTACATTGTTTCCTGAAGATTTTTCAAGTAGATGTGGTGCTTCTAGTTTCTAGATTTCTGGTAGTACGAAAGGGAGAAAAAATTTCTTAACGCCATTATTTAGGGTTGCCAGGCTGGATGTATCCAAAAACATAAGACTGTTGAGATGGTGGGTGGGTGAAACTTGCTAAGGTTGTGGAGCCCAGCAGTGTCCTCAACATGGTGTGAAGTTTAAACAACAACAACAACAAAAAAAAAACCTGGAGAAACAAGCTCAGTTTTGGGAAACTGGCAGCCCAAAGTATTGTTTTTTTCATTACAATTGTTTTTCCGCTATATTTAACCTATAATATGCAGGGCCATACTTGAGGCCAACTGAAGCAGTTGCTTCAGGCAGCATATTGACAGAGGCACCCACCTCATTTCCTCCCACTTGACTCCACTAGGAGGTGAAGAGGCTGGTACATTACCTGGTAAGGCTGGGAGCAGCACTTGGTGCACTGCCCCATTCCCCAGGTCTCAGGGTAGACCTGACCATGTGCCATTTTTTCTCCAGTCCTTACACTTGCTTCCTATTGTCATCTCTGTCTGCCATCCCTGTTCTTACCTCTCAGGTTCTCCCCATTTTTCTGCCTTTGTTTCCCAACATATCCCTGGCCAGATAGGTAGCAGCTTCTTCTTTGATTCATTCAGCAGTTTAGAACAGGGAGTTAGATTCTAAACTAACAGGGAGTGTGGATTCATTCTGGCTCAGGTATCACTGAATTTTCTGGTTCAGTTCTGAACCACATAAAAGAGTGGCTCAGTCAGTGACCAATTCAGTCACTTCTAAATGGTTTGAATCCACTTTATGCAGCAACGTAGCAGCAAACTCTTTTGCCTGCAGTGTAACTCATAAAATAAATGCAGCTCTAACTATTTAACAGGAGAAAAAATATTATTAAAACTGTTTTTTTTTTTTTTCCAATTCTGTCCAGTTTGGGCAAATAAAATACATGCAGGAGGATGAAAAAAAGATTGATAAATAAAACTTTCATACTCTACTTGAAAAGTGAGTACTTGGATGCTAGAACACTTATTTGGAACCTGTTGTTTAGGGATTCAATTCTAGGTCAGTGCAAGGCAACCAAGAGATTTGAAGCTGAAGGTGAATTCTGGCTTGCTGGGAAAAAAATCCCTCTCAGCTGGTTTTTGTGTTTGGATTAAAGTTTCATTTGAGTCCCAGATGCAGAGCATTTGAGAGAGTCAGATCCACATCTCAGCTGCAGTTCCAACTAGGCCTTGCTGTGAGAGAGGCAGAAACTGCCAGAACCACCACGAAGATTTATTTTATACACTTTATTTTTCACATTTTTATCCAGCCTTTTCTCCAAGGAGCTCAGGGTGGTGTACACAGTTCCTCCCCTCTTTGTGTTCACGCAACAACCCTGTGAGGTAGATGAGGCTGAGAGATGGCGATTGTCCCAAGATCACCCAGGAAGCCTCACGGCTGAGAAGGGATTTGAACTGGCATCTTACAGATCTGATCCACCTCACCATCCTGACTCTCTGGAGCTTGAGGATGAGTCCAAAGCTGCAATATAAAATCTAATTTCCAACACCACGTGTTGCCTGTTAAAACTTGACTATGGAATTTATGCTCATGCAGATGTTGGTTTCTTCACTGGGTTCTATATGACTCCCTTTGACAGGACTTTTGACTGGAGCCTGCAGCAGGGTTTTCCGTAAGGCCAAGGAAAGAAAGGGAGATGTCTCTCTGGAGGCTGGGTTGTGTTCATGGGGCAGTTCACAATTAATTCCCTGCACTCCAACACAGCTCCAGTGGTGCTAAACAGATAAACACACATGGCCCTTGAGACCCCATTTGTTCCTGCCACTGTCATAAAAGAGAGCTCCTGGCATGGTTTGAGGAAGTAGGTGGGCCATTCCTGGGTTGCCAGGGGAGGGTTGTAACTCACCAGATTGTTCTGTAGAAGTGAAAGAGATGATTCACCAAATGTTTTCACTACTGAACCGGAAATGTAGCGCAATCAAAAGCTACTGCAAAGTCCAATGCCAAAAGTTTTACATGTAGCAAGCCATTGCATAATGAAACTTGGCAATAGAGAAATTGGACCTGGAAGAGGGAGGGAACATTTGCAGTACAGTTCAACTGATTTCAGCATACCTGAAATCACTGGGGATTCACTGGCGCGATTTATCTATGAGGAACTCATTGGTTCAATGGGTGCACCTTGATTAGTGGTCATTTTAGGTGCATGTCCAGTGTCTTTTGTAGTGCACACAGAAGACCACTGAAGCAGGCCCAAACACGTGTGTGCTTCATGTGACAACTCACAGCTGTATGTGTGAACTGACACTTGAACATAACCATAGTTCAGGTGATGTGAATTAAATCGGTGAGGCTTGTTCGGCAATGAAGAGTGTCACCACCCAATTGAAGAAATTGAAATCTTTTAATTGCATGAGGTTGAGTTTATTAGTCAAGGAACTGATTGCATGTCCACATGGTGGGGGGAAGGGGACAAGCAGTACTTATGAAACAAAAAGCCAGCTATTTTTGTTTTTAAATGGACATCTGTGTTGTACCGCTTAAAATTTATTTTGTATGTTATATCCCACCTTTCCCCTCTGAAATCAGAGACACTCAAGGTGTCTAAAATTCCACCAATATGCATCATAAAAAGCAAAGTTATAAAGAAATTGAATTTTAAGAAACATACGGAAGGCATTGTGTTAGGAGAGGCATTCCCATTGTCTCTTACACAGGAGAGAATGCCTCTTCTGAGACGCCATCAGCAGTCTTTATGGGTCCTGTGCTTTGTGTGTGCATGTTGTTCAAAATCTGATTAATCAAGGCACCTTTTTAGTGAGTCAAAATGTTTTTGCTTGATTAATTTGATCAATTAAATATTGAAGGTTAATATCAAGCATGGTGACACATGCTGGTCACCAGTTCCTGAATTACAGGAGGAAAGGTAGGGGAGTCCTTAATGAAATCCACAACTCCCACACCACTGACTTTCTCAATTTTAGCTAAATTGTGGATCCATTCGTTGGCAACCGTCAGTCTTGAAAGACTCTGGTATCGCGCTCTGAATGTTGGTTCTGGAATAGCGTCCAGTGTGACTGAAAAGGCTGATTCGGGAGTGACAATCCCTTCCACACTGGGAGCAAGTGCAGTCTGTCTCCCTGGCTATGGGACTTCCTTCTTTGCCTCAGTCTGTGGGCCTAGTGTCTCTTCAAACTGGAAGAGGCCATGCTGCACAGCCTGCCTCCAAGCAGAACGCTCAGAGGCCAGGGTTTTCCACCTGTTGAGGTCCATTCCTAAGGCCTTCAGATCCCTCTTGCAGATGTCCTTGTATCGCAGCTGTGGTCTACCTGTATGGTGCTTTCCCTGCATGAGTTCTCCATAGAGAGATCCTTTGGGACCCGCCATCATCCATTCTCACGACATGACCAACCCAACGCAGGTGTCTCTGTTTCAGCAGCGCATACATGCTAGGGAATCCAGCTCGTTCCAGGACTGTGTTGTTTGGAACTTTGTCCTGCCAGGTGATGCCAAGGATGCGTCACAGGCAGCACATGTGGAAAGCGTTCAGTTTCCTCTCCTGTTGTGAGCAAAGAGTCCATGACTCACTGCAGTTCAGAAGTGTACTCAGGACACAAGCTCTGTAGACCTGTATCTTGGTATGTTCTGTCAGCTTCCAAGAAGCTGTGGATCCTATAGCTATCTAATAACAGTAGTAAAGGGAACCTGCAAAAAAAGTAAGAGGGCCAAGACCTTTCTTGCCTTTGCTTATCAGGATCTGATATTGCAGTTATCAAGGTATGTAGGATCATAGCCACTGGGAACCATGAGATCTGTGTTTAATCTTATTTCAGCTGTGAAATCACTGGGATTATAAACTACTCTGCCTAGCCTCCCACTCTCACTATCAGACCAAGGGTCTACTTTACAGGGTTGTTTTTATTACTGAGACTTCACAGCTGAAGCAATTTGATACTGAGAAGGTGAGTCCAATACTATTAACCACACACATTAAACACACCTCTTGCTTCAGACTGGAATTAAGCATGCCCAACATTATGTGGTCTGCAACCAACAAGGGACCTCATTGTGTCTGCAGCAAAAGCTTCCTACACACATCAAACATGCTGGATTCTTTGCAGTTCTAGCAGTAAACCTGAACAACTGGAAATTCCAATCCAGGCTGCTCTCTCGTAGTAACAGCTGGTGGTAAAGGAATTAGAGCTATTTCGGGGAGAGCAGAAGAGGTTCTTGCAAGATAGTAGCATGTATTGTGAAATATGGCAACATCACAATGGGGGGGTGCGTTGGTTGCACAAGCTTGCAGTTTGTTCCAGGTCAATGCATTTGTCAACCCAGCCTGTGGAACTGAACTCCCTGTCCCAATTAGTGCATCTTAATAGCAGCCTCTGTTGGCTACAGAATACCATCCACTGGTGAAATTTTATTCAGACTTTAAAAGCTGGAAAGAAAATGGGAGCACAATGAGCATTTTGCCTCTTTCCCACACGGTGGAAGAGACAGGGCAGCCTTCCTACATTTCCTTGAGATAAGAAAGTATTGAATGTGACTAAGCCTGCTTACTTGTAATTATAAGTTGTCTTTACAATTGCAGTTTAAACAGCTAGCTGGAGCAGCCCAAGACCTCCTAGCACCTGAGATGGTGTGCCAAAAGCCATCTCCCCTTACCTGGGGAGGTGCCATTCTCTGCTCATCCCTCTCTGACTTGGAAATGGAAGAGGGGGCAGCTGAGAAGAGGAAGTGTGGTTGGACGAACTTCCAAAATCTCTAGCCCACTACCCTTCCACACTTCCTTTTCTGCTCTGCCCCCCTCTTCCAGTGCAAGGAGTGGAAGGAGTAGCTGAGCATGTAAATAGCGGCTTCATGGATGCACCAGCACCCAGCCAAACCTAGTGTAGAACAGTCCAGTAAACCATCAGTTCCAAGAGCCAAGGCCCCTGTCCCACCAGCACACTCAGCAACCTAAACTTGATTTCTCAAACTTCTTAGCAGCTCTATGAAGATGTCTTTATACAAGCATGTTGTTTAATTGATGCCGGTCAGCAACTACAGCACAACAGGCAAACTCTTCAGGGTCAAGCTTAGAGAACTATATCTGGAATTGCTCTTGAAACTGCACTGCAGGAGTTGAACAGCGTCTTCTACTGGAGTTGGGGGAAAGGGAGTATGGGAGTTGAGTACAGTGTTGGATCACAAAGTCAACTGCAAATCCCTGCTCAGCCATGAAGCTCCCAGGGTAACCATGGGCCAGTTTCTTTCAGCTAACCCTACCTCACAAGGCTGTAGATAAAAGGAGATCCTGATGTGAAAAATAAAGCCCAAAACAGAGTCATACAGATTCCTTACTCCTGGCTGCTGTAATCAAGAAAGCTAAAGACTTGGATTTTTGCATAAGAGGATTTTCATTCTGGTACAGAAAACAAATGGGGGGAGTTAGTGATGTTTTGAATATGTCAGTTTCCCCAGCAACTCTAGACCCAGGCCATTATTCTGTGCCTGGCTTCCATTTTGCAAGTTCCATGGTGTTAAGCAAACAAGACCGACTCAATCTTGAAAGCTTGTGATCAGATCAACTTCTGCCTACGTACAATGTGGGGGACGTTATATGACATGCCTTCAGACCAAACCCAGGATCATCCATTTGTGCTATACGTATAGATGTTAACTAGAGCAGAAGAGAAGTCAGATTTTAAACACCTGTAAGTATCACTGGAACTATTCTATCCCTCACATATATTTATCTTTCTCTTTAAATAACTAAAAAGTAGAATAAATGACAAACCTTGCTCACAAGTCTTGTTTTGTGAGCAGAAAGACAGCATTTCTATCATCTTCCTAAGCAAGATCCTGCCTGGGGCAGTGACTGCATTCTCATGTTACATGTGCATCTGGCCAAGGAGCAACACCATCAGGACAGGGGCAGGAAGCCTCTAGATATACTATCTTAACCCACATTGAAAGGAAAAGGGCATAGAAGGATCAGCCTTTGCTCAATTGCTGTCTTTTGGAGAGGAATGAAGTGGACTCTATCAAGACCATCCTGCAAACATGTGAACCCTGTACTTATCTCTCCCATTCGTTTTACCAGCTGACATTCACGGCTCATTAGCAAGATGGCTGTTCTTTTAATCAGAGAAATCTAATGGCTCAAACTGCACTCAGTCAGAAGACCAGTTTAGCAGAAAAGATCTGACACATTTGTAACCATTAAGAAACAGCACACCAAGCTCCAGATTTTTTTTTGTTTTTTTTTTATTTCTCTCAAACTTCTTTAAACAGGAGTTAACTGAATAAAAATAAGTTTGAGTCCCATCTTCAGGGGAATGACTCAATAAACAGGTCAGGCAAGCAGAACTGTGGCCCCTTTGCCAACCAGTAGAAACCTCAGCGGGAACTGATAAATAGTTTTGACAATGTCCATGAACATCACATTGTTAAGCGCCATCCTCAGGAAGAAATAGCTTATGTGTACTTCTTGATTTCATCATACAAGACTAGGACAAAAGCACCCCCCATTCCTCTGAGGACGTTGGACCATGCACCCTTAAAGAAGGCCTTGCCCCCCTCGTCACGAGCAATCTTCCGCCAGCAGTCAATTGTACCACTGTACATGATGTCCGCTAGAAAGAAAACAGAGCAAATCATTCTTTTGACATCCACAATCCCAGAAGGGATAAACCAATATCTGAACTAGTATATCTGCATCCCAACCTTTCACATATTGGGTTGGAATCCAGACTACAGTCATGCATCTGAGAAACTTGTTACATGCACACTCCACCCCTGAACACATTCAATTAATGCATGAGAAAGCAGGGACATCCACTAAAATTGAGTGTTGGGAGAGTTAAAACAGACAAAAGAAAATATTTCTTTACTCAGCGTGTGGTCGGTCTGTGGAACTCCTTGCCACAGGATGTGGTGTGGCGTCTAGCCTGGACGCCTTTAAAAGGGGATTGGACAAGTTTCTGGAGGAATAATCCATTACGGGGTACAAGCCATAATGTGTATGCGCAACCTCCTGATTTTAGAAATGGGCTATGTCAGAATGCCAGATGCAAGGGAGGGCACCAGGATGAGGTCTCTTGTTATCTGGTGTGCTCCCTGGGGCATTTGGTGGGCCGCTGTGAGATACAGGAAGCTGGACTAGATGGGCCTATGGCCTGATCCAGTGGGGCTGTTCTTATGACTGTACCACTAGCCACACACCCCCTCCATGATTTCCTGGTCAATGTGAAGTAGGCCTAAACACACTCCTAGTGATCACATGGCCAGAGAGATGCAGCAACATACACAGAGAACAGGGCTGCCTACACACCCTTTACTAACAGAGGAGTAAATAAAGCAAACCCAATTGACTGAGAGCACTAGTCAGTGGTTCCGGCCAATCAGAAAAAAGTACTTCAGCACTGCAGCTTTTGTGAATGAATTGCATGTTTTAGTATTAGCTAGAAAAGTTTACTCAGTACAAGTGTTGGCATAGTTTGCTGCACTTAGATTTGCCAAACCCTTGAATTAATTCAGGAAAGTTAAAGGCATAGGAAGTCTGTTGGTAAAGCTACATTGTACATTATATGAATGAATAACCCTTCCTTTATTTCCACCTTTGTTAAGCTCAATTGATTAGTTTGGGAGGTGGGTCAAGAGGAAAAAAAGGGTGGAATTAACCACTTGGCCTGTTCAACCCCAGTTTCTAGAAACCAAAGCTTATAGGGAGTCTTACGTATCTCCCAGGCAATACTTGCAAAGCAGTTCAATAGTTTCTCTGATGCAGTTATGTTAAAAAGTTATCTTTATACAAGACTGACTCACAAAGACCAGGTTATTCATGTCCAAAAGCCCTACACCTAAGAACCTTGCCCCTTCTTAGACTAGAGCCAGGATGGTGTCATGGTTAGAGAGTTGAACTTGTACCCTCCTTGGCCATGAAACTTCCCAGGTGACCTTGGGGTCACTCAGCCCTCGCTCTCAGCCCCACAGGGCTGTTGTGAGGACAAAAGGAGGGGAGGAACCATGTATACCACTCTGAACTCCTTGAAGGAAGGGTGGTATAAAAATGTGGAAAAATTAAAATAGTTATATAGTTTAAATAATTCCACTGTACTTGGGGAAATCTGTCCCACAAGTCTCAGTCATATGTTGAGTTGCAGCACAGAGCATTGGCTCTGAATGAATGAAGTCCCAGACCTGAAGCAATCCAGCACTCTAGGCAGCCAGTCTGCCAGCATTCTTTATGGGGGCTAGATACTTACCGCCCTTGCGACCTGACTGCATCATCATACGTCTCCTGACTGTGTCAAATGGGTAGGAGGTCAAGCCAGCAACTGCAGTAACTGTCTGAGCAATCATCCAACTGATCAAGATGTGGGTATTCTTTGGATCAGGCAGCATCCCTGCAGGGGAAGGAATTTGAGAGGAGGAATAAGCCAAGTCAAAGCTTATTCTTACATGTCAGGAAAAGCAAGAGCTACTGCAAAATAAGACTTACCCTTTGCAGTATCGTAGATACCAAAGTAAGCAGCTCTGTAGATAATGATGCCCTGGACAGACACGTTGAAGCCTTGATACAGCCCCCGAAGGCCATCGGACCTGAAGATCTTCACCAGGCAGTCACCGAGCCCCTTGAATTCACGGTCAGCCCCAGCTTTCCCCACATCTGCCGCCAGGCGTGTTCGGGCAAAGTCAAGAGGATAGACGAAGCAGAGAGATGTAGCACCGGCAGCCCCACCAGATGCCAAGTTGCCCGCAAAGTATCGCCAGAACTGGGTTCTCTTGTCGACGCCACCCAGGAAGATTTGCTTGTATTTGTCTTTGAAAGCAAAGTTGAGGGCTTGAGTGGGGAAGTATCGGATCACATTGGCCAGATTGCCACGCCAGAAGGACAGGAAGCCTTGTTCCTTGGGGATCCTGACCACACAGTCAATGATTCCCTTGTACTGCTTGTCTACCGTGATCTGCTTGCTTGCATGTTGCACCTATGGAAAGGGAAGAAGAGGTGAAGTTTGGCCATATTCCCTTTCTCCTCCCCTTTAAGATATCCAAGTTTGGCATGCCAGTTATGCAAAGCATGCCAGGAAGTTCCAGTTAAGTGTGGGGGAATTCTGGGAAACAAGCAACTGAAACTGCTGGAGACAGATGTTGCACAGATCAAATGTCTGCAAGGCTTGAGTCACTCTGGGGCCCTAACCAAACACTGCTGACACTTCTTTGCCAGGGAGTGCTACAAACTTGCAAATTTATGCTGCGGCAGAACCAATCAGGAAATTGCAGGTTCAGTTTCACTTTCTTCCTTCTGGAGGCACAAGGCCTTGAATGTCCCTTTGACATCTCAGGCCTCTGTCAAGTGCATGCATGCAGAGCCTCCCAGAGGAATTTTATCAGGGGGTACAAAGTTTCTTTTGGGCCCTTCCCTTCTCCACTGAATCATAATTTCTTACAATCACTGGATCATGATTTCTATGAATTACAGTATATAAAACTATGTAGGCTTACTCAAAATGTCAACACCAGTCTTCCCATTATATGCAAACATTTTCTAAGATTCCAGGAAATTTCCAGTTCCCAGGCCACCTTTTACCCTAAGCCCTCTGCACCTCCCTCTCCTGGGCCCAGGTACCATTTACTCCCTACTCATATGGTCCCTGCATACAGGTAGCAAGGCAGAACTTTCTCATCCATCTCAACACAAGGTTCAAGTATGGATAACTGCCCTTGAAGCACAAGAGTCAAAATGGCCAACTCTGAACTGGAAACAGGTATCCCAGAAAGACACAAGACCTTCAGGGCACAATTTTCACAGCTCCCGGGATTTAAGCCATTTCTGCCCAACTCTGCATATATGCAACAGGGATCAAATGTCTACACCTGTGGGCTTGCCAGAAATGGGGTAATAAAAATGGGAAAGCTGATATTTAACATGTCTCTGCTAGACAACTTAGGAGGCCTCCTTGGAAACACCAGGCGGCTTCCAGACTAGTTGTATCTAAAGAGTAAATCTCCTCCCTAGGCTGGTTGCATTGTATTTGGGCTTTTTCCAACAAGATAGCAAGATAACAGGTGGATTAGACACCAATAACACCTGCATTGCAAGTTGACCCCTACCACCTGACCTTTACAAGGGCACCCAGGAGTCTACAAGTGTCCCAGGAGACCAACAGGAGCTTAAGGCATCCACAGCTCCCTGGTTCCAGGAAGGGAGCTAGGCCAGCTAGGCTAGGCCCCAATCCTCTCAAAATGACCAGCTAGCCACCTTTTCACACCTGCCATGCCCTCCGTGCACCCCTTTTACATCCAGATTTAGCAACTCTCCCCCATTTCTCCCTATAAGGGGTTGGCTGTGGCTTTAGCCCCACATGTTGCCAACCCAAACCACAGTCTATCAGGTGACCTTGAGAGGCCTCTTCTTGCTACTGTTCCATCCTTCTAGAAAGGGACTTCTGAGCAGACTCTGGCTCTCCCGAGATACGGGCCATCAAGCCGGGCCTGACCTTTGGATCTCACGGTCAGTCACACACCCCACTTCCACAGCAAGCCGGCTTTCATGCCGGGTGCCCCAATGGGTGGCTCCCAGACCTGGTCTCGCCTTCAAGGTCACCCACAAGCCTTTCTGCCCTGCGATTTAAGGTGCCCTTCCTGATGCCGCCTTCCCTTTGGCTGCGCCACTGGTGGATTCGATGCCGGGGTCATGCCAGGCATAGAAGTGGGTTTACAAGGAGGAGCAAAGTGAAATGGGATGCGCCTCATCTCTCAGGGCAGGGGGGCTTTCCAAAGGAATTCTGATCCATCCAGCCAAGGGCGAGGAGGCACCGCTTGGAGGGCGAGGCGACGGCTGCCATGTGGCTTGGTGCAGCCAACTGCGGGAGGAGGCGGCGATCGGGGCCCTGCTCTCTGCAAGGAAGGCCTCGGTCGCGCGCCCTTCCTGCCTCCCGCGGGCTAATCCAGAGCCAGGCGGGGGATTTGCATAAGCGGAACTAGTTCTCGCCAGCAGCAGCCCCACGGCGGCAGGCTGGTGCATAGGCAGTGCTTGACGTCTGCGAGGGAGGGGGGCAGGCAGAGACCCGCCGCCTCCCCAGGGCGAAGAGTTCAAGCCTGGATCGTGCAGGGGGAAAGGGAAGGAAGAGCCCCATCCCATCCCAAGGCCCGATTCTACGTGGGGGCGCCAGGGGAGGCGCGATCCAGCCCCCCTCCCCGAACAAGGGGCACCGCGGGCCTCTGCTTGCGCAAGGAGACGTCCTGCTCCCTGGAAAGGCCGGCCGGCCTCCTCTTGCCCAGGGCAGGGATGCCCGGGCCTGGCATCTCCTTGGGGCGACCTTGGCGACGGCTTGCAAAGGACTCTCCCCCCCCCCCCCGATCTCCTCAGCCTGGGCAGACAAAGGCGAGGAGCTGGAGACGCGTGGCGCGCCTTTGCGCACGGAGACGCCGCAGCGGAGTGCGCTCATCACCCACCCCCCAAACCGATTCCCGACAGTGATCTAAGAAGTCGATCCTTCCCCCATCGAGCCCCCCCAGACTGCACGATCGAGCCCGCCTCCCCCAGCTTGCACTTGGAGACCAATAGCCGAATCCTAGGCATGACTACTCAGAAGTAAGTCCCATTAGAGTCAATAGGGATTACTCCCAGGAAAGTGTGGGTAGGACTGCAGCCGAGACCCCAACCACATGAGCGCCTACTCAGAAGTAAGGCCCATTAAAGTCAACGGGCTTCCTCCCTGGAAAGTGTGGATAGGATTGGGCTGCAAGCTGGTATCGCTTCGGTTTCAAGCAGCGCCCCCCACATGCCCCCCACCTGGAGCAGCAGCTTGACCCTCTCGATGGGGGCCACGGCGGTCTTGGAGATCGCAGCCGCCACGCCGCCCGCCAGGAAATCCTTCAGGAAAGAGATCGCCGCGTCGGTCATGATGCCCAAGGATCAAACCCCACGAGTGGATCCGGTGGAAAGAGCGCGAGGGCCGGGGAGGGCGAGGCTGGCTGGCTGGCTGGCTGGCTGCACCGGGACTCGGGCGGGAGGCTGCCGGCTCACTGAGACCGAGCCACTGAAATGGCCGGATTTTATACCCGCCCGGCAGGCTCGAACGTGAGAACGGCGGGAGGGAGGGGAAACTGGGGCAGCGACGCACAGCCGCTTCCCATGGCCCCCATTGGCCCAGAGCAGGGAGGGAGGGACCTGAAAGGGAACTGCGGCAGAAGGGGCTTGCATTCCACCCCCGATGGGGGACAGCTGGAGGTTGGCTTGGGGTCTCCATGAGGTTCCCCATCTGGGGTGGTCCAGAGGGTTGGATCGGGGTGGGTACCAGGCAGACGCGACTCTCCCCTTGGGCAGGGAGCCAAGAGGAGGAGGAGGATGCAGGCTGGGCTCTTCTCACCTGCATTACGTTCAGTGACACAGGCAGAGCGTTCCTAAGGCAACCCTCGCCCCAAGAAACAGGACGTGTGTCCTTGGATGAACCGCCTGGTGACTGTAGGCAGGGGGAATCCAACACCCCCTCTTCTCCCCCCCCCCCCCAAATAACAGGATTGGGGAGATTTGCTTTTTCTGTTCCATTGCTACAAACTCATAGGTGCAATTCTAGACATTTACCTGGGAGTAAGCCCCATCAGCTATAATGAGACAGACTTCTGAGTAGACATTTATAGGGTTGGGCTCTAAGGCCCCAATCCTATCCAATTTTCCAGGGCCAGTGCAGCCATGCCAGTGGGGTGTGAGCTGCATCCTTTGGTGGCAGGGCAGTCACAGAGGCCTCCTCAAGGATTGGGAACATTTGTTCCCTTATCTCAGGGCTACCTTGTGGCTGCACTGGTGCTGGAAAGTTGGACAGGATTGGGCCCCAAGTTGCTAAGTGAGAACAGTGTTTCTGGCCACCTCTGATTAATGATGTCACTTACTGCTTAATGTAATGTCATTGCTGCTAATGATGTCACTTTTGGCCCTCAACAGGCACCATGAATGGAGGCACTATGGACCTCTGTATGGAAAGAGTTTGACAATCCTGATCTAGATGGCCACCCTTCCCACTGTGAGTAGACTTTGGCTGCAATCCTATCCACACTTTCTTGGGAGCAAGCCCCATTGACTATAATGGGACTTACTTCTGAGTAGATATGGTTAGGATTGGGCTCTTTGTCACACTGATGTTTCTGGCCCACAGTTCACCAAAAGACTTCCTGTTGAAGCCTCTGTACAATGAAAAGGGCCTGTGTAGCCAGGCTCTTGCACTGCAGAAGGCCATTCATTGCAACCTGCCTTGCATGGGAGAACTTTCCTGTGGGTTGTGCTCTGTGGGGGCCCAATTCTATCCAACTTTCCAGTGCTGGTGCAGCTGCAATGTAGCCCTGAGGAAAGGGAACAAATGTTCCCTTATCTGGAGGTAACCTCTGTGACTACCCCCCTACTACTTTATGCCTCATTGGCATGGCTGCACCAGCACTGGAAAATTGGATAGAATTGGTAAATTGGTCAGGCTTCTTCATCTCTCCCTCTGCTGCCCTCAGCAGTACACAAAATCTTCTATCTCTTGTATCGTGGTACTTCCACCCAGGGCCAGCTTTAGGAGCTGGGAGTTCAATTGGAAACATTTATTGTGGGCCCCAGGCTCACAGCCAAGATCCGTAGAATCTTAGGGCCCAGTCCTATCCAATTTCCCAGCACTGATGCATCCACAATGCAGCCCCAAGGTAAGGGGACAAAGTTCCCTTACCAAGAGGAGGTCTCCTTGGGGCAGTGACAGCAAAATACCATCCCTGCCCTGCATGGCTCTGATGCCGAAGCACTTACATGCGCTTACCACTCTGCTATACCATTCTGCCCCCAGCTCTGTTTCTGGCCCTCCCCACTGCAGGATGGAGAGCATACCCCATTGGCACAGCTGCATCAGTGCTGGAAAGTTGGATAGGACTGGGCCCTTAGACATATAAATAACATTTATGATAGATTTTACACTTCTATGGTAGAATGGAAAGCAATCAAAATGTGTGCTTCAAAAGTGTCTGTGAGTTAATGGACCAAGTGGGCTTCAGCATATTTTAATATAAACTGGCATGCACACAAGGCTACAAGTAAACAAACAAAATATGTAGGTTACTTTTGAAAAGCAAATAGTTACAAAACCACTTGTTTTGTTGTTGTTCAGTCATGTCCAACTCTTTGTGACCCCATGGACCACAGCACGCCAGGCCCTCCTGCCCACCATTAACTTCCAAAGTTTGTCCAAATTCATGTTCATTGCCTTGGTGACACTGTCTAACCATCTCTGCCATCCCCGTCCCCTTCTCCTTTTGCCTTCAATTTTTTGCAGCATCAGGGTCTTTTCTACAGAGTCCTCCCTTCTCATGAGATGACCCAAGTATTTTAGCTTCAGCATCCAATGAACAGTCAGGGTTGATTTCCTGTAGGATTGACTGATTTGATCTCCTTGCAGTCCTGGGGACTCTCAAAAGGGGGGGGGGACACTTGTTTTAGAGACTGGGAAATAATTTAGTAAAAATATTGATTTTTTTTGTTTAGGAAAAAAAAACAAGATGTCTGTTGCAACTTGTTGTTGAGACTAGAGCAGATGGCCCCTAGTGCGGGGGAATCCTTAGGTGCAGGTCCCAGCTGGAAACAATTGGTCCAGTTGGCTTAAACCTGGCCCTGCTCCCACCTTTGCTGTTTTTATTCTGTGACAGTAGACATACTGCACAACTTTTCAGATTCCAATCCAATGCACACCCAGGCTGGTACTAAACCTCAGCCAACTTGCCCTAGGACTGCCTGCAGGCAGGTGCGCACAAGATTACAAGCACATAAGAATGCATGTAGATCAGGGTGGCCAACCTTTCTGCTTTAGGACTCCTGGACCTTTAACCTTCATGCAGAAGAGGGAACTTCAGCAGATGCAGCTTGTCATTTCACAAATGACAAGCTGCACCTGCTGAAACTCCCGCCCCTACACATTGGTTAAAGGTCCAGGAGCCCTACAGTTGAAATGTTGGCCACCCTTGAAGTAGACTGTTGAAAGATGGTGCAGTATGGTGGTTAAGAGACAGGGGTTGTGAATCAGAAATTTCCCCAGTTCAGATCAACCTCCCTCTTGACCTTAGTCTTCCTCATCTGCAATATGGGGATAAATTATTTACCTTACAGGGCTAATAAGGATTACACCAAACTAATACATGTGAACTGCTTTGCACAGTACAAATGCTAGGTGTTAAGAACAGCCCTACTCTATCACATTCATACAAAAATACTCCCTATCACCCCAGGACTTGTATTTGTAATTCAGGTGATATAGAGGATGTTTCTCATTATTTATTAAAATGTCCTCTATATGACCTCCCTAGATCCAAATACCTAGCTAATATTATCTCTTTGTTCCAAGGAAGATCCATCTCAGCCCTGATTTGTTGGTTCCTTGCTGACTCAAACCCTGAGATCACTTATAAAGTGGCTAGCTTTGCCCTTATGGCAAAGAAGATCTGTGCTAATTTTTTGTTGTCTAAATCTTAAAGTTTCTTCCTTTTCTTATTAGCAGGTAAGATCTTGAAAATTATTGAAGCTTGTTCCTTTTTGGAACCATTTTAATATTCTACGTTTTTAGCCTATGTTGGGTTGCAATTCTTCAGTTTCATTGTATGTGTTTGGAGGGTCGAATTGTTATCGTTTATGTGCTTTTATATTGTAATGACCAATTGGTTATATAATAAATTTTCTTCATTCATTCATTCACCTATCACATTCAGGGTTCATCTAGCATCACACCTTTCTCATAGCAGCCAGTCAGATGTCTCCAGAATAACTATAGGGTTCCCAACATCTGATGCTTAAGAGATATAGTGCCACTGACCTGCGTTCCATTCAGCTTTCACAGTTAATAGCTATAATGCCTGCAAGGCTCAGTCTCACCTGGTGGAAAAGCAGCTCACTTCTTTGGGGCGTGGCCCTGCCACTAATAGTGAGAAGAGTTGTTCCTTCTGTCCCCCAAAGGATTAAAAGATGCAGCAGGGCTCCAATACTTCTTAAACAGTCTACTCTTGGCTTTTTGGTGTACAGGTAACACCCATTTTTCAGGCTGGTATTTATTCACTCATTCATTCATTGACTCCTCCTTCAAGTTTGTTTTATTTGAAGTGTGCAGCAGCTGCGATTGTCTTGCTTCTCTCTGCTTTTCTTCTTTGCGTTCTTTTTCTTTAATTGCATTTTTAAAAGTATGTTGTTAGCTGCCTTCAGTTGATATGTTAAATATTTTAAATACATTACATTGAATTAATGATTGTGTGGATGTGGAAATTTCAGCCGGGACAGACCAAGGGATGCTTGCCAGTAATCCCTCTTCTGTATGAAAGTACTGTACTATGGAAAGAAAGAAGTACAGCAAGAAACAGAACTGTATTGTTTTCTGGAAAAAAGAAAGTTTAATATCAAACACAGTTTGAACAAGGGGAAAAAAATTACAAGGATTTTAAGTGCATTTTTGACAGTATTGCATATGCTCACATCTAGAATGACAAAGGGGTAGAAAGAGTCACCATTTTACTCCCCAGAGCATCACTTGTGAATGTGGGTCCATCAGCGTTCTGTAAACTGGGAGAGGAGAAACGCTTTTAACATAATTTTGGTTCATCATCTAAATTGCAGCCTCTTGTGTCCCAAGATTTCTGAGGCTCAAAAAGAAGACAACAAATACAGGAGTGGTCATCCCTATCTCTGCAATGCATTCTCAAGCAAAAGGCAGCCAATATTTTTGGAAGCAGCATGAAGTAGCCCTCCTGACATTGTACCACTTCAGAACACAGATAAGGGAACTGCATATTTAAGCCATTTCTGTCCAATGTTGCATATATGCAACAGGGATCAAATGTGTACACCTGTGGGCTGGGCAGAAATGGGTTAAGTGCCTCCATCCCAAATATACTTTGTGGTTGCAGATTCTAAGGCAGCAATCTGATACCCACTTCCCTGAGAGTAAGTCCCATTTAACTCAGTAGGGCTAACTTCTGAATAGATATACTATACATAAGATTGCCTTCTCCATGTGTTAGTTTTCTGTATGCAGGGAGTTTTGACACGAGGAAGCATTATATCATGTAACAAACACACCCCTACAACTTTTGTGGCATTGCACTTGAGGGGAGACTAACATGGATTCTTGCATCTATATCGGGGTGGCCAAACCACAGCTTACATGCCTTATGTGGCTCTTTGACATATAATGTGCAGCTCTTGGTAATATTCCAAGCTGAGCTTCTTTTGGCAACACAATTAAGATAAAAGGTAAAAAAGAAATTTCCGATCTGTATAATTATTCACCAGGTATAGTCCTCTGGATTAGAACATCCAGATTAGAGAAAATATGGATTAGAGAAAATATTTCTTTACTCAGCATGTGGTCGGTCTGTGGAACTCCTTGCCACAGAATGTGGTGACGGCATCTGGCCTGGATGTCTTTAAAAGGGGATTGGACAAGTTTCTGGAGGAAAAATCCATTACGGGGTACAAGCCATGATGTGTATGCGCAACCTCCTGATTTTAGAAATGGGCTATGTCAGAAGGCCAGATGCAAAGGAGGGCACCAGGATGAGGTCTCTTGCTATCTGGTGTGCTCCCTGGGGCATTTGGTGGGCCGCTGTGAGATACAGGAAGCTGGACTAGATGGGCCTATGGCCTGATCCAGTGGGGCTGTTCTTATGTTCTTATGTAACATATGTCTAACGCTCGTGGTAAGTGAATATATTTAAGTATTTAAATGCTTCCTAAATATAAATAAACATCTGAAGTTTATTGTATGTGGCTCTTATATTAAACAAGTTTGGTCACTCCTATATAAATCGGCACTAAGGGTAGAATCCACCTTGTCTCTCCAGACCTGTTTAACCATGTTCTTACTCTAATATGTACAAATATTCATTCCCTTCTGTGTTTTAGAGATTAGGTTCTCAAGGATGTGCAATGTTCAATAGTCTTTGTATGCTTTTCGATTGTCCTTTGCATGTACTTTAACTTTTAAATAAAATAGTGCTTTTATTTCAGTGCATGCACGCTGAATCGAAAGCTTGATTTCCCATTTCAGCATTGTACTCTGAAAGATGCTTACACCTGGCATTTCTTTTCCCGAACAAGACTGTCAGTTCCTTTGGTAGTCACGTCATCTGTTCACAGCACACCTGAACAACATGGAACTCAGTGTGCTAAATGCAACACATCCAGGGATGTAATAAGTCTACCGTTCTTTTGCATCCTGCTGCTGTGAAAACTGAGGGTTAGATAGCCTAGCATTTTGGGGTGGAGAGATGACTGTTAAGCTGCACTAACCTGGTGGAGTAAAAGTTGTGCAGTCCTCATTTTATAAATAACAGGTCTTTAGCCAGAAAAATGTTGGCCATTAATTAAGCTTCAATGTCCTTCTTTCTGCACCCCATTGAAGATTACCACTGTTGGCAGGAAACCATAAAGTCCATCTTGTGCTATATAACCTTCCAGGATGATATTTCAGAGAATGCTTCCAGTGGCTTAGAAGTTTCTCCTTCCAAGGAGCTTGAATTCTTGCAGTTCTTTAGGTCGTAAACTCTGGTCTACACCAGGAGTTAGCTTGTAGCTTAAGGGGGAATCGATGTAACCATTTCGATACAGGCAGACTCTCTTGCAGAACTCAAAAGCACTGAACATGATGCCAAAATAAGGGACAATCTGTTTAAAAACAAAAAAAAAACTTGGAATTATTCACATGTTTCTCTGGTTCTAGGGATTTCTCCAAATCCCCCAGTGCCAAATGTTGACCCCACCATTCTTTGTCCACCCAGCTCAGAAATTCTGACACATACCGGCAGTGCCACCCCAAACTTTCAGCCAAACTTAGAACTTGGAATTATCTGCCTCTGTGTTACCTGGCACTTCCATCAACATCTCACAAAGGCACATGTTGAGGGCTGGGTTACATGGAAATGTATTTAAACATCACTAAAGAGAATGTGCCATTAGAATCTAAACACATCCACCAAAATGAACGTACGTATAGGGCCAAATATATGAGATAAAGTCAGATGCACAGGAGGGTTTTAAGGACAAATGAAGATGCTCAAATACAGTAATTGATTCACTGAAGCCGTCCGCACTCGCATGATGAAATTCAGCTAGGAAGAAACCACTGGTAATGATCTGCAGCTACTACAGGAACATAAGAAGAGCCCTGCTGGATCTGGCCAGACGCCCATCTTGTCTAGCTTACTGTATCTCACAGGGGCTGACCCAATGCCTCAGGGGGCACACAAGACAACAAGATACTTGTATCCTGTACTCCCTTGCATCTGGCATTCAGAGAGAGCCTACTCCTGGAACCAGGAGGTTGCATATAACCATCATGGCTTGTAACCTGTGATGGACTTTTCCTCTAGAAATATGCCCAATTTTAAATGCATCTGGGCTTTCAGGTGCCATCACCACATCCTGTGGCAAGGAGTTCCACAGATTAATTACCCACTGGATAAAGAAATATTTTCTTTTGTCTGTCCTACTTCCCCCCCCCCCCACACACACACTCACTTTTAGTGAATGTCCCCTGATTCTGATATTATGTGGAAAGGGAACAGAACATAAGAACAGCCCCACTGGATCAGGCCATAGGCCCATCTAGTCCAGCTTCCTGTCTCTCACAGCGGCCCACCAAATGCCCCAAGGAGCACACCAGATAACAAGAGACCTCATCCTGGTGCCCTCCCTTGCATCTGGCCTTCTGACTTAACCCATTCCTAAAATCAGGAGGTTGCGCATACACATCATGGCTTGTACCCCATAATGGATTTTTCCTCCAGAAACTTGTCCAATCCCCTTTTAAAGGCGTCTAGGCTAGACGCCAGCACCACATCCTGTGGCAAGGAGTTCCACAGACCGACCACACGCTGAGTAAAGAAATATTTTCTTTTGTCTGTACTAACCCGCCCAACACTCAATTTTAGTGGATGTCCCCTGTTTCTGGTGTTATGTGAGAGTGTAAAGAGCATCTCCCTATCCACTCTGTCCATCCCTTGCATAATTTTGTACGTCTCAATCATGTCCTCCCTCAGGCGTCTCTTTTCTAGGCTGAAGAGGCCCAAACGTCGTAGCCTTTCCTCATAAGGAAGGTGCCCCAGCCCCGTAATCATCTTAGTCGCTCTCTTTTGCACCTTTTCCATTTCCACTATGTCTTTTTTGAGATGCGGCGACCAGAACTGGACACAATACTCCAGGTGTGGCCTTACCATCGATTTGTACAACGGCATTATAATACTAGCTGTTTTGTTCTCAATACCCTTCCTAATGATCCCAAGCATAGAATTGGCCTTCTTCACTGCCGCCGCACATTGGGTCGACACTTTCATCGACCTGTCCACCACCACCCCAAGATCTCTCTCCTGATCTGTCACAGACAGCTCAGAACCCATCAGCCTATATCTAAAGTTTTGATTTTTTGCCCCAATGTGCATGACTTTACACTTACTGACATTGAAGAACTTCCCTGTATTCACTCTATCCATCTCATGCATAATATTATACATTTCAATCATGGTACATACCCTGAGTAAGTTAGCAGTGAGTCCACTCCAAAGGGCAAAGAGGCCCTTAGTCTTCACTGTCTGCTTAAAACAATCTACCATGCCAGTGAAATGGACGTCACCTCCTCCCTCCTGCGGGAGGCAAGGACTCTGAGCCTGTTCCAGAGAGAACACAGACAGGGTTTAAAGCGACAGCATTCCACCTGAAATAAAGAGGGTATCCCCCCCCCCCAATCTGTAGCCTCTATGTACACATCTATTTCAGAACTTGGAAGACTGAGGTGGCGCTGGCTGTCTCAACCATTATGTGACTCTCGGGATTGTCACATTTAACTTGGGCTGTGCCGCTTCTCGGAAGCCTGCTTGGTCTTTTGGACATCTTTCCAATGACTACTGGGAGCACCGACACATTATTCACTGGTCAGAAGCAATAACTCACAGTTTGATGTAAGTAGCGCCACTTCCCAAGCAATTCCTCGTAAAGGTGGCACTGCCTGAGCCAGGAGGCAAGAATGGCATCCTTTACCAGTAGTAGTGATATATGATCCAGAAAGTGGTATAGCCCAGCGGACCACTTCATTCCGCTGCATGTAGAGGCCCCATCTCAGACCTAAATTATACAAGAGGCAGGCCATGATGGAAGCCCTTAAAAATGGAAGTGGTCTGCCTTCCCTTGGACACCTGTAAATGCACTTGCAGCACCCATGGGCAATGCAGTGGTGCACTCACCCAGCACTAGCCCCCTGGCTCCTAAAGCATCATGCCAAATGCCATGGCCTCCCCAGTGTGACCCAGGGCTGTGGCAGATACCCTACTCAGTGGCCCATCAAATGCTGCCTCTGCTGGGACTTTCCCTCCCAAATATCTGGATTCAGAAAGGAAAAGAGGAACATAGCAGAAGAGGGAGAGGACTTCCACACTTCCTGTTCCACCCCCCTCTTCTCTTTCAGCCAGAGGAGCAGCAGCAGGAGGTAGATGGAAACAAGCAGTGGGTATACCCTGCAGCTCACGTCTTTGATAAGATGGTACACCCTGCAGCTACCTGAGCCAAGCTGTTGAACATGCTCATTTAATGCACCAATTGCCCAGCACACATAGTAAATGCATTTGAACATAACCAGGCATGTCTGGATAGCTTACATAGGTATAGACCAGGGGTGCCCAAACCCCGGCCCTGGGGCCACTTGCGGCCCTCAAGGCCTCTCAATGCGGCCCTCAGGGAGCCCCTAGTCTCCAATGAGCCTCTGGATCTCTGGAGGTTTGTTGGAGCCCACACTGGCCTGACGCAACTGCTCTCAGCTTGAGGGAGACTGTTTGCTCTCTTGAGTCAGCTGTGGGATGAGGGCTCCCTCCACTGCTTGCTGTTTCACGTCTGTGATGCAGTAACAGCAGCAAAGGAAAGGCCAGCCTTGCTTTGTGCAAGGCCTTTTATAGGCCTTGAGCTATTGCAAGACCTTCATTCATTCATATAAGTTCATCTTCAATATATTCATTTATGTAAACTTATGTAAATTTATTCAAATTTTAAATGTAAATTAATTCATTTTTTCCCCGGCCCCCGGACACAGTGTCTGAGAGACTATGTGGCCCTCCTGTCAAAAACTTTGGACACCCCTGGTATAGACTTTCCCCATGGCCCTCGTCCCGTATAAATCAAGTCTTAAACAGCTCCCTAGATGTGATAAGCCGAAAGTATCCCTTCTGTCAGAGGAATGCTTGGCAAGGATAAGTGCAAGATGCTTCTGCTATAATATTTCAAGCTCTTGGCAGCTCCGGTATGTGAAAAGGCAGGACACCGAAGGTCCAATCCAGCTAAAGTGCAGGCACTTTTCAGTAGATCTGACAACTGATTAAAGAATCTTTAACTGATTCATCACCTGCCTTTTAACTCACTAATGGATGAAAATTTAAGTAAATTTGCCAGGCACCATAATTTCAATAACGGTGACTTTTAAGATACCATGGAAGTTGAAAATTAATTAATTTATAATGAAAATTAATTAATTTTTTAATAATTAAACAAAGAAAAAGCTACCAATCACTGCTAGACAGGAAGCTTGTCTCTGCTGTATTGCTTGCCATTTTGTATGTTTAGGAGCACTAGGATATAATTATTTTACTTTTAAGTATGTCTCATAAATACAAAGAATAAATATGCCCTCCTGTTTCCTTATTAGAGTAACACATCACATCCACACCCAGAAATGAACAAGTGGGCCTTCTGTTACAGTTGAGTTCATTTGTATTCCATCTTTCCTCCAAATCGCTTTAAGTCTCCCTCTTTTCTCCCCCCTAGCAACCCTGCGAGTGGTTTGGTGGAAAGCCAGAACAAGCACAGCTCCTATCACACAGCAGGGCCTCCGAGAGGAATTTTATCAGGGGGTACAAAGGTTTCTGGGGATCCGTTAAGGCAGGGGTGCTCACACTTTTTCGGCTCGAGAGCTACTTTGAAACCCAGCAAGGCCCGGAGATCTACCAGAGTTTTTTTTTTTACAATGTTCGCGCCATCATAACATATAACATTTATGTGTACAATGTATGTTGGTGTACCTTGAGCCCCACTGAGTATAACAGGACTTACTCCCGAGTAGACATGCCTAGGATTAGGCTGTGAGGCTGCAATCCTAGCCACACTTACCTGGGAGTAAGCCCCATTGAGTACAATGGGCCTTACTCCCGGCGTTTCCTCCCAGAGGCACCTGAAGGGGGGGGTCGGCACTCCGCAATCTACTCATTTTGTCTCACGATCTACGGGTAGATCGCGATCCACCTATTGAGCACCCCTGCTTTAAGGGGTACAAAGATTACTTTGGGCCCTTTTCCTTCTCCATCAGATCATAATTTCAAACAATCATTGGATCATAATTTCTATGAATCACAATATACGGGCTTACCCAAAATGTGAATGCTAGTCTTCACACAATATATGCAAACATTTTCTGAGATCCCAGGAAATTTCCAGCTCCCTTCCATTGGCTCCCAGGCCCCTTTTTGACCCCAGACCCAAGTATGATGTATCCCCTGCACTCTTCTCTCATAGTCCCTGGTGAGATCAGAAAATGTAAGATCCCAGGACATTTTTTTGGTCCTCTCCTTTGGTTCCTGGGTCCCCTTTTTGACCCTGGACCCAGGTACAAATTACTCCTGCACCCCTTTCTCCTGGGCCCTGCTCTCCAACTAATACAAATGCAACTTGTAACTTCTTGTAAAATGCAACTTACGAGTTGTAAAAAACTACGAGTTGTAAAATGCAACTCGTAATACAAATGTAGCTTCCCCATCTAAGCTCTCTAAGGTCTATTTTGTACATTGCACAGCAAAAAAGACAGGGTTGCCACAGAGTGTACATTCACTAGGGAGTGAATTATTATTGATTCTTTAGATAATCATTTGGTAATAAAAATATTTCTATTTTTTCCCCCCAATAGCCCAACTTGTCCTCTTGGACCTACTAGATTTATACTAGCAAAAGAGCTGGCATAGATCTGAGTATGCCCACTGGGGACCGGGGAGTGGCAGAGCAGGTAAGTAAAAAATTTCTTTACTTACTTCTCTGCTGCTGCCCAAGCTTCAGCAAGCCCATGGGTTGGAACAGAGTCTGTATCAACATTGCTGCACCCCACAGCCATGGATAGGATTGGTCCATTAATAGGTCAGTTGTCATGAATATGTACAGTTTAGGCCTAGTAGCATTGCAAAGCCTGAACCACAGTAACCCAGTAACACAGAAGGGGCTTGCAGTCCTAGCTGCAAGGATTTACAATTCAATGGAAGGTGATAATGTAGCACCTAGGCAGCCAGAAAGACGCCCATCAAGGATGGAATGCAGCTGTAGATCTCCAGGGGGGAGGGAAGAGCTGAGAGGGCAAGATTCCAGCCCACTTCCAGAGGACAGAGTCTTTTGTCTTTTGGTCTTTGTCTCTTGGTGAGATAGGAGGTGGGTGCACATCCTGCCCCACCAGGACCATGTGGCCTCATACATAACTGAGGATCTACAAAAGAAGCTGACCCAGGTGAGAGTCAAAGAATAATAGAGTTAGCCAGTTAGCTTTGTTGTTTTATGCTGATATGTTTCCTAGAAGTTTTTATGCCTCTAGCATTTGCTGCCTTTGTAACCTTTTGTAACCCTATGTACTTAATAAACTAAAAATCTTTTTACCATGTTGGTTCACTGTGGACAAAGGTTCAGAATCCTGCCTAGCCATTCAGCAAGCTACCAAAAATCCTCATTGTGGACTAGTAACTTGAGGACTGAGACTTTAAGTAAAGAAAGTGCTCAGTGCCTACAAGGGATATAGTTAAGCCTAGAGGGTCTCGGTATCCCTGGACTGAGACACTGGCTCTTACAGGGTGGTGGCAGTACTACCGAACAGGGATCTTTGAGGGCTCTAGGGTTCAGAACCAACAACTCTGAGCACCCAAAACCCTGGGAGTGTGAGACCAAGTATACGACAGGAGTGTGTAAAATTCTGGGTTGCCACCATCACTTTGTTCCTCATGCACTGTGGAGCAGGTGAGAAGGGGAGAAAAGTCCCTCATCACCTCTGATGCTGCTGCCACCTGTTGACAGGTGAGTAAAGTCTAGGGGGAGTGTGCTTTTGGAGGGTGAAGAGCTGACAGGGAGGGCTGGCGAGGAGAGGGCTGTAATTTTCTCAACCTAGAATTGTCTTGGGAAATGATCCCATTTTGTCCTGCTTTTCCTGAGGAGTCAATTTCTGAGCTAATTTGAGGCAAGTGGAGAAGAGCCCAACCATCACTAAAAATAACGCACCAAACCCACATGAGAGCCACCATCTCTGCCTCCTCTCTAGGTACTATTTCTAAAGAGGCTTTCAGAAATCTCGTTTTCCTTTTTTGTATTTTATCTCTTTTCCAATGGTAGTTTTATTAAATACTATGAGGTGGAACTCTTTCTCATTTCTGCCCTTTCTCCAGTTTTGCCTTGCATTGATCTTCCATGCTAGGTGACATTTGCTAAGCTACAGTTGTCCAGCCAGACCAGGGCTGGAGAGCAGAAGAATGGTCCATAAGGCAATATGAATGGTGCAGAGGGGACAATTTCTCTCCATAATACTAGCTTGGGGTGGGGGGGCTTAATATGACTGCTTGGTAGTAGGTTCAGGTCAAAGAAAAAAGGAGTTCTTCACCCAAAACACGGATCACTTATGGAATTCAGTTTCTGGAAATTCAGATGAGGGCCATTGCCTTAGAACAGGGGTGTCCAAAGTTTTTGGCTGGAGGGCCACATCCTCTCTCTGTGTCGGTGGGGGGGGGAAAGAATTAATTTACATTTGAAATTTGAATAAATTTGCATAACTTTACATAAATGAATATATCAAAGATGAACTTATATGGATGAATGAAGGTCTTGCAATAGCTCAAGACCTATAAAAGGTCTTGCATAAAGCAAGGCCAGCCTTTCCTTTGCTGCCTCTGCTGCATCACAGACATGAAACAGCAAGCAGTGGAGGGAGCCCTTATCCCACAGCTTACGCGAGAGGTCAAACAGTCGCCCTCACGCTGAGAGCGATTGCGTCGGGCCAGTGCGGGCTCCAGCAAATCTTGGGAGGACCAGAGGCTCATTGGAGACTGGGAGCTCCTTGAGGGCTGCATTGAGAAGCCTCGAGGGCCACATGTGGCCCCAGGGCCGGGGTTTGGGCACCCCTGCCTTAGAGTACTCTGAAAAAGGATGGGACAAATGGCCCAATCTTATCACATGTGGGCATACAGGTCTTGCACCAGCAGGAACCCTAAGCAAACAAACAGCTAGGCAAGGGCTATTCAGCCTATACCCAGTGCCCTGCTTGAAAGCCTCCTAGAGGGATATTTCCGGTTCAGTCAGATCAGTCATGTGGTGGAGTGTCACAACTTACTCAGAATGGTGCAGGTGAAAGTTATGGTGTAATGCTCTTGCCCAATTGCGAAGTCTGCTGTGTTTTCATCACAAAGGTCCCCTGAGCCAATCAGGGCTAGGGTCTTTGTGACGTCAGGGGATTTTTCCAAGGAAGTCTGAGCCTGGTCCAGAAATTGCCAGAGCAGCTTTTGGTCTTTGGTCACACGGCTCGAGATGGACATGCCCTACCATGACTTTGTTGTAGGGCTGGAGCAGCTCTTGTTTCTGTTTCTCTTCACCATCTGGGGTTTCATGTTGGTTTACCACTCTTGGGTAAGGGAAAAGCCTCAGTGTGGGAGGAAAGGTGAGTCCTGCTCTGATTTAAGGGTCCCCTGCTGGTCCATCAATACCTCACCCAAGGAGGAGGAACTGAACCTGTTCACTTTTGAATGTAAGAACTAACTTTTTGGCTGAGACCCGAGGAGGATTGCCAGAACTCCTCAGGTTCAGACTCTAGCACTGTTCACACATGTAAGTGGAGAAGGGACTGGTGGGTGGAGCACCTAGCAGTCAATGACTAACACCTATTTCTCTGCTTCACCCTTTTAACTGGGAGTGAACAAGGAAAAGATAGCTCACACCTACCACACAAAGTTAGAGAGCCTACATGGAAGGAAGGCCCCTTGAGAAATATCCCCCAAATTATAAGTAGCTCCCAAATCTGGGGAATCCCCTAAGAATCAAGCATCAGTGGAATGTTTGGGGAAGTCTATAACTGAAAAATAACACGTGAATTCAAAAGAAGCAAAGTCCAGATATCCTGCCTCCCTACACGTCCTCAGTGTTTTATTCTCTTCCCATTTGTGTAATAGGCTTGTGGCCCCACAACCAGGCGTTCAACAAAGAAAGAGATATGGACTGGCGAGTAGCCTCTCTCTCTCTCTCTCTCTCTCTCTCTCTCTGCTCTCTCTTATCTGTTCACATGATGCTTTGTCTCTCTTTACAGAATGATTGATCTACTCCAATGTAAACTACAACATGTTCTCAAGATACGCTGCAGGAAGAAGGCAGACAGTGTCCCCTTTTGCTACACTCACAAACCCACAGTGTCAACCTTAGACCAGAAGGCCAGATGCAAGGGAGGGCACCAGGATGAGGTCTCTTGTTATCTGGTGTGCTCCCTGGGGCATTTGGTGGGCCGCTGTGAGATACAGGAAGCTGGACTAGATGGGCCTATGGCCTGATCCAGTGGAGCTGTTCTGATGTTCTTAACTACAATTCCCAGGAAGCCTTGCAGGTCTCTGGTGCGCTCCCTGGGGCATTTGGTGGGCTGCTGTGAGATACAGAAAGCTGGACTAGATGGGCCTATGGCCTGATCCAGTGGGGCTGTTCTTACGTTCTTATGTTATGACCCACAGCTTTCCTTGTAGGTGTGGGAGATAAGACATCATAGAAACATTATGCTTGTCATGTTTTGGTCCCTTCGGTGGCTACTGGCATCACTTCCTATATCTGGAGGGATGAGCCCCATTTCACATATCATAGCATAGAAGTAAGTCCTATTTTGTTCCGGTGCTGTAATGGAACCGAGTAATCGCCTTAAGGTGATGATGCGAGGTGGCAATAGCTAGCTTCCTATGGGCTGACCAAGTTAAATGATAGTGAAAGAGTAGGCCAAGATATTTGAAAGTGGGGACCTGGCCTATTTTGTTCAATGGGGCTTACTCTCAGGAAAGTGTGGGTTAGGATTGCAGCCTTAGAGTTCTAATGCCTGTTATTGTGTCCACTAGGTGCCAATCCTGTTTGGCAAAAACATCCTTGGACTCACTCTGCTCTTTGAGCAGCACTTTGTCTTTGGTAGGCATAAGAACATAAGGAAAGCCCCGCTGGATCAGGCCAAAGGTCCATCCAGTCCAGCTTCCTGTATCTCATAGTGGCCCAGCAGGTGCCTCAGGGAGTGATGAAATTCTGAGCTTATCAGGAAGCCCACCATCTCCACCAGCTGATGCCCCAATGGAAGTTGCAGCTGGACATATGAGGTGCCTTCCTACACCCCCTGCAGCTGGGCTAAAGAAGATTGGACATGAAGTCATGACCCATCACATTGTCAAATTTAACATTAGAAACATTTCAAAGGCTTGTGAGGGTGCCCAAACCCAAGTCAGACTCTCAGGAAGAACAGATCTGCCATTTGACTAGCCTCCACCGGATCCATAGCCCCACGTCGGGCCTCCTGGGTTGCTTTACTCTGCACTAGCTAAATACCCAGCACAGAGTCAAGTAGCCCCATTGCAGGGCTTCTTACCTTACCAGGGGACAAATGTCCCCTTCCTCTAAGGAGATGTTGAGAGTCACCACTGGCTACCTGGCACGCTCAGGCCATTTTGGTGCTGCTGCAGCCCTCAGCATTGGGCAGCCCAGGACTGGGCTGTTATTCAATGTTAACAGGAAGCACTTCCTGTTAATGTTCAATTAGGCTCCATCTAGCGTGCAGGCTGGTTCAGTTGCTCTTCATTTCAGCAATGATTTTGCTTTGTTTAAGGAAGAAACACGAATCAGTGTAGGGGGTGCAGGTCCCCCCAATTCACAAATAACCGAGTCCACAGATAACTGATCTGTAGATACAGAGACACTCCTCTGTGTTTTGTGTGTGTGTGTTTTATCCTTTCAGGGTGCAATCCTAGGAGTGCCCTGGGCTGGCCCAAGAAGGTCGCAAACGTGCCGTAAGTTATGTTTACGCCTCCTTGGGAGTCAGCTGGGCCAGCACAGGGATGCATGCCAGCCCACAAAGGCTGAATTCAGCCTCTGTGCCAACTCTGACAGGGAGCCTTGCATTGGTTGAGCTTGGCCAATGAAAGGCTCTGAAAGGGGTGGGGAGGAGGAGGGAAGTGGGTGCTCCAGGACATGGGAGGGTGGTCCTGAGGCAGAAGGGCGGGGAGCAGGAGGTGGGGCTGGAATCTGGCAGATATGCCAGATCCTGGCCCCTGTCCCCAAGCAGAGTGGAGCGGCTGCAAGCCACTCTGCTGTCCTCTGACTTATGCCACCTCCAAAGGTGACGCAAGTCCGAGGAGACCCGTTGGGGCTGCGGTGGCTTACCTGGGAGTAAGGGGGAGAGTTTCCACTTTGGGCCCCTATCTTACACTGGATACAGCGCAGGCCTTCTGACCTGCCTGTTCCAGTATGAGGTGGGATTCCGCTGTCAGCTGTGTCCAACTCTGGACAACTTTATAGGCAAAAGCTCTCCATGCGAACCTGTCAAGCATGGCTCCTTTCAATTGTTGGACCTTTGCATTTGCTTTGACGGTTTCAAGCCAGCACATTCTTTGCCTGCCCTTCTTCTTGTTCCACTAACAATACCTAACATCACTGACTTTTCTAGTGAATTCATACACATGCCATGTTTTGTATTGATCCTAAAATAAAAAAATATTTTTATTGCATTTTTGCAGTTGCATTTATTGTAGTAGCATTTTTTAAAAACACAGGTTAAAAAACTAATCTGTATAAAATTGTGCCCCTCAAAGGTCTGTGCCCAAGGTGTCCCAGTGACTCAGTATGCAGAGTGAGAATCTGGCTCTCCTCTGGCAGGCTCCAACACTTCCACCAGCTCCCTAATAAATAAAGCAAGCTCTTGTGCATTCATCCATCTGCATCCATCCATCTGCATTCTATAGAGCAGTGGTTCTCACTCCTTTAGCACCAGGACCACTTTTTAGAATGAAAATCTGCCAGAACCCACCGGAAGTGATGTCATGACCAGAAGTGACGTCATCAAGCAGGAAAATTTTTAACAATCTTGGCTGCAATCCTACCCACACTTACCCAGGAGTAAGCCCCATTTACTATCATTGTTAAAAGCATCTTCACAATAGCCTGTTAAAAGTACAGATCTGTGACTGCAATCCTATCCACACTCTCCTGGGAGTAAGCTCCATTGACTATAATGGGACTATAATTTCTGATTAGACAGGCATGGGATTGAGTTCTGTGACATTTCCCCAAATGCAGTTACATACCATGGTAGCATCTAGTCTATTAAAAATAAAATACTGAAAAGAATGGGGACCCAACTGAAAGTGACTTGCAACCCACCTAGGGGGTCGCAGCCCACAGTTTGAGAAACACTGACATAGAGTATTTGTGGCTGTAGGAAAACCTTGTGTCTTAAAGGGCCCTTGGCCAATTGTGTAAGTGTTGGCTCCCATGGCACTGTGGGAGAACTGGCTCAAATGCAGGGTATTCAAGGGAGTCCCTGGAGTCAAAAGAGAGAAGCAGAGCAACATTGTCTGTTAGGTCTGGATTCTGGGATTCATCTCTATGAAGGGGGATTCGCAGTTCAGGTGTATTGGGGGCACCTAGAGGTCTGCACTGAGTGAATTCCCCTCCTCCAATCTGTCTTCTCCTCTGAGTCCCTGGGGGAGTTCACTTCTGGGGACATCACATGTGCTGTCAAGTCCATTGAAATCAATGGGCTTAAGCTCACCTAACTCTGTGTAGGACTGGTGCCTGAAACAGATGTATCATCTAGATTCCAAAATGATGTTGACATCCTCTGGTCTGGATATCAATACTTCAGGTTTCTGTCTGGAGAAACACCAGACTCTGTCCTTGTCTGACTATAGCTCAGTCCTTTCCAAGTGCCTTCCCTACCTATACCCCATCTCTCTATCCTTTTGCTTTTCAGTTCTGCCTAGGTCTCCACCTATACCTTCCAAATCCACGTGCCTGAGCCCCGTGCCTATTTCACAAGGATTTGTACCTCCAGCCACCTATAGTTTCTGGCTGCCCGTCCTGACCCATCACTACATTTTGAACTCCATTAATTTCAGTGGAGTAGTTCAGGGCCCCCACTTCACTCTCCCACTGAAATCAATGAGTTGTACCTTTCCTTGACTTCATCATGTCCCATCACTATAACCCACACATACTGGTGCATTTGTGCTGTGGGCAGCATGCTTGAGAGGCTTCAAGTCTCAAAGATGCTGATTGTTCAGGCACACAACTCCATTTAAAACAACACACACATCCTTGCAAAACTGTCTGCATTTGTTTGCCCCAACAGTACTGCTTTTGGAATAGGACTGATTCAGTCTGCGACCGTTTTCAAAATTTCATGGGAGAAAATTTTCTACAACAGCTTGTGACTCTTTGCCTCACTCCTGTATGCCACCAAAACCACTTCCTACAATATGGAAAGGGGTACCCTTGCACAGATTTTTGTTGGTTCCTCCAGGGCAAAAGAGTTAACCTATTTGGAGCAGGTGAACACCTAGGACTGTTTGCAGCTAGAACACCTAGGACTGAAGTACTTCTGGTTCTGCTAAGAAGGGATTGGGGGGGGAGAAGTAACACAGCAGAGTCCAAGGAGTTCATTTCACTTAATCTGAAGTCTAAAATAAGAACACAGAATCCTTTTACAGCTAGGTGAACAGGGACGCTGGCGATTCGCTGAGAGCTTCTGGGTCAAAAGAAGTGACACGCCAAAGCCTGCTGCCCTCAACAGAAGCTTCAACAGAGCACTAGGACTTCTATTTGCTAGGAGATTTACTACTGCTAGCATGCAATGAAGTGCCCTGGGAAAATAGACACAGGTGTCTCCGGAGAGACATTTTAGACAGAAAATGCAAGCAGAGGAGTTTATGCAATGGGGCTTTCTGCTGGTGGAACATTAAGAGCTGCATCAAGGCTTTCATATACATACATCTGAAAAAAGTTGTTGGTTCCTAAAAATTGCCTTGCAGGATTAAACTAAGGGCCATGGTTAGAAAACTGCCTCCTGCTGAGTCAGACCTTGGTTCATAAGAAGAGTCCCGCTGGATCAGGCCAAAGGCCCTTCCAGCCCAGCTTCCTGGATCTCACAGTGGCCCACCATATACCTCAGAGAGCACACAAGGCAACAAGAGACCTGCATCTTGGTGCCCTCCCTTGTTCAGGATTGACTATTCAAGTTCATTATTTGTTCAGGTTCAACTCATTCAGGATAGACTACATGGACTGGCAGCAGCTTTTCAAGGTTTGAAGCAGGAATTTTTCCCTCCTTTCCCTGGAGATGTTGCCAAGGATCAAATCTGGGGCTTCTGCATGCAAAACATACTTTCTACCACCGAGTTATGGCTCCCATCCCTAAGGGTTCCACCAAGTAGGAGTTTTTACATTTGGATGAGCTGCTACTGCCACCTATCTTGAGAGGGGAGTAATGGGTAGCAGGGTCTTCATGCCAACCAGCTGTGTGTGTGTGTGGGGGGGGGGTGGTAGCTGCTCCAGTACCTGCTTGCCATTGGAAGGTCCTAGCATCAGCCTTGCCCTAGAGCAGGGGTCTCCAAACTTTTTGGCCAGAGGGCCGTATCAAATGTCTGGAATGGTTTTGAGGGCCGGAAAAAAAATTAAATATAAAATTTATATAAATAAATTAAAGATGAAACTTAGATGTGAGAATAAATGAATGAATGGGCTCATTCATTCAACCTCTCTGGCCCTTAGAACACCCTCCAGATGCAACCAGAGCATAGTTCCAGTCACGTTCGGCAAAGTGGGCCAGGGGCTTTCAGGGGACAAGTCTGGCCGTGGGCCGGATAGAGGCTTGCCGCGGGCCGCATCTGGCCTTTGGGCCGGGGTTTGGAGACCCCTGCCCTAGAGCATCCTGGCATCTTCCCTAGCCTTTGAACAGAACATTCCCACAAAAAATCATCCCATCATGTTGGGTCTGTGACCATAAATAAAAAATGAATGAATAATCTCATCCCTTTAATGCTCTCTGTAGCAAGTGCATTTCTCCTGAAGTTCACCAACACATCAGCAACAATGAAATCTGCCCCATCCCACCACTCGTTCCTCTAACTAACCCCAAGGGGTTCCAAAACATGCCATACTGTACCTTTTTATTCTCTAACATGCCAATCAGGAGCAAAGGGAAAGAGGGAGACAAAGGATAAAATTAGGGTGGATAGCAAAGAGGTCTCAGTAAAGCTATAGGTATTTCGTCTTGTTCTAAAGAAGAAGCAGTTCAATTTTGTATTAATGGTCTTACTTAGATATTTCAAGAGGAGACTGGTAAATCCAGGGGGTAAGACCTACAGGGGAAAGCTGGAGTGATAATGATGGAAATAACACACTTCACAGAGTGGACATACTGAATTAATCTCAAGCTTTGCTAAAGACACTACCATGCCTTTCCTCTGCCTTACAAGGGGCCTGTGTGCCTCAAGGCAGATCAGAGGAAGCTGCTAGATTTTATGTTTTCTAAACATGGGAGTTTTTTGTTTTCTAAAAATGGGAGCCCATTATGGATTCTTCTTCATCCCATAACTCCTGGGAACACCCCAAGATCAAGTCTGGCACCTAGTGAAGCTGATTGACAAGACTTTGTAAATATCTTGCTAACTCCAGCTAACTAAGGGCCCAGTCCTAACCAATTTTCCAGTGCTGGTGCAGTTGTGCCAGTGGAGTATGTGCTACATCCTGTGGTGGAGGGGCAATCACTGGGGCCTTCTTAAAGTATGGGAACATGTTCTCCCTTACTACGGGGCTGCATCGTGGCTACACCAGAGCTGGAAAGTTGGATAGGATTAGGCCCTAAGGCCGCAATCCTAACCAACTTTCCAGCACCGACATAAGGGCAATGCAACTCCAAGGTAAGGGAACAAACATTGCCTTACCTTGAGGAGGTCTCCATGACTGCCCCCTGACTTTAGGATGCAGCACATGCCCCATTAGGATAGCTATGCCAGTGCTGAAAAGTTGGTTAGGATTGCACCCTAAGTTAGCTAACTTGCTAACACTTTTAAAAAACACTGATCTTTGGGAGCCATCCCACTTTACTGCTTGAGGATTTGTGTCATTTTTGGTTCGTTCTAATAAAAGCATTACTAATACATGGCTTTAAATTTTTTTTTCTTATGGACTAACATCGATTTCTTGGGAAATTTTGTTTTTAATTTTGTTTTTAATTTAATTTGGGCAGGAGGTCTGGTCTAGAGGGTTGAGCCTCCATTTGCCTGAAGATAACATCCAAAGGTCGCCAGTTGGAGGCCACCCGCACCGTGCGACCTTGAAGTAGCTGACAAGCTGAGCCGAGCTATTCCATCTGCTCTAAGCGTGGGAGGATGGAGGCCAGAATGTGCGACCAGATCAAGAAAGAAACATCTGAATGTTGTGGTTTCTGGAAAGATAGAAACCTTTCAAATTGTAAAATTCCCTAGCGGGATTTAATTTGCCTGCCTATGTAAACCGCCTTGAATAAAGTCTAAGGAGAAATCTGAGGACCAAGAAAGGCGGTATAGAAATACCTGTATTAATTAATTAATTAGAATAATATAATTAATTAATTAATTAGAATAATTAATTAATTAATAATTATTAATTATTATTTATTTATTTATTATTTATTTATTATTATTATTATTATTATTATTATTATTATTATTATTATTATTATTGCTTTGAATGTGCTACAGCTGATGATTGCCTGAGAAGTGCAGCCAGATTTGGGTGCTCTGCCCTGGCTCAGATAAAGCCCTAAGAGTCCAAAAATCTCTTAGGATAACTCCCATAGAAAAAAGGACTGGAATGTTCCTCCACCTTCAGGAGAGCAAGGAGAGAAACTGGAGAGAAACCTGCAATGCATTTAGCAAGCTGAACAGCACAACCTAGTGGCTAACTTTTCCACCAGCATTCTGATAAAGGGCAGCACAATGCAGTAGGAAGCAAACATGGGTTTTCCAGTCTTTATTTGCCTCCCAATGTTAACCTGGGGGAGGGGTATTTTGCACAGAAGAACTGGTAGCAGGAAGGGAGTGCTTGATCCTTGTCTCACCTGCCAATATTTTCCTGCATACCCTCTTCCAGGTTGCTTTTTCTTTTTTTTCCCCCCAATCAGCATCTGATAACACAGGCCTACAAAAAAACCCTTTTTAGTTGCCAAGGATGATTGAACAAATTTAGGATATTCTGGGGTGCTGAATCCAAAAATGGCATTGGTTTTGCCTCAGTGGCTCTAGTTTGGGGGGTGGGTGGGTTACAGCATAGCTACCCGATATGCCTATTCAAGCAGCTTCCTCGTGAGGAAGACACGGCATCAGCCGTAGCTATGCTGTACATCCAAAACTAGAGCCAATTGGGCAAAACTGATGCCATTTTTTGATTCCGCACCCCAAGTATACACAAGAATGGGTCTAACCCCACATTTCTCAACGCTTGTCCCCTGCCATACCACTTTGTGTGGTCCACCTATAAGAAATACCACTGGAACTGGTGATGACATCATTGCCAGTTACTTCTGGGTTGGGAGGCCAGATGTGACACAAAAAGCACTAGTAAGAGTGGATGAGAGGGCTTTTTAGAGAGCATGAAAAGCACGCTTTGGAGCTCTGCCTACCAAAAAAAAGCCTCCCTCTGCTGTTTGTTTAACAACTGGTTAAGAGGCACTTTTTCAAGTGGGTGCTCCTCTTTTATTTAGCAGGGGAACTGGCCCACCTCACCCCAGCAGTGTCTTTTCTAGTGGCTGTCTGCTGGTGTTGCATCTTTTTAGATTGTGAGCCCTTTTGGGACAGGGAGCCATTAGATATTTGATTTTCTCTGTAAACCGCTTTGTGAACTTTTTGTTGAAAACCGGTATATAAATACTGTTGTTGTTGTTGTTGTGTTGGTCTTGCTACTGGGCAGCAGGTATCCGGGGGTCTTGCACCTACCACCAGACACAATCTTGAGTACCACTGTGGTACCCGCACCACTGGTTGAGAAACACTGGTCTAACTTTTACAACAGCAAAGGTTAAGTCTGTGAAATGCATGTAGGTCTGTGTAACAGAAATAAACTTGTCTGAGGGAAGAATCAACAGGCAGGGGAAAATGGATTAAGCACTGCCCCTCCTGCCAGTTCTCCACTGCAAAGACCACCTTCTCAGCTTCCCAGTTTATGCTCCCTCGGCAAACAGAGGTTTGGAAATATGTCGTTCTATTCTAATGTTCCAATTTTTCTATAAAGTGTGCCCTTCAGTAGAACTGTAACTCTGTTGAGCATTTGGAATTCTCACATCTATCAACCTTCGGCAATGAACAGAGCAAAGGAAGCTATTCAAGGAACACAGGCAGTATCGAAATTGCATTTTGATGCGTATGATGTTCCTTGCCAAATGCCCATCTTGGTGGCCTCTGTGTGCAAATAGGTAGGGATTGCCTAAATGGCAAAGCCACCTAGAGGAGCCACTGGATCTTGCACATCATGAAGGATCCCTGGTAGTGAGGCCTGGCAGATTCAGTGCCAGGGATTGAGAACAGGTTGCACCCTCAATGTAACGGGCAGTGCTTTACCCCGCATTACTTACACGTGGGAAAGTAAAAAGATTCAGTTTCCCACATATAAGTAAATAGTTGAGAAAATAGTTCAGGGGAAACAATGGGGCAGAGAGCTAAATCTATTCCCAACCCGCTGATGGGCCCAGCCATTAAAAATCAAGCAAAGGAAGAAAAGAAGCTGACTTGCATACTGCTATCTCTAGCTCAGCTTTGTCTCCTCTTACTGAAGGCAATTCTCCAGGGTTTCAAACTAGAATTTTCCTCTGCCCTATCTGGAGATGCCCAGGATTTGAACCTAAGACCTTTGCATACAAAGAAAGTACTCTATCATGTTTACATGCCCGTCACTTGCATGGCTCCTCCCCTTCATGGATGGATGGATTTACAAAACGTGATAGGACAGAATGTTAGTGTTGTTTTTTTTTATAAACAGATAAAGGGTGTCTGCTATTTTAAGAAGCATATTCTTCAGTTTCAGTGCCATTCAACTTCATAATCCACTGCAAGGTGGCTGTCATGAATATGTGCAGTTCAGGCCTAGTAGCATTGCAAAGCCTGAACCAAAGTAACCCAGTAACACAGAAGGGGCTTGCAAGGGGCTTGCAGTCCTAGCTGCTAGGAATTTACAACTCAATGGAAGGTGATAATGTAGCACCTAGGCAGCCAGAAAGACGCCCATCAAGGATGGAATGCAGCTGTAGATCTCCAAGGGGGAGGGAAGAGCTGAGAGGGCGAGCATCCAGGGTCGCCCAGGAGGACAGGGTCTTTGGTCTTTGTCTCTAGGTGAGATAGGAGGTGGGTGTACATCTTGCCCCGCCAGGACCATGTGGCCTCCTAGGTAACTGACCTGAGGATCTACAAAAGAAGCTGACCCAGGTGAGAGTTAGAGAATAATAGAGATAGCCAGTTAGCTTTGTTGTTTTATGCTGATATGTTTCCTAAAAGTTTTTATGCCTCTAGCATTTGCTGCCTTTGTAACTTTTTGTAACCCTATGTACTTAATAAACTAAAAATCTTTTTACCATGTTGGTTCATTGTCTGTTGGGGACAAAGGTTCAGAATCCTGCCTAGCCATTCAGCAAGCTACCAAATCCTCATTGAGGACCAGTGACTTAAGGACTGAGGCTTTATATTAAATAAAAGAGTGCTCAGTGCCTACAAGGGATATAGTTAAGCCTAGAGGGTCTCAGTATCCCTGGACTGAGACACTGGCTCTTACAGGGTGGTGGCAGTACTACCGAACAGGGATCTTTGAGGGCTCTAGGGTTCAGAACCAACAACTCTGAGCACCCCAAAACCCTGGGAGTGTGATGAAGTATACGACAGTGGCTGCAAAGTATGTGCTGTGTAAATCCACACCGAGGTTGTACAAAAAGGTGTAATGATTCCAAAAAGTGGTGCCAAGTTTTTTGTGAAACAAGGTGACCCCAAACCTGACCCTGAGCTTGTGCCACTCTTGTGTACATGACTGCATATATGAAGACACTCACCCACCCTGTCCAGTCTGTGCCTTGGTTTAATTTTCCTTTGCTTATCAAGCAATCAGGCAGTACAGAGCAGAGATGGTCTAACACTTCCTGCTCCTGTTGGGAGTACCACCACAAGCCCCTGCAGCCTGTAACACTAATGGCACATATGCTACTGGTTGACCACCCCTTCCTAAGATCTATGTGTGAATGCAGCCCTAAACCACATACCTGCATTTTCCTCTTGACTGTTTCAAAGGGGAAAGACAGTGTCTGTGCTACGCCAGCTGCCAGGCAGCCATTGACGAAGTTCTGTAATGGAGTGAAGCGGAAGCTGGGTTCACCCCAGATTTGACCCAGGTGGGTGTAAACAAGAAATGAGCCAAAGGAAAATGGGATAGCACCTATTGAGGAAAGCAAAGAAAAGACAACAAGATAAAAACTCTCCTAATTTCTTCTCTTCTAGGTCAGATCAACACTGCATCTAGCTCAGCCTGCTAACACTGGCCAATCAGATACATTACAGAAGCTTACAAAGGAAGAGCATGATGGGAATATCTTTCTCCTCTAGTTAATGCCTAGCATCTGTGCACCAAATTCAGCAGTAACTACTGCACTGACAGACCTATCCTTCATGTGTTCAGCATGGGGTTGCTGAACTTAAGCCAAGATTCATAAACTCCTAAATTGGATGATATTTTTGTGGATGTTAAAACATTGAACAATTCATTGTAAAATTCTAGGCACATGTTGTGATACCATCAGTCTCAACATTATGTAAGGTACTCTTTGGAGCACAATATTTCTGATTGTTTTGGAGTCATCTGAAGTGCTGTCCAAGAATAATATTTTGTGGATATTGTGAAATGGATAGCATTTTACTGATAAAGGGTCCTAAGAATAGGGTAAGTCAAAAAAACCAGAATATTGGACTTTGAACTGAAAACTTGGCCTACTCACTATGAACCTGTTGGGTGTGACCTTGGGAAAAATTCAGTCTCAACTTTAGTCTGTCATCTGTGCAATTAAAATAATTAGTAACATGCTCACATAGTTTTTGAAAGGACTAAGGGCCCAATCCCATCCAACTTTCCAGCAACATAACACTGACGTTCCCTTACCTTGAGGAGGCCTCCACCTCCCCCACTGCAGTATGCAGCATTGTGCCCATCAATAATAGAAATCCAATAAAAATCAATCCAATAAAAATTGGATAGGATTCGGGTCTAAGGATAGCAAAAGCACTTAGCAGCCCGTTGATAGGGTTCTAATTTTACAGAGACTAAACTAAGGCCAAGATCTAACACAGGCAATTAAAAAAAAATAGTTATTGATTTTCTCCTAGTCAATATATTGATTAAAAAGAATCTAGTCACAGATACCTAATACTGACAGTGAAACACCACGATAAAGTGCAAGAGCTCCCTCCTGGTGATAAATCATGTACAAAGCATGAAGAATGCCTTTGTAAGACGGATCCAGCCGGTTCTGTACGATGAGCCGTGTCTTTATGACCTCCGTGGGGTAAGTGGCAACAGCTGCGACCACGCCCGCCAGGCTCCCTGCCATGATGGAGCTCCACTGAGATATGTGACCCAAGTCATCCACAAACAGCATGACAAACCTAGGACAAAACATAAAATTGCGCAGCATTACAATGAGAAGAAAGCTCTCACATTATGGGTTGCAATAAAACAACCACTGACTATTTGTATTCAGACCAAGGGCTGCATGCACTCTTCATTCAGCATTTCATGTCCCAGTTGCTCTAGTTATACAGGGGTGTGTGCGAACACACACAAAGTACTGTATTCTATGTTTTATTTGGTACGCACATAGTACTGTATTTTAAATAATAATATATAAAACACAGCACATTCTCACAGAGAAGAGAAACATGCAGCTCATATCTTTAATCAGAAGAAAGTCACACCCTGTGCAATGATAATAACCACACAAGTTAGCATTTGTCTGAGTGGGAACTCTGAACTTTTACATCTTGTAGAGAACAAGCTTTTCTTGGTTTTTAATATTTCTGGCTGAGAGTGGATACAGGCTGAGCATCCCTTATCTGGATGGCTTGGGACGTGGAGGTGTCTGGATTTCAGATTTGTCTGGATTTCAGAATAACTGCATAAATATAATGAGAAATGTTCTCTTGCTCTCTTCATTGTTGTCTGCTGGCCTCTGACATTTTTCAACAATGTCTGTACAGTACACATCGAGTTGTTGGCATCCTTCAGTCTCAGAAGACTATGGTGTCGCGCTCTGAATGATGGTTCTGGAACAGAGTGTCCTCTCCAGTGCGCGAAGCCTGGGTAAAGTAGATAAGGAGGACAGACTGTTTCCCATGCAGCAAATCCCCCCTCTCCACGTCGCTGAAATGGTCCAATGGAAAGGCAGAGGCCAATACAGTTGGTTCCAGCGGCGTCATAGGAGTTGCCAGAACATGACTGTGTTCAGCCATGAACTGCCTCAGGGACTCTGGCTCCGGATTTTGCCTCCAGGTTGACTCCTGAAGCCTTTTCCATAACTGGATGTAGCCACAAGGCAGTGGAGGTTTGGGATCAGAGTTTTCCTTCTCTCAGATGAGCTGCCTTCCCAGGCTGACGAGTCCCATCTACCCGGTGGCTGTTTAGTCGCCTCTGACGACAAGTACAGCCAAACTGAGGGCCTATTCTCATCCCCAGCCCCCAGTACACACCACAGAATAGAATGTACAGCCTGTACCTGCACTGAATGTGGGAATGAGCACAAGACCTTCTAGTGTTCATACCACAGAAAGTTAAAAAATAAATCTTGGACAACTATGCCCAGATTTTGGAACAGTCTGGATTTTGGATGTTTGGATAAAGGGTAATTACCTATATTTTCATTAACTACACACATATATTGACCCCCTTCCTGAGCCTGAGGTGGCATGCCAAATGCACTTGGTGATGTGCCTGGCCTGCCTTTGCTCCTCTGGCCTCTGGATTAGAAAAGTTCAAGGGAGATGGAGAGGATGTGTAACTGAGAGGAAAGTAGTGATGGTCACTGTAACTCTCCTCCACAACCTCTCATCTGTTCTATCACCATATTCCTTTTCTAGGCCAGGGAGCAGGAGAAAGAAAAGCATTGGAGGTGAGTGGGGACTTCCCACCAACCTGCTGCCTAAGGCAACTGCCTCAATTGACCTCATGAACTGGCATATATTTGTCACACTGTCTGAGTGTCTCCTGAGCCTTAGTGATTCCCAAACTGTGAGCCCTGGCTCCTCAGGAAACTATGGAAACCAGCCAGGGGAGCCATAGAATCATTGCAAAAACAAAAACAAAAAACAACCCACTGTCCTATACTGTGTATATAGGATTGTAACCCTAATGGGAAACTGCAGTTAAGTAAGTCAAGGGAGCTGTCAGTCAAAAAAGTTTGGGAACTACTGCCTTAGGGCTGTGCTTTTCAAACTCTCAGGGAGTTTGAAACCCGCAGTAAGTCTTTGCGGGGGCAGGGGCGGGAGGCAGCAGGGGCAGGGAGGAGGCAGTGGCGCGATCCCCAGGATTGCACTGCTGGGGGGGGCTGCAGGGGCTTGGGTACACTTGCCCAAGCCTCCGGCAGCCTCCTGGGGGTGCGGGGAGCCCTGCACAACCTTCGGCAGGGTTCCCCAGGTCAGGGAAAGTGAAAGCGGAACGATCGCACCCCGCTCTGCTAAACCAGAAGCAGAGCGCAATCGCTCCACTTTCCCTTCTGAGAGGGCTGCAGGGACTGGGGTGCACCCTCCAGTCCCTGCAGCAGCCGTCCCTGGGTGTGGGGAGCAGTGTGCAAGCACTTGCAGGGCTCCCCAGGTTGGGGAAAGTGAGAGTGGAGATCCTGGGGATCCTGCAGCTGCCTCCTCCCTCCCCCTGCCCCTTAAGGGGAAAGGGACCGGAACCCTCAGGCTGGGACATCATGACGCCCCAGTTTGAATACCACTGCCTTAGGGGGACAAAAGTCAAACTGGACCCTCCCAGATCAGCTTTTAAATCTACTACCCTCTGACTATCCTGTTTGGTGACTATTTTAAGCATCACTTTTTGTTCCTGAAATAGGTTTGGATGGGCCCCAGCCCCAGAAAAGGCCAGGCCACGCCTCAGAGCAAGAGGAAGGAATCAGAGCCCCATTTTATGCATCTACTAAGAAGTAAGTCCCATTACAGTCAATGGGGCTTACTCCCACATAAGTGTGGTTAGGACTGCAGCCCTAGAGCCCAATCCTATGCATACCTACTCAGTCCCATGACAATCAATGGGGCTGACTCCCAGGTAGGCGTGGCTAGGATTGCAGCCTGAGCCTATGCATGTCTACACAGAAGTAAGTCCCATGACAGGAAATGAGGTTTACTCCCAGGTAAGTGTGGCTAGCATTGCAGCCTGAAAGCCCGCTCCTGTGCCTGCCCTCTCAGAAGTAAGTCCCATTAGAGTCTATGGGGCTTACTCCCGGGTCGGTGCGGCTAGGGCTGCCACCTTAAAGGCCCGATGCCCAGGCGCTGCCCTGGCACTCCGATGCCCCGCGCTCGCGGCTCACCTGCGGTAGGATGCCAGCTGCAGGGCGCTGTAGGGGCAGAGGCGCAGGCAGGCGGTGAGGTTGCCCTTCCAGAGCGCCCCGACGCCCTCCGCCCGGCACAGGCTGCGCGCCGCCCGCCAGGGCCCGCGGGGGGAGGCGTGGGCAGTGCCCACCTGGGCCAGCACCGTCAGCACCTCCAGGGGCGCCGTCAGGCTCAGGCTCGCCGCCCCCGCCAGCCCGGCGCAGCCCAGCCGCTGCAGCGCCGTCAGGCGGCTGTCCCTCTGCCAAGTCGCCATGCCCCCGCCGCACCATGCCCGCGCCCGCCGGCCGGGCACTGCGGAGAAGGAGGAAGAGGAAGGCGCGGCGGCGGCCCGGGCCGGCCCCCCGCGTCAGCTCCTCGGGGGCGGTGTCTGGAGACTGGAAGGAGGCGGGCACCGAGGCGGGGAGGACTGGCACCCCCAGCACCAACCAGGGTTGCCACCTCTTTTTCCTGCCAGGCTCCTGTGCCTTACCCAGCTGCTGCTGGAGAGGCTTTTCCAGGCTGGAGCTGGTGGCCACGCTTGGGAAAGGCTGCCCAAAGCATGAGTGGCGTAGCTAGGGGGAGCGCAAAGCACTAAGTTTTGCGGGGAGCCAGCGGCCCCCTTGCCCTCCCCTTCAGAGCCATTCTGGGCAGTGGGTGCCAATGGCTCCGAAGGGGAGGGTGAAGGGCCACGGCCACGCTGCGGGGAGGCTCCCTGCAAAACTTAGTGCTTTGCACCCCCTCTAGCTACGCCATTGGCCCTAACTGAGGTGGCACTTTGGTATGAAAGGCAGACCACGGTCCAGACTGCAAAGAGTCGCTTGGGATTGCCCTGGCCTTCCCTGGGGGACAATACACCCGCTCTTTCCTGACCTCCCCTCACCCCACCACCTCTGCGATTCCACTTTTCAAAACCAGTAAAATGCCAATGCCAGGTTCCCAGAGACAACCTTGGGGTGGTGGTTCACACAGCAGTTTCCAGCTGGTCACCAGCCCAGAGTACACTGGCCACATCAGTGTGAGATCTATGCGCCTGTCTTTCCGCAATTATTTACCAGGCTAATGGGTTGGGTGAAACCTTCCTTATATGGAAAGACTGTACCTCTAGGCATAAGATGTTAGGGGGTGGCCCTCATCATATCCTGCCTCTATGAGCTTCCACAGGCATCTGGCTGGCCAGCATTGAAGACAGACTTGTCCTCCTTAACTAGTTAGGCCTTAGTTTACTGTGCAATTGTATGCATATCTACTCAGAAATAAACCCCATTCAATTCAATACAACAGACTCCAACGTAAGTGTGCGCTTGTACTGTATAGGATTGCAGCCTTAATTCACTAATGCAGTAGTTCTCAAACATTCTAGCTCAGGGACCCACATTTTAGAATGACAATCTGTTGGGATCCACTGGAAGTGATGTCATTAACCTGGAAGTGATGTCATGGCAGGAACATAAGAACAGCCCCACTGGATCAGGCCATAGGCCCATCTAGTCCAGCTTCCTGTATCTCACAGCGGCCCACCAAATGCCCCAGGGAGCACACCAGATAACAAGAAACCTCATCCTGGTGCTCTCCCCTACATCTGGCATTCTGACTTAACCCATTCCTAAAATCAGGAGGTTGCGCATACACATCATGGCTTGTACCCCATAATGGATTTTTCCTCCAGAAACTCGTCCAATCCCCTTTTAAAGGCGTCTAGGCTAGACGCCAGCACCACATCCTGTGGCAAGGAGTTCCACAGACCGACCACACGCTGAGTAAAGAAATATTTTCTTTTGTCTGTCCTAACCCGCCCAACACTCAATTTTAGTGGATGTCCCCTGGTTCTGGTATTATGTGAGAGCGTAAAGAGCATCTCCCTATCCACTCTGTCCATCCCCTGCATAATTTTGTATGTCTCAATCATGTCCCCCCTCAAGCGTCTCTTTTCTAGGCTGAAGAGGCCCAAACGCCGTAGCCTTTCCTCATAAGGAAGGTGCCCCAGCCCCGTAATCATCTTAGTCGCTCTCTTTTGCACCTTTTCCATTTCCACTATGTCTTTTTTGAGATGCGGCGACCAGAACTGGACACAATACTCCAGGTGTGGCCTTACCATCGATTTGTACAACGGCATTATAATACTAACCGTTTTGTTCTCAATACTCTTCCTAATGATCCCAAGCATAGAATTGGCCTTCTTCACTGCCACCGCACATTGGGTTGACACTTTCATCGATCTGTCCACCACCACCCCAAGATCTCTCTCCTGATCTGTCACAGACAGCTCAGAACCCATCAGCCTATATCTAAAGTTTTGATTTTTTGCCCCAATGTGCATGACTTTACACTTACTGACATTGAAGCGCATCTGCCATTTTGCTGCCCATTCTGCCAGTCTGGAGAGATCCTTCTGGAGCTCCTCACAATCACTTCTGGTCTTTACCACTCGGAAAAGTTTGGTGTCTTCTGCAAACTTTGCCACTTCACTGCTCAACCCTGTCTCCAGGTCATTTATGAAGAGGTTGAAAAGCACCGGTCCCAGGACAGATCCTTGGGGCACACCACTTTTCACCTCTCTCCATTGTGAAAATTGCCCATTGACACCCACTCTCTGCTTCCTGGCCTCCAACCAGTTCTCAATCCACAAGAGGACCTGTCCTCTAATTCCCTGACTGTGGAGTTTTTTCAGTAGCCTTTGGTGAGGGACCGTGTCAAACGCCTTCTGAAAGTCCAGATATATAATGTCCACGGGTTCTCCCGCATCCACATGCCTGTTGACCTTTTCAAAGAATTCTATAAGGTTCGTGAGGCAAGACTTACCCTTACAGAAGCCATGCTGACTCTCCCTCAGCAAGGCCTGTTCGTCTATGTGTTTTGAAGTGACATCATCAAGCAGGAAAATTTTTAGCAACCCCATATGACAAAATTGACTTAAATAGGCAGGTAAATTAAATGTTTACAATAAGTATAAGCTTAAAAATGTATTTAAAACAAAGAAGAACTCTTCTAACCTGCCCAAGCAGTTGCTGATATGTTTTTCAAAAACTCCCCAAAGTCCTATCCACATTTACCTGGGGGTAAGCCGCCTTGGGCATTTGCTTTGGCATGAGAAAGGTGGGATATAAACTTCATAAATAAACAATCTCCATTGACTATCATGGTTAAAAGCATATACATAGTAGCCTGTTAAAAGTACCAATCTGTAACATTTCCCCAAATGCAGTCACATACCTTGGTAGCATCAAGTCTAATACGTATATTAAAAATAAAAAATTGAAATGAATAGGGAGCCACCTGAAATTGGCTCATGACCCACCTTGTGGGTCCTGACCCACAGTTTGAAAAACACTGCACAAATGCAATCTCATGTTTTAAAGTCAGTCTTTTAAACTGGAAAAAAAATCATAGATTTCAGTCCTTCATTTCTGTTGCATTCCATCTACCTATCTATGGAAGCCCCCTAAACTGAGCAGAAGAGCAAAGCAGGAGAGATCATCAGCATCAGGAAGGATGCATTTCAAATTGAAGCCATTGAGTCAAGCAGGAGTGCCAGCAGTAAAATATTTATGTCCTGTCATCTCAGCACTGCTATTCTAGTGGTGAATAAATGATTCCTGTACTTTTTAGATCACTGTATATTGCATCTGGGGTTGTACATGGAGAGGCAGTGCCTGCTTACAAGGAGGGGACACATGGCCAAACTATTGAGGAATTGAAGCAGTCTCTCTTTGGTTTACACCAGGGGTGTCCAAACGTTTTGGCAAGAGAGCTACATAATCTCTCTGACACTGTGTTGGGGGCCTGGAAAAAAAGAATTAATTTACATTTCAAATTTGAATAAATTTGAATAAATTTACATAAATTAATATATTAGAGATGGAACTTATATGAATGAAAGGTCTTGCAATAGCACAAGGCCTTGCACAAAGCAAGGTTGGCCTTTCCTTCACTGCCACTGCTGCATCACAGATGTGAAAAAGCAAGCAGTGGTGGGAGTCCTCATCCCACAGCTCACGCAAGAAGTGGAACAGTCACCCTCACGCTGAGAGAAGTTGTGTCAGGTGAGCACAGGCTCCAGCAAGTCTCCAAGGGCCAGAGGTTCATTGGAGACCGGGTGCTCCCTGAGGGGTAGATTGAGGATTTCTGAGGGCTGCAAGTGGCCCCCAGGCCAGAGTTTGGGTTTACACAATAACCCTAAAACTCTGGTTTACACAATAACCCTAAAATGATGGAGCTGTGTACAACCACCCTGCTCAGAGCATTTGGCTTTCCATAAGCAGTGAGACAGGTTTGTGCCAGGTGGCTCAACACACCTGAAGAGCAGGAAAGATAATCATAGAGGTGTTGGTACATGCACAGCTGCCTTATCTCAAGCAATGGTTCTCAAACCCTTTAGCACTGGGACCCACTTTTTAGAATCTGTCAGGACCCATGGGAAGTGATGTCATTAACCTAGAGGTGATGTCATGGCTGGAAGTGACATCATCAGGCTGGAAAATTTTTAACAACCCCCTTTATGACAAAATCAAATCAAACCATCTAAGGGCCCAATCCTATCCAACTTTCCAGCACTGGTGCAGCTGCAATGCAGCCACGAGGTAAGGGCATAAATGTTCCCATAACTTGGCGAGGCCTCTGTGACTGCCTCCCCACCACAGGATGCACTGTACGCCCCATTGGCACAGGTGCACTGGCACTGGAAAATTAGATAGGATTGGGTCCTAAGTAAGTAAATTAAAAGTTTACAATAAATATGCATTTTAAAAAATTATTTAAAATAAAGAAGAACCCTCCTAACCCTCCCAAGAAGTGGCTAATTGTTTAAAAAAATTCTCCACACATCCCAAAGACTGCAATCCTTTTCACTTTTACTTGTGAGTAAGCCCCATTGGTTTACATTGTTTAAAGTATATACATAGTAGCCTGTTAAAAGTATAGATCTGTAACATTTCTCCAAATGCAGTCATATACCACCAAGTGTAATGTATCAAAAATAAAATCCACATTGAAATGAATGGGACTCACCTGAAATTGCCTCACAACCCACCTAGTGGGTCCTGATCCACAGTTTGAGAAATACTGTTCTATAGTTTTCAAGGATTTAGAAAAGGGTCTTTCCCAGTTCTGCCTGGAGATGCTAGGAATTAAGGCTGGAATCCTATCCATATTTACCATGGAGTAAGCCTCATGAATATAATGAATTGAATTCATTGAATATAATGGGACTTACTTCTGAGTAGACATGCATAGGATTGGGCTTTAAACCTGGTACTTTCTGTATCCTGAATTCCCAGTTTATGCCACTGAGTTACAATCTTTCACCAAATGAAGGAGTTACCCTCACATCACACACACACAGGACAGGTTTGTGGGCTGGAGGTTTTTTAAGTTGCTGCAGGGACACAGCGTACACACAAACATGACTCTATAAAACCCACCCCAGTATCAAAATCCCTTGCTAAATTCAGGGAGAGATTAAGTCTGAACCAGAAGAGGATTGCTCTAAAATCTGTGGTTTGGGTGTATGCCTCTGGAGGTGAGGATGTTAACAGTAGGCTTTGAGACAGGCCAGCTGTACTCTGTGGCTGATGTTAGAGAATTATGTAATGTGAATGCATTTTGTATTTATGTAATGGCTTTTTAAGTCAGACACATCCCAGACATTTATTGAACTGCTGAGTCTTGGCCTTATTCTTTCCAGTAAGGAGAAATCGGGGCTGGCCCATTTGTGAGGCTGACTGAGGCAGTTGCCTCAGGTAGCAGATTGGTGGGACATGCTCATCTCTGGCCACCCACTTGCCTCACTGCTCCTACTCCCTAGATTGGAAATGGAGGAGGGAGATGTAGAAGAAGTGTGGAGGACAAGAGAGGTGGGCTAAGGTGGGTGTCAGAGCGACACTAGCCCACCACACTTGTAGTGGTTATCTACACAGGTGCTGAGCTTAGCCTTGGTAACATGGCAACCGGTAGGCAGGCAAACCTGCCACCCCCCCACTCAGGCACACCAGAGTGGGCCAGTTGCTGAGTCTTCGCCCAGAGTCTGTAAACAGAGGATGTTATGAAGAAGCGCATATCTCAGGAATGTGTATTGCGGTCAAGCCAGAGCCAGCAGGTTTCTTAGCAGTGCAGATTTCAGCAACCTTCAGTAATTTCCCGTAGTGTCATCATGTGTTTTGAGAATGAATAAAAGTCTGAGCAAGCTAGCTGGGAGGACGGACTTCTCTCTCCATCTCATACCGTCCTACTTCAGCTCTCCCTGCATCAACTCTCTGAATGTCTGCTGTGTCTCCTTCATTGCTCTGACTCTTTGCTGCTTGAGTTCTAACTTTCAAACCCTCAAACTGCTTCTGCTTTTAGCACTCTCCCTCAGGCACCAAAGTTCTAAACCCTGGGTGCTTCCCAAGTAGCATTGCACTGCTACAACACTCCTCTCCTCCACACTTGTTGTTCCATGTTCTCTCTCTCTCTCTCTCTCTCTCTCTCTCTCTCTTTCAGTTGAGGAGCAGAGGCTGGCAAAAGAGTATGAGTTGGCTGGTTCAGATATTGCATCAATGACAAATTCCACAGATGGTCTTGGGCAAACCTCTGGTTCTCAGCTCCAATTACAAAGCACGGGTAGGAATGCTGGCCTACCTTACAGTATTGTTAGAAGGATTTTTTTATAATTGTATTTGACAACATTTCCTTTCAGCCAAAGGCAGCCTCAGCTGGCCTACTGTTAAACATTAAAATAAAACTCAAAAGGCAAACACGAACAAAATGTAGGCATTATTGAGATCACGTTTATGGAACATGCTAAACTCTAGGGCAGCCATTTTTAACCACTGTGCGGCAAATGGTTTGCAGGTGTGCTGTGAGAGTTTGGGGGAGGGTCATTTGTTAATAGGGCCAATGGGGTTGTGAGCTCCCCACCAACAGCCCTGTGTGCCTTGTCAATTGTCAAAAAACTGATGGTTTTTGTCAAAAAAACTGGAGGCGGCAGGAGCAACAAGGCCTGCCCGCGCACACCAGGCCTGCCTTGACAATTTTAGTACCTTGTCAATGTGCCATGAGACGAAAAAGGTTGAAAATCACTGCTCTAGGGGTTCCCAAACAGCTGCCAAGTCCACATCACTCAGAGCCCAAGCCTTTGCCTGTCTACTCAGAAGTAAATCCCAATATAATCAATAGGGCTTACTCTCAGGTAAATGTGGAGCCTTAAGGTCTAATCCTATCCAATTTTCCAGTGCCAGTGCTGCTGTGCCAATGGGGCGTGCATTGCATCCTGTGGTGGGGAGGCCTTAAGGTATGAGAACATGTGTTCCTTTACTGTGGGGCTGTATTGTGGCTGCACCGGTGCTGGAAAATTGGACAGGATTGGGCCCTTAGTCTGGCTATTAAAGATGGGCACCAATAAAAGACATACAGGAGTGAAGATGTTTGCTTCTAGCTGGGTCCTGGGCATGTTTACTGAGCAAAAAATCCCCCTGAGTTCAACAGGCATCTCAGAAGTGGACTGCAGCCCAAGCAGAAGCATCTTTCTTCAGAGGTTAGTTCCACTGTGCTCAGCAGGGTTAAGTAGATGCACACAGAAGTGCATCCATGATATCTTTATTCAGGAGCAAATCCTACCAAGCTTGGTGGGGCTTCCCTGTGAGTAAATGCACCCAGCCCTCAACTTAGTGGGTGCAGCATCTTTACTCAGAAGCAGGTTTGATGGGAGTCTGATGCATGTAGATGCACACAAGGTAAGGCATTTTTACCTGAAGTCAAGTCCTGCTGAGTTGGATGGGGTTTCCTTGCAAGTAAATGCACAGAAGGCAAGGCTTTTTTTTCAGTCAGAAGCTGTCCCACGGAACTTAATGGGCTTCCTCGCCAGTAAATGCACCCAGGCCTTGCAACTCAGTGGTAGGCATCTTTACCCAGAAGCAGGCTTTGATGGGGCCTCCTTGCGAGTGAATGCACACAGGCAAGGCATCATTACTTGCAGGCAAGTCCTGCTGAGTTCAGTGGGCTTCCTCGCGAGTAAATGCACACAGGCAAGGCATCATTACTTGCAGGCAAGTCCTGCTGAGTTCAGTGGGCCTCCTCGCGAGTAAATGTACACAGGCAAGGCATCATTACTTGCAGGCAAGTCCTGCTGAGTTCAGTGGGCTTCCTCGCGAGTAAATGCACACAGGCAAGGCATCATTACTTGCAGGCAAGTCCTGCTGAGTTCAGTGGGCTTCCTCGCGAGTAAATGTACACAAGGCAAGGCATCTTTACTTGCAGGAAAGCCCTGCTGAGTTGGATGAGGCTTCCTCGCGAGTAAATGCAGCCAGGGCTTGCCCCCCAGGCGCCCCCCCCCGCTGTGGCCCGGCCGGGCTTCCTCGCGAGTAACGGGGGCGGCCCGTGCTGCGCCTCCGCCGCGCGCTCCGCCCCGGGGAGGCCGGACCAGGAAGGGCGCGTGTGGCCGGCGGAGGGGCTGCTGGAGCGGCGGGGGAGGAGGCGGCAGGAGCAACAAGGCCCGGCCGGGCACACCAGGCCCGCCCGCTCGCGCGCCGTGGGGAGGCAAGGAGCGGCGCGAGGCGGGGGAGAGGCCGAGGCTCTTCCCGCCCCCGGAGGCCGCGCAGGGGGACCATGGTGGGGGGCAGGGCTCTGTGGGGATCAGGGGAGGCGCCCCCCCTGGGGTGGGGCATGTGGAGTGTTGATAGGGGCTGTGGGGGCCAGGCAGGCGGGGAGGAACATGTGGGGCAAGGAGAGGCTCCCTCCCTCCTTCCCTCCCTCCCTCCTGTGGGGCGGGCTGCAGCTTGGGCTGTCTGTGTGGGTTGTGGGTGCTGGGTACAGGGGCAGGAGGGTGCTTGGGGGGCTGAGGGTGCTTGGGGGGCTGAGGGTGCTTGTGGGTGCTGGGTGCAGTGGCTGTGGGTGCTTTGGGGGCTGAGGGTGCTTGTGGGTGCTGGGTGCAGTGGCTGTGGGTGCTTGGGGGGCTGAGGGTGCTTGTGGGTGCTGGGTGAAGTGGGCAGGAGAGTGCTTGGGTGGCTGGATGCTTGGGGGGTTGAGGAGAGGCCTCCCTGGATAGGCTAGGTTAGTCTGGGGGGAGTGTGTGGGACGTTGGGGTGGTTTAGGGGTACCTTGTGAAGGGGCAGGGTGGCATGCAGGAGAGTGGCCAGGGTGCTGTGGAGCTGGGGTAAGAAGAGACTTCCCCCCCCCAGGAAGGGTTGTGGGGGAGAATGTGGGTCATTTGTGTTCATTAGGGGTGCCTAGTGTGGGGTGCCTAGTGTGGGCAGGGTGGCATGCAGGAGAGTGGTCAGGGTGCTGTGGGGCTGGTGTAAGGAGAGACTTTTCTCCGCCAGGCAGGGCTGTGGGGGGCATATGTGGGGCATTGGGGTGGGTTAGGGGTGCCTAGTGAAGGGGCAGGGTGGCATGCAGGAGGGTGACCAGGTTGCTGTGGTTCTTGGGTAAGGAGAGATCTCCCCCCCAAAGGTTGTGGGGGAGCATGTGGGGTGTTGGTGTGGGTTAAGGGTGCATAGGGAAGGGGCAGGAGGACAGCCAGTGTGCTGTGGGGTTAAGGTAAGGCGAGACCTCCCCTCTCTAGGCTGAGCTGAGCTGTGGGGGAGCATGTGGGTTAGGGGTGCACAGCGAAGGGCAGGAGGATGGGCAGAGTGATGTGGGGTGCAGTTGAAAGTGGGATTAGGGTAAGGAGAGACCTTTCCCTCTAGGCTGGTCTATGGGGGAGCATATGGGGTATTGGCATGGGTTAGGGGTGCACAGTGAATGAGCAGGAGGGTGCTGTGGGGTGAGTTGGAAGTGGGGTTGATATAAGGAGAGATCTCTTGGCTGAGCTGTGGAGGAGTGTGTGGAGTATTGGCATGGGTTAGGGGTGCACAGTGAAGGAGCAGGGTGGTGGTAGGTGTGCTGTGGGGTTAGGATAAGAAGAGATCTTTCCCTCTGGGCTGCAGTGTGCGTAGGGCAGTGGTGTGGGTTAGAGGTGGGTTAGGTTGGTGGAGAGTGGACCAGGATTCTGCAGGGTATGAGGAAGGCCAGTGTCAGGTTGCTGGGGGCCCTGTAGCAAAGCCCTGCATTGCCCCCCCCAAGGGTACTCCCTTGCCTGTACCCCAGCAGCACCGCAGTCTGATGGTTTTAGGGTCTGGCCTGGCTAGGTAGGCTCTCTGGGCATGGGCCATTGCTCAGCACCTGACCTGCTGCTTGATGCCACTCCTGCAAGGAAGGTGCTATATTTGTGGGGCTGGACTGAGGGAAGCAGAGGCCTGTCTATAAGGAGTGGGCTGTGGTTACTTCTGCATGGGCTGTGGGAGCCCTATAGAGGTGGTAGGGGGAAGAGATCTGGTAGAAGCAATGGGCCAGTATTTTGTGGGGTGTGAGGGAGTCTGTATGTGGGGCTGGACTGAGAGAGTCTGTGGTCTCTCCCATGGAGACAGATGGGCTGTGGTGGTGATGGGTAAGGTAGGAAGACAAGCTGGTTTCATGAAGGACATCATGGCTACTACTGCTGTGGAGGGATGTAAGAAGTGGGATTTCTGATGCTTTTTAAATTGCTGTTAAATGATCTGGAGTTAGGGGTGAACAGCAAGGTAGCCAAAGTTTGTAGTTGGCACCAAACTATTCAGGGTGGTAAAAACCAGCACAAGTTGCAATGTTGTAAAGGACCTCTGGAAAATGTGTGAATGAGCAATCAAGTTGTAAATGCAGTTCAGTGCAAAAAATGAGTTTTTTCTTGCTCTCACGAATCACCCAGTGATAGTGATTGGCAGGAAATTTAGGATAGACAAAAACAGGTCCTTCTTTACGCAGTTCATAATTATAGTATTGGCAACCTTCAGTCTCGAAAGACTATGGTATCGCGCTCTGAAAGGTGGTTCTGGCACAGCGTCTAGTGTGGCTGAAAAGGCCAATCCGGGAGTGACAATCCCTTCCACACCGGGAGCAAGTGCAGTCTGTCCCTGGTCTGTCTCCCTGGCTATGGGCCTTCCTTCTTTGCCTCTTAGCCTCAGACTGTTGGCAAAGTGTCTCTTCAAACTGGGAAAGGCCATGCTGCACAGCCTGCCTCCAAGCGGGCCGCTCAGAGGCCAGTTCATAATTAAGTCTGTGGAATTCATTGCCACCAGATGTGGTGATAGTTTTAATTTGGGATTGGAGCTAATTCATGGAGGATAGGTCCATCAGTGTCTACTAGTTATGATCATTGTTTCCTACCTCAGGTTCAGCAAGTGTGCCTCTGAATGCCAGTTGCTGGGGAGCAGTCGGGAGAGGGATATGGCTTTCTCCTCCTTCTTGTGGACTTCCTAGAGGCAGCTGGTGGGCCAATGTAGGAAACAGGATGCGGGACTAGATGGGCCTGATCCAGTAGGGCTTTTCTTATGAGGGGATGGAGGAAGGCTTGGTGTTATGAAGGCTGGACGTGTGTGTTGGGGAGCACCTGAGATATAATATGCAGGGATGAGACAAAGTTCTGTTTCTGGGGTGAAGAGCAATGGCTGCAAATTTTCTTTTAGGTGTTCTTCATTGAAACTTTTCCTGCTGTGTGATGAGTTGTCATGTGGTCTTTTTCCTGATGACCATGCCTTATCAAGCTAAACCTATGTGCGGGGACTGATGTATACATGAGCTGTATTCTGTGCTTTGGTTGAGGGTTCTGCACCATGATCAGACATTTACCACCCTATTCTGAAATTGCAGGCTTGTTCCATTGACATGCCCCAACGTGGCACTATTTTGCATAATCTGAATGTTTAAGATATGTCCCTCTCTATTTGAGCTTGAGTGAATGTGTGTTTTGAAGTGAAATGTTTATGAAGTCACAAAATAAGAGAAGTTAGCCTCCATCAGCAACACCTTTTGTGGATATGCATCTGTGATCAAGGTGTTTTGTAAGGGATGGGAACAGGTGATGGCTTTGCCTGAGGCTGCATTTTGTTATTTTCTTCTGTATCCCTTGGTTCCTGCAATTTGGGGTATTGGGTCTCAGAAGGGAGTGTACTAGAGTTTCCAAATAACCTTTCCCTACACATGAACACAGTTGAAAGGCTGGGTGGAGGAGTAATGTGTCACTCTTTGACTCTTGAGTACAAAAGATACTGTTGAGAAATATAGCATTTAGGGGCAAATGGTAAACCTACAAACTGGAATATCCTAATTTCCAGGACAGAGCTTGAAGACAAAACTTGAAGACCAGAGAAGAAGGGAGCCACACAAAGGTGTGGGAAAATGAAATTGTGGCTGGCATTGAAAAAAGCCAGAATATGCCAGGACGATTGAAAAAGTAGCTGGTACTCCCACCACCACCTTCTCTGCCTTTGAAAGTGATTCCTCTGTTCCAAGGTGCGTAGCTGCATAATTATTGTTATGTGCTGAAGGAGGAACTTTTACTAGGTCACTAGTAAGTAGATCTGAACCATTATGTTCTGTGTTTTTCATTCTATATATGAATGGAGTGGTCAATTCAAGAGTGTGTCATATTTTGGAAAGCGGTTTTGGGTGACTGATACAGGCACTTCTATTCCATACTCCAAGATGAGAGAGCGAGCGCTCGATCGATCGATCCAGAATGGCTAACCAGCAATGTCATGCTTTTCAAAACTAAAAATGTTTACTTGTCCTTGTATGTTGGAAATACTGTACTTTGGTAATATGGAGGGGCTTTTCCTGAAATACTCTGCTGTTAGAATCACTAAACTGTGTCAGTATTTCCAGGTGTAAGAACAGTACATTTTGAAAATAATTCTTGGTTGTTTTGGGGAGCAACTGAGGGATAGTTCAGATTAAAATTTAATGGCTTGTAAGTAAGTGTTTGTGTAAATTTATTCCATATATATTAGGAGAGGGGCTGTAGTTCAATGGGTAGATCAACTGTTTTGCATGCAGAAGGTCCCACGTTCAATCCACATCCTCTTGAGGTAGGGAAGAGAAAAATTCCTGCCTGAAGCCTTGTTGACAAGCATCTGCTCTAGTTCTGAGATAGATGGATCAGTGGTTCCCCTTTGTATAAGGCAACTTCTTACAGTATATTGTTGCCAAGAGGTTTTCATTCAAGTCTGATGGCACTTTGTGATGCACATAGAGGCTTACCCACCTATGCTGTATTTTTGTTTTCATTATTTGAGGGCGCTTTCTTTTTCTGGGGGTGTTGAATTTAACTTTTCCTGGGGGTGTCAAATTTAACTTGAAGTACTTGATTCAATCTGAGATCCTACTGGGATTCTTGACAGTACTATACAAAATGATAAAGCAATCTCTTCCAACTCTTGCTTGAGAATCGTTGTATAGCACTTTAAATAGCGGGTTAATGTTTCGAATTTTAGTTGGGCAGGGGGGGCATGTTCCAATCTTGTGTGTGCTTATGTGGAAGCAAGTTGCATTGGAAGAAAAGGAATTTGTTTCCTAGCAAATACATGAATGAAATGTAGTTAATGTGCCTTCTGGTCTTCAGTCAAGAAAAAAAAAATGGGTTGGACTACTGGAAAGCTTTGGTCCAGCCTGAAATGATATGAGCAGCAACTGTGCTTATCGTACTCAGGTCTGATAAGCATATTTGTCTGGTGCAGGCAGCTGTTCCTGGTAACCATGTAGGATGTAAGAAGAGTGGTTTATTTGATCTTTAACACAACTCCCTCTTAATTGTTTTTCTAAGGGCATTTGGTCATCATGACAGTCACTCTAGTCTGCGATCCCTCAGAAGCAACAGAACTCTGTGCTTCTCAGCGACTATATCTTAAGCCAGTAGCAAAACTGACAATCAGTGTGGTATTCCCAGAACACACTGGACCTCCCCGGGCATTGTCTAAGTGGGAAGTGATGGACAAACTGAAGAACATGATTTGCCCAGACCAGTTCACCAGCGTTAAGGTTTCAAAGAGCACAAAGGGTTTCATTCGGTTTGAGGGAGAGGCAGAAACCAAGCGCCTGGTCTGTAGCCTTAAGGAGAAGCTGCATGGCAAGATGATAAAACTGAATGGTTTTAAAGATGGCTTGCAAGTGATGGCTACAGAGGAGCCCGCTGACTTTCCAGCTCCTCAGGAGTTGGAGCCCATTTCGAACGATAGAGAATTGCTAGAGGAAGACTTTGCCAAGCAAAGCAGGGATATTCCCGATTGCATCCGTCTGGAAGGATTGCCTTGCAAATGGTTTGCCCTAAAAGGCTCAGATAGTGAAATGCCCAGTGAAGAAGTCTTGAGAGCAGCGTTCGAAGGGTTTGGGAAGATCAAGAATGTAGACATCCCCATGCTCGATCCTTACAGGGAAGAAATGGTGGGAGGAAACACGAATAGCTTCACCTTTCGTGGCCTGCGGACATTTGAGGCCTATGTCCAGTACCAGGAAGCTACGGCTTTTGCTAAAGCGATGGAGACACTGAAGGGAATGAAGCTGATGTTCAAAGGGGATGATGGCAAAGCTCTGGCATGTAACATCAAGGTAAGAAGCATCATGTAAGCTCCGGATTGGGGGGGGGGAGCCCATTTCAGCAAAAGCAATTAGAAGTCTGGTGCCACCAAATGATTTGGTGGATGAACGATCATGTTGACTTTGTCAGCCCAGCTTGCATCTGATGAAGGGGGCTCAGGTCCCCCTTCAACAAGAAATCTGTCAGTCTTTGAGTTGATTCCAAACCCTTTTGTTGCTGTTTCTGCACAGGCTGCATCTCTGAGGCTGCTGTATAGTTTTGACTGAATTTGCGAGGGCTTCCTTGCATGGAGTGTTTGGTGCTGTCCATTAGAACTCGACAAATGGCAACTGACAGTTATGCTGGTGCTATCCAGCTTTCTGTAAATTTCCTATTTATTGGTTAAGCTTTTTAAAAATGGTATTTACATGTTTGGTTTTTAAATCTGTAATCAAATTGCCTTTGAGTAATGCACAATTATTTTTTTTTTGATGTAAAATTTCACTGTTAACAAGTACCAAAAAAAGATTTCTTTTTAGTTTGTGAATAGTTTCAGAAATATGATAGACCCCATGGAAGTGTTTATGGCAGTTTCACTTTGTCTGCTCTCTGAGTTACATTGAAAAATAAAATAAAATCCAGGTATCTGGCTTAGCTATATGTAGGGTGTTCTCTTCTTTCATAAGACTAACCTGGCAAATAAGTTTTTTCTATTTTCTTAAGCTTTATTTAACCAAATACATTTCAAGAGTGGAGTGCACAAGGGAGGCATTCTGAACCAATGGGAAAGAGCTTCTAAATATACCCAACTGTTTTTTAGAAAGCCAGAGAAAGCAACAGGCATTTTTCAAAACCTTGGCTATCACTCACAGGTATACATGCACATCCCAGCCATATCCTTTTCAGCAGCTATCTCAAATGAACCTGTAAACTGCCCTTTAAATCACACCCTTGGAGAAAAGTAGCTTGAGGTTTGGCATTGGGAAGGGCTGGAAATGGTCTATGCTACTGTTTGTGCTTAGGCATGTCATTTGCTGGATCGGGCCAGCTGTCCAGTTACTTCTTGGTGATGCCAAGCAAACCTTACTCTACTGTCAAGGGTTGGATTTTAGTTTGTTTGGAAAGAAACGTAAGGAAGAAGAATATCTGTCAGCCATCAATACTCATAGTGTTGGTTTGGGGCATCTTAGAATGGTCCTTTCTTCTATATTGGAGGTAGTTGAGTCCAAAATCACTTGGAGAACCTTCTAATGCCTATAAGTCTCTCTTTGTGTTTGTGACCTTGAGATTGGACCTGGGAGACTGGGCTTTGTCTGACCAAGTGAGCAGCATTATATTTTTGTTCTCTTTATTTCAAAACAGGTGACCTCTGATACGACCAATCATTTCAGTGAAAGTGCTATAAGCCATAGGCACCTGGAGAGACTGACACTGCAAGGGCTAGAGCGAGAGAGAAAGAGGGAGGAAAGCCGAGCAAAAAAAGGGGCTGAAAGGTGAGGAACGCATTTTTTTTAAAGGTTGACTTGTTCTTTGCTAGTGAGGGAAACAGAGAGGGATATATGAGGGCTATATGGACTCTACATTTTTTTAAAAAGCTAAAGGTTTGCATCCAGGCAGTGTGGATTGTGCATCAAAACACCTCTACCCTGTATGCTCTAGGCCAGGGGTGGGCAAATTTTCAACTTTAGGGATCCTGGACCTTTTAACAATTGTGTAGGAGTGGGAATTTCAGTAGGTGCAGCTTGTACAAGCTGCACCTGCTTAAATTCCCTCACCTACACAATTGTTAAAGGTTCAGGATCCCTGAAGTGGAAAGTTTGCCCACCCCTGCCCTAGGCATATTGAACAAGTTTGCACCATTTCTCAGTTTTTTCCATTTTTACTCCTTTTGCATAATTTACTCCAGCTTTCCTAACTCAGTGTGAGGAGAAGGAGGAGGAGGAACAACAGTGTGTACCACAGGCCTCTGCAAAGTACCTCCAGCTTCTGAAAATTTAATTCAGACCCTTCTGTCTGGCCCCTCGACAAGCATTTTCCAGACATCCAAGCATACCTTTCCAGCCATAAGGGCTAGAAACTTGCTTTAAAATGAACAAAAAATAATGCTGAAGTTATTAGGAAGTCGAAGCTCTGGCAGAATGTTCATGGCACAGAATATGTTGGAGTGAAATATGCTTCTGGCAAGACAGGAAACATCAAAGCTAAGTTGCCTTAAATTGGAGGTTGCAGACTCTCAACAAAGCTTGCCAACACCTATCCCCACCCCGTTCATGTTCTTAGATGTCAAGTGAAGGTATCAGGCTGTGGGAGGGAGTGGTAGTAATCCCTGTACATTGATGAATTCAGGTGATGAAACTGCCTTGTCCTGAGTCACGTTGTTACCCAATCTAGCTCAGTATTTGACTACACTGACTGGCAGGGTTCCAGTACATGAATCTTTCCTAATCTACCTGGAGTTGTCGGGGATTGAACCTGGGGCCAGCTGCTTTACCATAGAGGGCAGCTTCAGATGTGGAATTCAACTTTGACCACTTATTGTTAGTCCACCGAAACATGACCTTACTTATTCCACCGTGGCTCTGCCTGATTGGACCTCAAAGATGTTAAAACGACCCTTGGTGATGTTTCACTGCTGGGGCCATCCTGTCACAGAAGTGATTAAAACTTATTGTAGAAGCTGAGAACTGCTGTGCTGGTGAAGATCGAGGGCACTCTGAACAACAGGCAGTTAGGCCCTCATTGAAAGGGCAGTGCATCCTTTACACTCTTATCAGAGAAAGCAATAGATTGTTCGTTTGGAAGAAGGCTGATTATGAACTGCAGGAGCATAGCTGCTTAAAACCTGCTGTGCAGTTCACCTCAATTCTGTCAGGCAGTATGATAGCTCCTTTGAAATAATTAGTAATCTGAAAAAGGACACAATGTCATTTGGGTTCCAGGGCTGATGGCTGTGTCCCTACTTGTTTTCTCAGCCTCCCTTTGCTCTCCAGAGGGCTTCTTCAGTGTCAGAGTACACCTGAGCACCTTGTATACCTGCAGTAATAAAGTTAAATCCTACAGGGAGGCCTGGGATCCACCCACTCTGTTGTGTGTTTTGAACAAAACTTGTTATGCCCAACACAGATATTGTAACACTAGATTTTTTTTTGGACCTCTCAACAAATTCAGGATTTTATTTTCTCACTCATTTAGCTTTTGTACATAAAACACAGACCCTTTTAAGGGTTGTTCTGGTAGCTTCCCAGAATTGCTTCCTATAAAATAAAAATGGATCTGCAAAATCTCTCTGCAGATAGGAACATAATTTATGTTCCTCAGGAATGGTTCTGAAAAGGATGCTTACAAGATCCCTGTTGCAGTATTTCCCAGATTTGAGCTTCCACTGTTAAATGGTTAATCCATCTAGATCAGTATGGTTAATGCTGACTGACGGTGACTCTGCAGTTTTAGGCTAGCGTCTTTCCCAATCGTACCTGGAGATTGTGGAGATTGAACTTGGGACCTTCTGCATGTAAAGCAGACCAAGCCCCTGATGTGTGCTTGCAGAAATGCTGTAGACTTTCCAGCCCTCAGAGAGGGTGACTTCTCTGAGGCAAACTACTTCCTGAGTTAAAATGGCAGGTATATTTTTACTACTGCCCCTGGCAGAGTGGAAGAGTAGGAATTGCTTTCCTTGAGAGTAGCTTGCTCTCTATATCTACACAAATTGTTAAGTCTGAGTATACCTCCTGGTTAGGAGAAAGCAAACTTCAAGCAAAGACACAGTGGACAGCCTCCTCCAAGGGCAAATTACTTTGCTGTGTTTCTGCATCAGAGTGGTGCAGTCATACTTGATGCAGAACGTGGCAACACTGCCTGTCTTTAGCAGTACCTGGTTGGAAGGAGGCAAGACAAGAATGTTAACTCTTGCAGAGTTGCAGCAGGCAGCCTCTTTATACCTTTCTCTTCCTCTGATCAGCCTGTGTATGGTTTCCAGGCAGCTAACAATGCCAGGTCTCTTAGATCTGCATCTTGGGCCTTTAAACCATTGTCTGGGCTGGTGTGAAGAGAAGGCTATACAGGTGTGCGTCGCTTAACACTGGGGATACGTTCCTGCACCCCTATCATCAAGTAATGCCTGATGCTAAATGACATCACCTGTAAGCTGCAGGAGCCAAGGGGAGCTGAGCTCCCCTTGCCTGGGAGCTTTACTGAGCCCTGCAGAGGCAGCTGGTGTCCTGTGCTGCCTCTGCGAGGATCAGAATGACCCAAGAGGCCAAAAATTGCTTCTGGTTTCCCTGGAGTGCTTCCCCGGCCCTCCAAATGCCTTATAAGGCAAAAAAAAAAAATCACTTTTGATTTCCCAAGGAAACTGGAAGTTGCAATTTTTTCAGCCATTCTAAGCCTTGCAGAAGCAGCACGTGAATGCACGCTGTCTCTGCGGGGCTCAGAAAAGCCTTCGGAGGTGAGGGGAGCACAGCTCCCCTCGGCTTCGTAGGTTGGGGGGGAATAGTGATCAGTGATGGACTGTCACATATGCTGTCTGTTGCTCGTCGGAACATAAAGTGACGTTCACCTATGCTGCATTAGATGCAGGTCAAAAGCAAAGAATGATTGTTGGGACTCTGGCTCTAACTAGGGAAAGGTGGGGTCAAGTTCTGTACTCACTGAGAGAATGCAGACTGCAATCCAACCCATAGATATGCTTGTCCCACTAAAACTTAATGTGCTATAACTGTGAGCTAGGATACCTGTCTAAATACAGTGGAGGACTATAGATTTTAGGAATATAAGATGTTTTGAGAGAGAGAAAGAAAGAGGTTCAGGGTAACTTAAATCACTTTGAATTTCCCTAGAAATGTTTTTTATTTATTCAAAGTACGCTTTTTTTAAAAGCTGTTACCTCTTGCATGTAACAGTGAATAGATTTATAAACATGGAAGTCCTTCCTATTAGCACCTTTAAAAACCTTCCCTCCTACCCTCCAGGGGTTAAAAATGTAAAATGATTTTTTTTTCATCTAAGTTGTCCCATATTAATAATTGCCTAGAAAAAGACGTGACGATGATGATGAAAAAAAAGTTGGAGAAGGAAAGAGGAAGTCTAAAATCAAGAGACGGGAGAAAAGACAGATAGATCGGGATGAAAAACGCCCAAGAAAACAGCAGAAGCTAACAGCTGGAGAAGCTCTGTGGCCAGAGAATATGCCTGAATGGGAAGAAAGGAAATACCTTCTAGCTCAGAGAAGAGTGGAGTCTATCAGGCTGCTTACAGTGCTGTTAAGCCAAATAAAAGTAAGAATATTTTTAAAAATATTCTAAGTTTAAAAACAGTATCTGTCTAAAAGGATGTGGATCCCCATAGGCATATATAAGAAGACAGTGCTGTGAGTGGGCAGCATTTTGACATCCACTGTGAGTTGGGTGGGGTGGCTGGGCCACGTGTTCAAGAAGGGACTCTTGAGATTTATCTGGGCAGAGTCAGTAACATGTGAGAAAGATCAGAGGCGTTTGATTCATGTCTTTGTTTCAGCCCATGATAATGAGCAGGGCTGTTTCTTGAATGCAGAAAGCTGAATCAGACCATTTGTCCATCCCATTCAGTATTGTCTGCATCTCCAGGGTCACCTTTCCAAGAAAGCTGTTACCAAGAATTAAATCTGGCACCTTCTACATGCAAAGTGTGCTGAGCTATGATCCCACCTGCACTTCTGGTCTGGAGTCTTAACTTCTGTAGGGGAACCCATTGACCCAGCAGAGCAGCCTGGCTTGCATAGACTGAGGCTGTTGTTTCAGGGCAACAACCCTTGAAGTGCTTACTCTTAGATAATGAAAAAGGTGATCCACAGCCATTCAGGGTAACTTGGCTATTAGCTTCTGGCAAGTGAATTTCACTACCAGTTATTCTAGGCTCTGGAAGCTGCAAGACCACAGCCTTTAAGAGATAAGCAAACTTGGTTAGTGTGAATTCATATGGCTGTTTTGAACTGGCAATAAAGAGATGGCTTCTTTATGGAGAAATTTGGCTGCATAAAAGACCAGTCCCAGAGATTTTGCTGTGAGGAAAGCTTGAGCATATACATCAGGCAGTATATGTGGGGTTCTCCAAAGTGTTGGACAGAAATGGCCCCAAGGCAGAGTTCATCAGGACTCTGCACAAACTCCTGTGGGGGTCTGCGTAAAAGCACAGTCATGGTTTTACCCAGCTGCCATTTGTTACAGAGAGTCTTGCGCAAGACAATCATCGATTGTCATGAACCGTGCTCTGTCTTAGTTGGGGGGGGGGGAGAAAGGGGTACCATTTGGGTTTCCTGTCACAAGTGCCAGGGGTCTTGGGCCACTCCAAATTGCATGCAAGTTACTGAAGCGGTAGGCTTTTGCTTAATTGTTTTGCTGTCTCCCAGCATTGTTTGTGCAGTGCTGCTGCAACCTTGTCTCCCCTTTTATCTTGAAGGATTTTGTGCTGTCATCCAGGCAAATAGGGGAGCCTCTATTGAGTCTTGAAAGCAAAAGAGAGGATTGTTTTTCTGCACCCAGGATACAGAAGGCTCTAAAGGAGAAGGGAGACTCTCATTATTTTGGGTACCAGGAGCTGAAGGATGAGAGAGAGCTCACATGTCAGTCAACCCAACTGAATACCCATATTGGGGGAGCGGAGGAGGAAGAGGAACACTACACTGGGATTGATCAACCTGCATCACCTCGCCCCCTCGGGAGAACAATTTTGAATGAGCCAGCTGCTAGAATGGTCACCAGCCACTTAACAGACAAGGATTCAGGCGGCTATCGTGGCCGTGGCTTGTTGCAGGTTACAGTCACTCAAGACTGCAATGTCACACAGTCTCCTGACAGAGAGGATTATCCAAGCCTGAACATGGGATGTTTCTCCAAAGTAGCTAACGCAGGCAACCGCAAGAAGCCAAAGGTTTATGAGACAGAGGAATTCATACATTATTTACTGAACTACTACCAAACCCCAAGGTATGCACGAATCTGCCCAGTGTTGCAGGACACAGACACAGAGTCTTGGTGGCAGAGGGTGGTGTCCCAGAGTGGAGACGGCTTCCAGGTCAGTCTGAAGAACAAAGAGGGCCAGTGCTTGACAGAAGTGAGTTTTGAGCCAGAGCTCCCTGAGGGGGGCTCGAGCAACGATTACCTGTGGGAAGTGATAGAGGAGGACCCCAGGCCTATGGAAGTCTTGCCAGAAAGCCGTGCATGTAATAGAGAATTCACCAAAAACTCTCCGGGACAGTGGGATGATTCACTGGGGGAGAATAGTGATAGAACACCACATGACGAATCAAATAGTCCCTTTTTAGGTAGCGCCAGTGCTGCTTGTGATAAACAATCCCAAGGGGATAATACTGGCATGATAGCTGTGCAGTCACGCAAGTCACTTAGCCGCATGTATAAATTGAAAGACCTCCTGGAGGAGATCAGCAGTGATTCTGAATGTTTTAGCGAGGTGTTTGAATCGCGAAGCAAGATGGAGAAGAGGAACGGGGGCTGCAGAAGCAGCTGTAAAGTCTGGCCTCTCAGCCGGCAAAGAGCACGAGAACTGCTGGTCTGTGTTCAGAATGTTGCTTGTGGTGAGCAAGAGGGTCCGTACAGCCAGCGCAGCTTCTGCTGTGACTTGACAAAGCGTCCCAGGCAAAGGCTTAAAATGGCATCCAAGCGATCTGGCAGCAAAGGCAGGCATGAGGGGCACAAGGCCAAGTGGCCGTCCAGTGAAGAGGAGAAGGAAGTCTGCAGGAAAAAGAAGAAGAAATCTCCGGGCAGTTCTTTGCCGCATGACAAACCCCACTTCTTTAAAACCAACCACTGCAGAGAGCTGGAGTCCCTCGGCAAGGTGCAGAGGAAGTGCAGCAAGGTGTTGCACCACAAAATGAAATGTAAAACGCTCCATACTGTGACAGGAGTGGTGAAAGCAAAAGATGCCATCCATTTGGGGGCCTTTCAGCTTCAGGAAGCTCACCCAGAGGCAGGTAAGGGGAATGCAGGTGTTACAGTGACTGGTCAGAGAGGACCTGACACGGAAGGGAGGCAGAGAGCGTACAAAGCTGGTGTAAAAAGATGACTCTTGGGGCAGTTCAGAGTGGTGGTAGGAAATAGGGAGCTTGTGTAGAGGACATTGGCACGAGAAGTGGGGACTGAGGAGGGTGGGATCTGCTGCTAGTTTTGCAACCCGTTTTGGGACTCCTGAGCAGTGACTCTCACTTGGGCATGTGCGACTCTGAGGTTCTCCTGCAAATCTCTCCTGATCTGCAGGGGACTTACTGCTAAGAAGAGAGGTGGAAGCAGATTCCGAACGATGGGCTCTGTTTCCTGTTGAGATAATTCAGACAAGTCCGTACTCAGAATCAATCTGTGGAGCAGAACTTGGAAGAGGATGCTAATGTCCTTGGTCCTGGAGAGATCTTGAACCTGTTCAAGGAGGAAGCTCAAAAGAAGTTCTGTTTTTATACGGCTCTTCAGGAACTTGAAACAGTCACGCTAGACTTTCAGCAATATAGGCATTTTATGTAGGCTTCTCTGTTCGCATGTTGGGAGAGAGAGGACAGTGCACTAAACAATCTAGCTGGTAAAGGTAGGTGGCAAAAATCTATCTTGGTGGATTTGATATCTAAACAAATGACCAAAAGAAACATAACCGAAGTGCATGATTTTTAAGCCATTTGAGAACAGACTCCTCTCAGTGTGAGCCAAGGAAATTGAATGGTCCCCGCTGATCTGGAGGAGGAAAGCTGTACAAATTCTGCTCTTCAGCAATTGTACAGTTAGGAGTTATGCATAAACTACGTGTATTATACTGATTGATTAAAGAATCTTAATTTTAAAAAAGTGCCTCCTCAGCAATGTTGAAAAAGGGGGTGGTGTGGGAGAAGAAACCTGATACTTGGCAAAAGCCGAAAAGGAACCTGTTTATGATTTACTGCTGTCTCTGCAGTGTTGGGACCCACAGCCTCTGTTAGCATAGCTTCACCCAGAGTTGGACACCATGTGGCTTGTGTCAGATGTTGTGCACCCATCTTTTGGCAGTCCCCGTTGAGTTTTTGGGGCAGTGTGTGTGTGTAGATCAGCAGATCCCACCTTCCAAATCTCTGCTTCCCTACAATTCTCATGAAACTGTTTGCCCTTTGCACCACACATGGGATGGAAAATCTGTGACTGGATCTCCCAGTGTTTTTTTAACTTTACAGCAGCTCCTGGGGGCAGGGGGCCTGTCATAATATCATCAGAGGCAGTGTTGGGGGGGGGGATTGTTTATAATATTTTCCCCAATCTAAATTGCCCTCTTGAACATTAGCTCCACTGCAGAAGAAAATGGGCAAAACACAGTACACATATCTCTATTTTTTCTACCATAAATCTGATAGCTGCTTTGGGATGGGGAAGAGTGGGATTAGGGAAAAGAGAGTAACACCCCCAGCATCCAGTATTTGCTTCAGTCAGAATTGGCCCCCACTACTTTATTCATTGTCTACTTAATCCATTGTCAGGAAATCTGATTGCAGATCTCCTGCATCACTCCAGTCAGTGAAACTGACAAAAGTTGGAAGGGTTTGCTGCTAAAATGTGCAGAGCCAAGCTACAGTCATGGTTGATGTACCTTCCAGCCATCCAGTCCTCCAGAAAATTGCACATCCCCTTGCTTAAATTGGCTCACAAGCATCCTTCTGCAGTTCTTGTTTCATGCAGAATTGGAAGAAGGAACTCAGACCTTTCACAGGCCAGCAGTGTCTTGTTTCCTTTGTGCCGGGTTGCCAGTAGTTGGAGGCTGAATGGAGGCTGAACAGTGAAAGAGGGTACAGGCATCTTCAGTACTAGTTGGAGGCTGAATGGAGGCTGAATGGAGGTAGTTGGAGGCTGAATGGAGGCTGAACAGTGAAAGAGGGTACAGGCATCTTCAGTACTAGTTGGAATATTGACCTTTTTTTGAGTGAGTGGCCCTCCGAAGCCTAGCCAGTCCAGGCCCACAGAAGTGGTCTTATTGAGTTATTGCTTAAGCAATTGCTTGTTGTATAAAATGTGGAACTGGTAGAATACAATCCAGATGAAAAATCTGAAGGTCTTAATGACTTTAGTAGGATTATGCAAAATAGGTGAGGACTTAGAGCTAGGTTATCACATCAGATGGCCACACCTTCTATTAAATGGTATGGAAGGGGAACAAGCCTTAGGTTCAGTTAAAAACAACAAACCCAATACAACAGCATTCTGTTCCACTTTTGTTTTTGATATGCTTTATTTATTACATGTCATGATAACTCATGTGATGCGCATTCCTGAGCATACCCTCCCATGTTTGTTAACTTCTGCTCCAATAAAATAGTACAAAACCAAAGTATGCAGATTTAGTTTGTGTTTTGTGTCAAACCATTCAGTGGGGATGTCTCCCCCTCCCCCACACAGGCCTCTAAACCTGGGTTAACTTTAAAACTGTCCTGTTTAGATAACTGCCAAATGTACTTCCCACTGAAGCTCTGCCTTGTTTTTATTTTTTTCCTTCTATATTTCAAAAATGTCCCACTTACTGGTGAAGAAAGCTGTTTTATAGGGCAGCTTTCCAATAATAGCAACATTCGAGTAATAGATAACTTTTGTCTTTCATTACGTAGTATTTACAGGCACACAAAAAATCTTCCTTCTCCTCCAACTTTTAATGCCCTCCCACCAATTTGTGCACATATGTACGTACTGTATATCTTTAATAAAATATTTGTAACCGTATAAATGTTCATCCTCATCAGAAGATCTTTAAATTTATTTCGTATCAATGAGGTGTAGCATTTGGGGAAATACTATCATGTATTTCTACAACTTTCTTTGAGCTTGTGGATTCAACCTCACTCTTCAGCCTTCTGTAATGGGATAAATGAATGGATGTTCCTGTTCCTACTTCAAAAGAGGCACCCCGAGAAACTGCCTAGGCAGAATCTGCACCAAAGCTCTATGCGTTTGCAGCTAATTTCCAAATGTGTTTTATTTAAGAGAGTGTCAATTGGATGCTATGAATTTTTGAAGCGTTAGACGGAATATTAATATTCTGAGCAAATAGAAGGAAATGGCACCTTAAAATACCAAGATTAATTTTTTCATGGACCTCTATATAAAGCCCCTGGCTGTTCAGAGGATGCTTTGGTCTTGGATCAAAATTGAGAACAAACTCTTGCCTCTTGAGTGTCCTATCCCTCTTGCAAGGATAAAGCGTGACAAGCTGCACCTGCTGAGATTCCCTTTACACACTTGTTGAAGGTCCAGGAGCCCTAAAGTTGAAAGGTCAACCACCCCGGTTTAGATCCTGAACATGGGATTTCCCTGCATTTTTTTCTCCTGAGAGAGTAGTTCCATGGACAAAAAGATGATCTAAACAGGCTCAATAACATCATGGAATAAGGAAGGGCATCCATTTGAGCCAGTGGCTCCCTAGTTTCATGATCTGGGAATAGGAATGTTTCCAGTTAACTGTTTTAAACTACTTTGCCTCTCTTCCCTTCCCTCCTTTGAACTACTTTCCAACTAGTGACTTAAAATCATTGGTCAATTTCAAATAAAATAGATTTGGGGAAATAACTTCATGGCGTGTTTTCTAGAAAGTTTTCTCAAATCTTTTTTGAAAACCACGTTTCTAGACGTGTCATGATTCAACTTGTATCGCTCAGAAGAAAAAAAAGTCTTAATTATGAAAAATAAAATGTATTTTATGTAAAATTGTTTAAACATTTATGAATTGGCTTGTAGCAACATGTGCTTAATAGTTTGGGGATTATGCTTGTTCTAATCAACATGCAACTTATAAAAAAAAACCCCTCAAATGGCTAGAAAACATTTGCAGGAGAGAGTGTAAGCTTAAGCATAGGTTTTTCATTTGCATGGTGCTGTTCTTGAATTCAGAGCAATTTCTCCTTCTCTAATTTAGAGGTTGTTCAGTGATCTTCCAGACAGCCAGTGTGCTCATGTTGCTGCCATTTTAATTTCCACCCAGGGACTGAGACTTAAACAAGAGCTCCAACATCCTTAGCTGAGACTAGCAACTGGTTGCATACAGGGAGAAGCATTTCCAGTGAAGATGAGATTGATGTCCAAATTAAGTGTGTGGTTTTAGCCCATCAAGAATTGACTTGGGGAATGGGCCAAATGTCTGGCTTGCTTTCAAGCCAGGAAAGGGCAAAGATAGGAAGCTGAAGTATAGCTTCTCCTGTTACCCTGCACATGCCTGATCTCATCTGATCTCAGAAGCTAAGCAGGGTCAGGCCTGGTTAGTACTTGGATGGGAGACCGCCGAGGAATACTGGGTGCTGTAGGCTTCTACCATAGTCTTTCGAGACTGAAGGTTGCCAACCAGCTTCTCCTTTAATCAGCTCTAAAAGTCCTAGCACTCTGAAGCTGTGAAGATGGTACTGAATTTTAAAAAAGTGTTTGGGGGCTCAAGAGGTCCTGGCATCTATATGCCTCCAAGCCCATTTCCAGATATGTGGGTTGTTGTGTGGTGATCAAAAATTCCACTGTCGATTCAGAAACCGTTGTTCTAGAACTGAAACTCGCCTGTGCAGTCAGCTCCTTGGGGCTGAGATTAATTTTAACTTCTGAATGGCACCCAACAGATCTCATGGCTTTGCAAAATGTCTTGACAGTCATTTTTCCATTACCTTTCACCATCATGCAATAATTCCTTCAGATTACTTTTGCCAGGGAACTCTCAGCTTCTCCGTTTGCTGGAATGTATGGTGGTTTAGAGATTGGTTATGCAATACCTGGTTACAATCAACTAAAGATGGATTTGAGTCTTCAGAGGCCTGTGGATCTTGCCAAATAGCTTGGAATGAAACTCAAACTGCAGTGAAATGTGACAAGTTTTTCTACCAAAATTCTACAAGGACCTAAATGATCTGACTTCTACACTGAGAGTGGGGCAATTTCTAACTTTAGGAATCACAAACATTGACCTTCTAAAGTTGTCTGGTGTGTATTGCATGTTTTCTACAGGTTTTTAATAGCTGAAGACAAAAGCTAAGGCTGCAGTCATTTACTTTTATCTGGAAATATGCTTTACTAGTTGCACTGGGATGAGTAAATGAGGGGATTGTACTTCACAGAGCCAAACGGTTCACGATAGCCTTGCCCTTGCGGTCATATATTCATTTACTTTAACTTTGGGAATGTAATTAACAAGTAATTTTTGAATCTACAAATGCTGCTCAAAAGCTATAGCAAAGCAAGCAAGTATCCCTGGGTATATTTACCTTACTCTTTTGTTGCTGACTTCAGCTCAGTGTGTTAGACTTTAAACCAGCAAGAAGCAATCCTGTTTTGATGCCCAAGGTGAAAAGCCTAATGGTGCTTCTCTACCTGCTAGTAAAAATATGTTCAAATAACTGGAACTTTGCAGGAACTGGAACTTTGCAGATGTACTATCTGAAATGATCTTTTACTTGTATGCTGTGCTGGGTCCTTAGTGACGAAGAGCAAAGGCAGAGTCTTTCAAAGCAGGGAGAAGGCTTGTCTGTTCACACAAACAGATATGTAGCTTCTTTCTTTCTCCCTCCCCCACTTTCTTAACACAACCTGTGAACTTGCTTCAACCTTTTATTTGTCACATTCCTCCAGGGAATGTGTAAAGACCAAAATGAGCAGTGGTTTCCCTAATCATAAATATTTATTTCACAGCTAGCGCAGGCAGTAGTGTGAGACTCTGGCAGAAACATGTGGAAGATTCCATTATAAAGCATTTGAATATCAGCGGATCATTAAAGTACATTTAGTTTTAGATCAAACAAAGCAGTGCCATATGTCTAAGATTTTATCAAGCTTTTTGTCTTTGATCTGAAACAAAAGCTGTCTTGGAAGGAGTAGCTAGCACTCTTTCACAAGGACTAGTAATGCTAGAGATCCTTTTTAGTTTACTATTAATAAATCTAGAACTCCCAGAGATAGGTGCTTAATACATCTGTCTTTAAGACCTTTGTGTTACCCAAAAGCAAAAAGCTAACAACAAACAACATGTCTTAGGGTTAGAACTGGGGATGGCCAACAGCTCTGGATGTTGGGTATTATGGAAGCAGCTTTTGATCAGATTTTCAGGGATGTGCCATTGCTTTATGTCAGGGGTGTCCAAAGTTTTTGGCAGGAGGGCCACATCAGCTCTCTGACACTGTGTCAGGGGCCGGGGGGAAAAAAATTAATTTGCATTTAAAATTTGAATAAATTTGCATAAGTTTACATAAATGAATATATTAAAGATGAACTTATATGAATGAATGAGGGTCTTGCAATATCTCAAGGCCTATAAAAGGCCTTGCACAAAGCAAGGCTGGCCTTTCCTTTGCTGCTGCTGCTGCTGCATCACAGATGTGAAAGAGCAAGCAGTGGAGGGAGCTCTTATCCCACAGCTCACAAAGAGGTCAAACAGTCGCCCTCATGCTGAGAGCAGTTGCGTTGGGCGGGCTTCAACAAATCTCTGGAGGGCCAGAGGCTCATTGAAGACTGGGGGCTCGCTGAGGGCCACATTGAGAGGCCTCGAGGGCCGCAAGTGGCCCCCGGGCCGGGGTTTGGGCATCCCTGCTTTATGTGAAGAACTGTAATGATGAGGAAGAAGAAAAGGATATAATAAGCCAGCTGTGAGAATTTGGTCCAATAAATGTGTAATGTTCCAGGGTAGCTAAAGTCACTTAAGCTAGCAGCCTCCACCTTAGAGTGGTTTTCAAGTTTCTTCTTAGGAGAACCCCAGCATGTTGTGTTGGTTCTAGCATGCTGTCTCAAAGCATCTTGCGTGCATTCCTAATGTTGTCATCAAGGAATGGTACTGAATTTCTATTAAAACCCCCCTACCTTAATTTTAAGCTGTAAACAGTTCTCTAGCCTGAAGCAGATTGGATTCTTCCACTTACCCCCCTAAGCTTGGTTCCACTGCTCAACTAGTTCACAGCAAGGAACACTTTGTTCTCTCTAGCCTAAACGGGCCTGGTTGGAAAATCTGAATCCATTTCTTCATCGTTCTATGTTAATCTACAGAGGTGGATTTCTGCAAGCACATTGATCCTGTATAAAGCAAAAGATTCCGGTTTCTTACAGTCTTTCCTCACCTATGTGTTTCAATATGTTGAAAAGCAGCCATAGCAACCAAGCGTTCTCCATACATTCTGCATATACCACCAGAAGCAGAAGAAAGACCATTTTAAAGATGATACTGACCAACTGGTGTTCAATGGCTGCAAGCCTTATGCATACTTACCTGGGTGTAAGCCCTGCAAGCAGTGGGACTTGCACAAGGACACAAGCGCAAGACATTATCTGTCAACTCATTACTGATTGTAAAACATAATCAGCAGTGAAGACTTGCTTTCAAAAGACATGATGCCGTCAGTATCTATTTAAACTACACAGCACAGTATTTACCTCTTTTAAGCAAACGTTTATTTTAAAACCACTCTCTGTTGCAGACTTGAAAATCTCTATAAAAAACCCAGCGCTTTTCATTCAAAAGTCTGATAGATTACAAACAGGATGGTCCCACCACCACCACAAATATTTGCAACAATCTGGATTCTGCATAAAACTAAAAGAGACTCCACAAAAGGAGCAACTTGCAACAGGGCAGAATTCACTTGAGTGTTGTGTAAAGCAGTGGGTAGTTAACTAAGATCTGTCTCTTAAAAGTCTTGGGTCTAAAGGAATGTTATCTACGCAACAGGCTCTTGCAGGAATGCTTGTTCATTGCCATCAATTCATAGCAAATTCAGGCGGGGAGGGGGTAGAGGGAGAGATATATATATCACCTTTTCATTCTGAGAACTAGCCACCACAGCTATGGGACAATAATCCAAAGCCTTCAATGGGGCTTCTTACAGCAGCACTTTGCAAACCATTATTAAGTGAATGGAAGCATTAGGGCTGGGCAATTGTAACCTTTCATTCACCATAGCTTTGGTGCCCATACACCAAAGCTCAGTGCTGGCCAGTAAAGGTGACTTGAAAATATACTAAAACCTATTAGTAGCCAATTCACTGAAAGCATTTACCATTTCAAAAACGGGGCTTACAGTCAAACTGATAAAAGGGGAATCGGGAATGGGACAAAAGCTCCTTTCAAGATCCAAAAATGCCCCCCTCCGGATTCTTCTTTGCTGTGTTTGCTAATCATTTTTGTGGTCTTTGGCCTCTTTTGTTTCTTCTTCATCTGAATAAACCGTGGGTTCCTCGCCATCTTTCAACAGTTTGCCTACGTGGTGGTATTTAACTAAATGTGAAGAAAAAGACAACATTATTTGACTCCACGTTCACAAAACCTAGGTACCAACTTTCCATTTCTTGGAAAGGTTTGCAACTAAAATAAACATGCTTGACACTAACATCAAAGGCAAGAGAAAACTAGTTCTCTTATGATTTTGCAACAAGAAAATTGGAGTGTATTTTCCATAAAAATATAAAGAGGGCTGCAACATTTAATTGATTAAGCAATTTCGGGCTGCAACATTTAATTGATTAAGCAATTTCAGCCCAACGTTGCATATACACAAAAGTGTACAGCTGTGGGCTGGGCAGAAATGGGTTAATCAACACAATTTTTTCTCTTAAAACACCTTTGGTCCGACTAATGGTCCGATCCTATGCGTGTCCATGCAGGAGTAAGTACTATTGAGTTCAATGGGACCGACTTTTAGGAAAGCATGCATAGGACTACTAGGCACATTTTCTGGTGAATAAGTATTATTGAATAGAATGGGACTTCTGAGTTAAACATGCACAGGATTTCACTGTAATGTGTCCTGATTTTAACCGGGCAGCAGATATTAAGTTTTTTGTAATGTAAATATAAAAACTGCAGGCCACAAGCACTGTCAAGAGGCATTCCCCCTTCTGTATAAAAATGTAGAGCATATACAGAACTAGTGCACCACAATGGCTAGAAGACTGAGCTGCAAATCAGGTCCTTCCTGGTTTGACTTTTGCCCTGCCAAGAACTCACTAAGTGGCTTTAGGCAAGTCATTCTCTCCTAGCCTCAGTTTTCCTCACCTGCAATATGGGGGTGATTACATATTTGCCTTATCAGGTGGTTGTCAGGATGACGTCAACACAATTTATGTGAAAGTGCTTTAGAAAGTTGCCTTTTACTGTATTGCGTCAAGGCACTGGTCCATCTAGTGCAGTAGCTGCAACATGAACTGACAACTGCTCTCCAGGTTTCCAGACAGAAACTTTTCCTCTACCCTACTTGGAGACTGAACCTGGAACCTTCTGTGCACAAAGCAGATGCACCCTCAAAGCACCATACAAGTACGAAGGATCCCTGCCCTTACAATGATGCCTGATGAGTCACCAATGCATTATCTCAGTGGTTCTCAAACCTTTTAGCACCGGGACCCACTTTTTAGAATAACAATCTGTCGGGACCCACCCATCAGAAGTGGGTCCTGGTGCTAAAAGGTTTGAGAACCACTGAGCTAATGCTGCCTTAAAAAGGGTTTTTATGCAAAGAACGGCAGAAGAGCAACTCCTGAGCAGGAGCAAATCCAACCTGTTGCTCCAGAGCAACTCCTGATGGGTTGGGTCTACCAGCAGCCTCATTTTATAGCCACTAATGACAGCCAAATTCGGCTTGTAAAACCATCAAGTAAGAGCATTAATGCACAAGGCAAATTCAGTCCCTGGCATGCGAGATCTTGTGATGGGAGGGTGCTAAACTCTTTGGCAAGACAAAGCTTGAGGTGCTTACACATGAACTGTTGCTCCCAGTCGCTCAAAGTCTCTCTTTGGGTGGCATCGAGATCCGAAAGGTCATCATAGTCATCCTTCAGAGCTTCTTTATCCAGGCAGAAGGTAGCAAGTCCTCTGGAAGCATCCCTTCCAGCGAAAATACCATAAGGGCCATCTGAAAAAAAAAAATCAGGAAATGAGAATGGAAATATCTCCCTGCCTTTGTAGGTCAACAACAAGGCCAAGATGATAGGGTGAGCGTGAGCAAAGCTCTTGGGTAACGTCTCTCATTCAGCAGCAGAGTTTCTGATATGTAGAGGGTTTTTCTTTTTTGTGTGTTGTTAAAAACACAACACATACCACATCATGGTATTTAAGATATTTTCCAGAAATTAAAATAGATTAGTTTTCCAGTTAGAAATAATACTGTGGCTGACACTGTGTTTTAAAGTGTTTAAAATTAATAAAAATGAGAAAATAGGATATAATACCACTTTCTACCTTTCAAATCACAAAATCTGTGAAAAAATATCCTAGTGATATGTCTTGAGAGGGATACTTGAGAGGTAATTTTCCTCTGTACGTAAAACTCCCAAATGCCACTCATTCCACTTTTTACTTTTTTGAGGGGAGGGGAAAGTTTTTCATACAAGTTGAATTGATCACAGAAGAGGAGGGGGAAGAATAAAATTGGGAGATGAGGGATAGAGAAAAGAGGATATGGAAGCTGGTGCATGGGACAAGAAGGGCCTAATAATAATAATAATAATACAGGTATTTACGGTATATACTGCCCTTCTTTGTCGTCAGATTTCTCCTCAGACTTTAATTCAAGGCAGTTTCTGATGTCAAAAAATTCCTGGTCTGGCCTGAGGATTTTAAACTAGCCCCCAAAAACACAGACAGTGGAGATCACTCCAGGACAGGAGTTGACGACCACTAACACTCTCCCATAAAGCCTTTACTTGGACTGGGTTTTTACATTACAGCACTTCCACTCCTTTCCAGGAGCCTAATATTAGCTTATGAAGGAACCACAGCACAGATTCCTCATTCAGAGGCCGGTCTTCCCATGTCCCCTGCATTGCACTGGGTGTGTGTGCAGGAATGAGCACAGCTGTGTTGTTTCATGCCCTACAGGTACTGCAAAAACCCATCCCTTGAGCATTAATGCACAATGGATTCAAACTGCCTTTCTTGTTTTGTGCATGTATGCATTTGAGTAGTCCTGAGCATTAGCATGAATGGGTGATGGTCACTAAGAATGTGCATGTCCACCCTTGAAGGAGCAACGGCAAGCATAGCTGAGTGTTTGGGAATGGTTGCAGGATCATGTACTGCTCTCATATATGAATTCCCTCCTTCAATGATGCTTTGATGTTACACCTGACCTTTGCAGAGTATGGTTAAGATGTCATTAACCACGGTTAAGGTGGTAACTAACCACTGTTATCTTTGCAGACTATGGTTAAGGTGACACTAACAATGATTAACTCCAGCACAGCACAGATAAGACTGCAGCTCAGTGGCAGAACAAATGCTGTGTTTGCAAAAGGTGCCAGATTCAATCTCTGGAATCCCCAGGTGTGACCGATATCCCCTCCTTTATTCCTAGAAATTCACAGTGAGCATTGTGTCCTAGACGCCTTTAAAGTCTAGCCTAGACGCCTTTAATGTCTAGCCTAGACGCCTTTAAAAGGGGATTGGACGAGTTTCTGGAGGAAAAATCCATTATGGGGTACAAGCCATGATGTGTATGCGCAACCTCCTGATTTTAGGAATGGGTTAAGTCAGAATGCCAGATGTAGGGGAGAGCACCAGGATGAGGTCTCTTGTTATCTGGTGTGCTCCCTGGGGCATTTGGTGGGCCGCTGTGAGATACAGGAAGCTGGACTAGATGGGCCTATGGCCTGATCCAGTGGGGCTGTTCTTATGTTCTTATGTGTCTGTACTAACCCTTAGAATTAAGCACATAACTTTTCTGCCATCTTTCCAACATTCTAGAAAAGTTACAAAAGAGCACAGTGGTTTGGGACAAGGTCCTTCTCTCTTCCGATCAGCTGTAGTTTTGACACATTTCTCTGAGGACTTTAGACAGTAATATAGGCAAGTCAATCAGTAACTTACATTACATGTCAATTTCAGCTTCCTAGAAATGGTTGTTGGGGACCAGGAATTTGAAAATATTTTCAAAGCAGTGGTGTACCTATGCCATCTGGCAACCAAAACAAAAAAATTTGACACCCCCCCTCCCCCAGCACTTCGGGTTTAGTGAAAACCAGAAGTACCTTTCAAAGGCTTCCAGGAGGACTTCTGAGACCCAGGGAGGGAAAGGTCTTATAAGGCCTGCTGGAAGCCTTAGAAACACACTTTCAGTTTTCACTAAAATCTGAAGTACGTTTCTAAGACCTCCAGCAGGTCTTGTAAGGCCTTCCAAGGCTTGAAGTGGCCACCCTGGGCCTCAAAAAGATCCCAGACATCCCCCTAGGTATGGTGCCAGGGCAATTGCCCCCTGCCCCTCTTAATTACACCATTGTTTCGAAGTCCCATGGCTTCAAATCTTCCGCCCCAACAAGAGTCCTACCCAGTCCCCATCTTGAAACCTTCCCCCCTCAACACGGCTTCTCTTTGATCATGAGGGCTAGAAACTTGTTTTTAGGAATCAAAGCTTGAGATTTTTCAGGATGATGAACTCCAGACTTTGTGTGGTGTTTTTTTAAATGGGGTTAGGTAAGAAAATGAAAGATATTTTCAAGGGATTAGGCATGTAAAAAAGAGAAAGAAGGAAACAATGGGAATTTGAGCAGAAAATTGCAAACAAGAAACTAGGCAATGCTGCAAAAAGATTATCCCACTTTTCCAGAACATACTTTAAGGTAAAAACAAGAACGGTTGCATTTTCACAGGCAGAATTCACCTGTTGTTTTCCCCCTCCACTTCTGTCCCCATGCATTCCTCTCTCCCACCCTGCAGAGTTGCATTAACATGTTACTCACGCACACCCCAAAAACATGTGGATGGGAGTGGACAGACTTAGGGCCCAATCCTATCCAATTTTCCAGTGCCGGTGCAGCTGTGCCAATGGGGCGTGCACTGCACCCTGTGGAGGGGAGGCAGTCACAAAGGCCTCCTCCAGGTATGGGAACATTCATTCCCTTATCTCAGGGCTGCATCTTGGCTGTACCAGAGCTATGAAGTTGGATAGGACTGGGCCCTCAAACACTCCCTCTTCTCTTCTGTAAATCATTCTTTCCTGAGGCTGCCTGGCAAGAGAGAAGAGCCTGCCAGCCTATTGCAACACCATTTCCATGCAACACTTGGTGTGACCCTGAGCTTCTGGCAAATCACCATTCATGCTGCACAAGAGAAAAGGATTGTTTGACTTGCTGTAGACAGGGTTGCGGGTATTCTGTTCTTCTGTACTAGCTTGTCTGTTCTGGTCTTTGAACTTGCCTGATAAGCTGCAGGGGGGGGGGGAGAGTAGAGAACCTTCATGAACCTCCTGGAAGAGAAGCTGCTGAGTCTTGTGCAACCAGTAACCTACTCCCTACTCCCACACTAACTGCAGAACAAAGCAAACACTGCTGCCAATGCCTTTTGCTCACTGCAATCAGGCTTGCAAGAGAGGCTGAACTAGAGACAAAGAAACCGATCAGCCGCCCCCTCCCTCTTTCAATGCCTGGGATATAATCCCCTTTTGCAAACAGGTCTGGCTGGTTGGGCAGGGAAACTAAGGCAGAGGACAGGGCTGCTGAAACCCTGGAGCCTCTGTCTCTGAAGGGCTGCTCCAGTGTATGTTTCCCGTGGTGGTTTCCAGTGCTTGCTCCTCCTACCTTTTCCCCCAGATTACAATGTTCACATTTCTCTATTTCACACACCTTTCACATGCTAAGTCGATGCTGATCCTTTGTCCTGTACCTCTCTCAGACTTGGCAGGCTAATCCACCCAACCACAAAGGTTCACACAAAAGCCATGGCACAGCAGGTCTGCATGGATACAGCTTGCTTTGGTGTGCAAACCAAGGCAGGTTTTACCCCACAGCTACAAGGACAAGGTTTAAGGAGGGGGTGTTGTATGCCAGTTGTATGCCAGTTGTATGCTAGTTCAAGGCTCATCTTATTTCACTATATATTTTTATTTGATCTGGCCACAGAGAGGCCAGACCTGGAAGGAATCCAGCTGGAAGGAGGAGTTCTATGAAAGACTAGAACTATTCAATTGTAAAAATCCCTACAGGGGTTTAGAACAGCCTGCCTATGTAAACCGCCTTGGATTAAAGTCTGAGGAGAAATCTGAAGAAAGGTGGTATATAAATACCTGTATAAATAAATAAACAAACAAACAAACAAATAAATTTGTGTGTGTGTTATTAGCCACTTTGGTCTTTTTAAGAAGCAAGCAGAATATAAATGTTTTCAAGTTTTTTTTAAATATATTTAATTTTTTTTTTAAATGTGGCTTTAGGTATGCTTCTGCTGTCATGCAATCTCTGTTTTCCACCTTCAGCGGTTCCTCTCCCAACTCAGCTCTCCATTCCTTCCTTTTTCTAATCATACAATGCTTTAAAGGGGTGGAGGGAGGGGAAAACCCCTTTCTTTGACCAATTTCTGGCCTGGAACCGAACCTGTCCTGGTTAGCCAAAACAAACAGATGGAGCTCTGTACAAATCTCTCATTGGTATTTCCCAACGCACAGGGGTCTGGGCCATGAAAGTATACCAGCGCTGTAGTTCAGAAACTACAAGCACTGTAAAGTGGTCCTATTTGCACAGACTGTCATACACTGGAAGGCTCCTGTAATAAACAACAACAGCATTGTCTCCTCCATCAGAAGCCCCTAACACAACTTAACCCTCTCCCACACCTTTGTACACACAGTCAAAATGGCAGAGGAGTAGTTGGACAGGGTCTAACTTGCTTAAATTCCATTAATGTACAGAGGTGAAAGTATTGAAGAGGGGGCCATGGACAATTGTTATGAGACCCCAGCCCAGGAGGGGCTTCAGCAGAGGCAAAACACGCAACCCACTTTTAATCATTGCTTACTGAAAGAATGATAATTCTAATCTTAATTAGCAACTAGGTATCCAGGCCTAGGGGTTGATTGGCACTGCTGTGGATTTTCATGAAGCAATCTCCGATGTGTATCAACGTGGATCAGAAATACTTTCCCAGACAGCTGTGCTGTCCTTTTTAGCAGCAAGACTGGTTTAGTGCAAGAAAAAGGAAGGGAGAAATGGACACTTTAGGGCAGTGGTTCTCAAACTTGTAACACTGGAACCCACTTTTTAGAATGAGAATTCATTCTGGAGGTGATGTCATGACCAGAAGCAACATTATCAAGCAGGAACATTTTTTACAAATCCTAGGCTGCAATCCTACCCACACTTACCCAGGAGCAAGTCCCATTGACTATCATTGTTAAAAGCATATACATAATAACCTGTTAAAAGTACAGATCTGTGACATTTCCCCAATTGCAGTCACACACCTTGGTAGCATCAAGTCTAATATGTTAAAAACAAAATATTGAAATGAATGGGGTCCCATCTGAAATTGGCTTGCGACCCACCTAGTGGGCCCTGACCCACAGTTTGAGAAGCACTGTTTTAGGGCAAAGTGATTACAAAACAGCTTCAGTGGTGGGCGGTGTCTCCAGGACTGATAAAGGCTCCATCTGGCATTGTGAACAAGGCTGTAATTCTATACATGCTTGCTTAGGAGTAAGTGCTTCTTGAGATCAGAAGTGAGCAAAATCTCACCACAAACATAGAACTGGGCTGCACTAACTGGGTGCTGTCAAGTTCTTTTTAATCAGCCACTCAAATAACTAAGGTGTTTACTTTTTGCTTAAGCATGTACAGGACTGTTCTGCAGGCCTGTAATCTAACTTCCTGTACCTGGGAGTAGCTGAAGAAAGGGAGACTGAAACTGACCAAGCAGCCATGTACACAATTATATGGCAGCACCCCCTACAACTGAAGGGTGTCGGGGACTACCCTGCAGTGTTGTGAGGGCCACTTGCTACTGCAGTTGATGTGAAGCAGTACAAACATTTGGAAATGAGTTTTGTAAGTGTTATTTTCTGTAAAAGGCAATATTTTTGTTGTCTAGAGCACAGGTTCCCAAACTGTGAGCCATAGCTGGGGGGGGGGGGAGGCTCAGAAACTAGCCATGGGAGCCACAGAATCCTTGCTAGACACCTCTGCCCACTACAACATACAGGACTGTAGCCCTAAAGGGGAACCACAGCCAGTGGCCCAGTAGGAGCTGCCAGTGGAAAACCTGCCTAGGCTACAGCTCTGAGACCCTGCTTTTGTGTGGGGGCAGTGGAGAAATGAGAGCCCAATCCTATGCATGTCTACTCAGAAGTAAGTCCCATTAGAGTCAATGGGGCATACTCCACATTGGTATACAGTGGATAGGATTGCAGCCACAGAGTTGGATCCCATGCCTGTCTACTCAGAAGTAAGTTCCACTGGAGTCCGTGGGGCACACTCCCAGGGCAGTGTGGATAAGACTGCAGCCTGAGAGCCTGATCCCGGGCAGGTCTACTCAGGAGCAGGTCCCATCAGAGACAGTGGGGCTCCCTCCCAGGTCAGTGCAGCCTGAGAGTCTGATCCCGGGTAGGTCTACTCAGGAGCAAGTCCCATCAGAGGCAGTGGGGCTTCCTCCCAGGTCAGTGCAGCCTGAGAGCCTGATCCCGGGCAGGTCTACTCAGGAGCAGGTCCCATCAGAGCCAGTGGGGCTTCCTCCCAGGTCAGTGCAGCCTGAGAGCCTGATCCCGGGCAGGTCTACTCAGGAGCAAGTCCCATCAGAGGCAGTGGGGCTCCCTCCCAGGTCAGTGCAGCCTGAGAGCCTGATCCCGGGCAGGTCTACTCAGGAGCAAGTCCCATCAGAGGCAGTGGGGCTTCCTCCCAGGTCAGTGCAGCCTGAGAGCCTGATCCCGGGCAGGTCTACTCAGGAGCAAGTCCCATCAGCGTCGTCGGGGCTGGGAGCTCACCGGGGCCGTAGAACTTCCTGCCGCGGCTGACGTCGAAGACCTTGCCGTTGAGGGCCATGAGGATGCGCGGGTCCTGCGCGCCGTCGAAGCGCCGCAGCTGCGCCAGGGTGAAGTCCCGGCGGCGCAGCTTGGGCGGCGGCGGGGGCTCGTCGTCGTCGGGCTGGGCGCGGGGCCGCTCGCCGCGCACGATCTGGTAGACCAGGAAGAGGCAGAGGCCCAGCAGGCTCAGGTTCAGCGGCGAGCTCAGCAGCTCCGCCAGCAGCCCCGGGCCGCCCTCCGCCGCCGCCGCCTCCCCGCCCGCCGCCGCCGCGTCCTGCTGCGCCATGCCGCCTGCACAGGGAAGCCGCTCTGGAGCGCCGCGCAGGCCGGCCGGGCTCGCCCGCTGGGAGGCAGGCGGGGCGCGGGCGGAGCTGGAGCTGGGGGCGGCGCTGGCGGGGAGGCGGGACGCGCCGGCCAGGACCTGGCTGCGGGCCCGCCACTGCCCCAGGGGACCTGCTCCTGAGTAGACCTGCCCGGGATCAGGCGCTCAGGCTGCACTGACCTGGGAGGAAGCCCCACTGGCTCTGATGGGACTTGCTCCTGAGTAGACCTGCCCGGGATCAGGCTCTCAGGCTGCACTGACCTGGGAGGGAGCCCCACTGGCTCTGATGGGACTTGCTCCTGAGTAGACCTGCCCGGGATCAGGCTCTCAGGCTGCACTGACCTGGGAGGAAGCTCCACTGGCTCTGATGGGACCTGCTCCTGAGTAGACCTGCCCGGGATCAGGCTCTCAGTCTGCACTGACCTGGGAGTAAGCCCCACTGCCTCTGATGGAACTTGCTCCTGAGTAGACCTGCCCGGGATCAGGCTCTCAGGCTGCAGTCCCGGCCATGCTGACCTGGGAGGAAGCTCCATCGACTACAGTGAGACTTACTTCTGAGTAGACATGCGCAGGATTGGGCCCTCAAGCGGGAGACCTGTCCGCACTTACCTGGGAGTAAGCCCCATTGACTCTAATGGGACTTACTTCTGAGTAGACATGCCTAGGATGGAGATTAAACCAGCAATCTTGCCTGTGCGTTCTTGGAAGTAAAGCTACAATCCTATCCACACTTGCCTGGGAGTAAGCCCCATTGATACTCTCTCCTGGCCTCTGAACCAAGAAATGGTCCCTCCTGGCCTCTGAACCACCCTCTTGCTGCCCCCCAGCATGGCAATACGTGTGCCACTTGGCAGATGGGCTGGATGCCTCCCTCACTGCCTGCTTACTCTCCAGGTGTGCAAATGTTCCTTACAGCATATTTGTGACACCCTCTGCTGGCCCTCCAGTGGTTCATCTACTTTGGATTGCACTCTGAGCTATCAATCTGAAGCTGCCCCTCAGTCTTCCCAATCTGCAACAGGGGAATACTGATATTGACAGACTTTACAGGATTGTGAGAGAAGGAAAACTCTGATCCCAAACCTCCACTGCCTTGTGGCTACATCCAGTTGTGGAAAAGGCTTCAGGAGTCAACCTCGAGGCAAAATCCGGAGCTGGAGTCCCTGAGGCAGTTCATGGCTGAACACAGTCACGTTCTGGCAACTCCTGCGACGCCGCTGGAACCAACCGTATTGGCTTCTGCCTTTCCATTGGACCATTTCAGCGACGTGGAGAGGGAGGATTTGCTGCATGGGTAACAGCCTATCCTCCATACCTACTTTACCCAGGCTTCGCACACTGGAGAGGACACTCTGTTCCAGAGCCACCATTCAGAGCGTGACACCATGGTCTTCCGAGACTGAAGGATGCCAACATGTTACAGGATTGTGGCAAGGGCAACATCAAGATGCTGCATGCACTTTGCATGCAAAGAAATCACTACATTAATATTAAATATTTATTTTTCACATTTTTATACACTCTTCCTTCAAGGATCTCAGAGTCATGTATATAGTTCCTCCCCTCCCTTTGTCCTCACAACAACACTGTAGGTGAGATAGGTGAGACTGAGCGTGATTGGCCCACAGTCACTCAAGAAGCTTCATGGCTGAGTGTGAATTTTAACCTAGATCTTCCAGGTTTAACTCTGGTATCATCCTGGCTCTTATTAGGGTTCTTTCTCTCTTCCCCCACCCCATTTTTTCTTCATCACAACCCTGTGGGATTTGTTCAGCCAAGCTATAGTGACTGGTCAGGACCACCCAGTGAATTTCATGCCTGAGCTAATTCAGCATTCTAACCCTGTGGTACCCAAACCTTTTAGCACCAGCAGGACCCACTTTTTAAAATGACACTGTTGGGACCCACCTAGATTTATGAGACTAAAGAAAAAGTTTCACTTTACCAGCCACTCAAGCCTCTGTTTTTATCCTTTTACTATGGGGGGGCTGCTTTTTGGAGCATTTGCTGCACTCTGTGTGAGAAAACATGCACATGCGGCTCCATTTCAGTTTCCATAGGGCTCAATACATTTTCCTTGTCAGCTCTTGGTTTTGTCAGTTTTGCAACCCATCAAAAATTGGATCATGACCAGTGGTGGGTCCCAACCCACAGTTTGGGAACCATTGTTCTAACCAATACACTACACTTCCAGATTAGTCAGTTTCCCCCTACACTATCAGGTAGAGAATATGGCCCTCTATGGAGGGGAATCCACCATATGCAACTGATTCACATTGCTGGAGAGAGCCAGAGGTTGGGTCTGACATTGAAACTGATCTACAGGTGGTTCAGGCTGCAATTCTATCCACTTTTACCTGGGAGTAAGCTCCATTGCTGGTAACGAGAGTTACTTCTGAGTACACATACAAAGGATTGGGCTCTCAGTTTCCTACAACCTTCACATGGAAGCTACAAAATGTGGCAAGGGCAGAGGTGGAGAAAAGAAGGCAGAAACAAAGGCCCCCTCTCAACATAGGTCATTGATATGTTGATGTTGAAATGGCCTTGCTGCTACTTGGGCCTCTGAAGCAAGAACAGGTAGGACAAGATTCACTCTGGAAGAGTGAATACAATCCTTTTTGTTATCATCTTGTTATCTCCAGCTTTGTACATCAAACTCCTTCCTCAATTTGTCACAAACACCAGGTTTTTCTGGTTATTTTGAAAAGGGTTATCTAAGTGCTGACAAGCTCAGATCTTTGAAGATCCTGAGTGAGGGTTCATAGATGAGGTGGCCACACCACAGCGCAAGAGCCACATACAGCTATTTGACATATCATGTGCAGCTCTCAGAAATATATTGACTGAGCTCCTTTTGGCATCACAGTAAAAGTTAAATAAGAAATTTTCATATTTCCTAATTACAGACAGAACCTTGATCAATTGTAAAAATCCCTATAGGGATTTAGTATAGCCTACCTGTGTAAACCGCCTTGAAATAAAGTCTGAGGAGAAATCTGAAGACCATGAAAGGCGATATATAAATACCTGTATTATTATTATTATTATTATTATTATTATTATTTAACGGGTATAAACTGAGAATCCACTGGATTAAAACGCATGTTTAATGTTTGTGCTAAGTAAATGCATTTAAAAATTAAAAAATGCTTCTTATATATTGGGGCTCTCAAACATCTCTCTGTTCTCAAACATCTGAAGTTCATTGTATGTGGCTGTTAAGTAAGTTTGGCCACCTCTGATATACATGGATGGTGTTGTTTAAAGTAATCAATGGCAACAATCAGGCTGGCCCATTCATGAGGCCAACTGAGGCAATAATCCTATGCACACTTTCCTTGGAGCAAGCCCCATTGAACATAATGGGACTTACTTTTGAGTAGATCCACTCAGTGGACTGGCTGAGTGGACGGGGAGGGTGGTCAACTATTCCTTGATGGAGGGGACGTTACCATGTGCTTTGAAACGGGCAGTGGTTTGCCCCCTCCTGAAGAGGCCCTCCCTGGATTCCACTGTATTAGACAACTACCGGCCAGTCTCCAACATCCTGTTTCTGGGCAAGGTAATTGAGCGGGTGGTGGCGTCTCAACTCCAGAGGGTCTTGGATGAAGTGGATTATCTGGATCCTTTTCAATCTGGTTGCAGGCCGGGCTTTGGGACAGAAACTGCCTTAGTCACCTTGGTGGATGACCTATGCCGGGGACTGGACAGGGGGTGTGCGTCCCTGTTGGTCCTGCTGGACCTCTCAGCAGCTTTCAATACCATCTACCATGGTATCCTCTGGCCTGATCGGCCGAGTTGGGAGTTGGAGGCACTGTTTTGCAGTGGTTCCGTTCCTACTTGGAGGATTGGTTCCAGATGCGGTGCTGGGGGATGCCTGTTCGACACCCTGGCCCTTGAGGTGCGGGGTGCCACAGGGTTCAATTCTGTCCCCCATGCTATTTAACATCTACATGAAACCACTGGGAGAGATCATCCGGGGGTTTGGAGTCAGCCATCAATATGTCGATAACACCCAGCTCTATCTCTCCTTTCCTCCAGACTCCAGGGTGGAGGTTGAGGGCCTGGAGCGCTGTCTGGAGGCAGTGAGGATCTGAATGGGGACTAACAAGCTGAAATTAAATCCGGATTAGACAGAGGCTCTCCTGGTTCGGAAATCCTCGATGCAGGTGCTGGACTATTGGCTTGTGCTGAATGGGGTTGCACTCCCCCTGAAGGAGCAGGTCTGCAACTTGGGGGTCCACCTGGACTCACAGCTGCTCCTGGATTCCCAGGTGGCGGCTGTGGCTAGGGGGGCCTTCGCTCAGCTTCGGCTGGTGCACCAGCTGCGGCCGTACTTGGATTGTGCAGACCTGGCCACGGTGATCCATGCCATGGTGACATTGAGGTTAGATTATTGTAATGCGCTCTATGTGGGGCTGCCCTTGAAAAGGGTGTTAAGTGAAAATCCCGTTTTGCCTTTTAGTTGTGATTTTCTCTCTATCTGGTTATGTTACTATGGACTAAAATATCATGCAGGCCAAACTTCTCACACAGGCCACATTTCCAAAACTCTGGTCAAGTCACAAGCTCCTGGTTGCACAACCACCACCTCCCTACGGTCACACATTATGGGAGGAAGTCTGGCATCTTAAATCATTGTTTAAGTGTCTCCTGCATTACTGTATTCATTGTATTGTTTTAACCCAATCACTGTTTAAGAACTGTATGCAAAAGTGTCTCCTAATCCAATCACTGTTTAAGTCCTGTATGCAAACTTGAACTGCCTTCTTGTGTTGCTGATTGATTGGATTGTTTAAGTTCCCCCAGCTAGGAAAACAGCCATAGACCCCATTGAATTTTGCTGATAAGGGACATCCTGATCCTTTCAATGTTTTACACATTCCAAGCACCCTGCTGGGTGGTAGTGAGCAAGTTACCATCCAGCTCAGCTCTGTCTGAAAACCCCTTTTAAGTGAGGAGTGAGGGCTTCCTCTCACACATTCTCTCTGGCTCTCTCTCCAAAGACCAACACATCTGTGTTGTGTCAGAGGGTCCTCTCCACAGGACTCTCCCCCCCCCAACTGGCTCTACAGGAAAGGTAACTATCTTGCGACTGGAACTCTTTCCCTTCTCTCCCCCCCTTTTCTCTCCCCATCTTTAGTTAGTTGCTGGGGTTGGCAGTGCAGGGACCCCTAAAATCCTTCCCTACAACCTTTCCTTTTTCTAATTTCCTCGGCTGCACCAAATACTCTTTACACACAACCACCATGAAAGCTAGGTACACTAGATTCAAGTATTAGGACCAAGAAACATACATTAATCATTTCTCCAGGTGCATTATGTTTACCTTTGTGCTTTTGTAATAAAACTATAATCTTTTATTAAAAGTTATCTTTCTCTCAGTCTCCTCTTTAAGCAAAAGGGAATTTCTCTGCATTATGCCGTCTTGTTATCCAGCCTGTGAGCCTAAGGTTCCAATAAGGGCAGTGTAATTATTCCCCTAAACTAAACAGTCCTTTTGGTAACAACGGTTCGGAAACTGCAAATAGTGCAGAATGCGGCTGCCTGTGTAGTTACTGGAGGTAGGTGGTTTGACCCTGTTAGTCCGCTTCTCCAGCAGCTGCATTGGCCGCCCATTTGTTTCCAGGCCCAATTCAAGGTGCTGGTTATGACCTTTAAAGCCCTATACTATTCTGGGCCAGGGTATCTTAGAGATCTCCTACTCCTGTACAATACGGCTCATCCTCTTAGGTCATCAGAGAAGGCCTTTTTACAAGTGCCGCCGCCTAGGGAGGTACGTGGGGCAGCAGCAAGAAATAGGGCCTTCTCAGTAGTGGCACCAGCGCTATGGAATTCCCTTCCCCTTGACTTAAGAACGGCTCCCTCTCTTGAAACTTTTCGGCGAGGCCTGAAGACCCTTCTGTTTAGACAAGCCTTCTGAGTTCCCGGCCTTTTTCAACTTCAACATCTTTTAATATCTTTTTAAATACCTGGTTACAGGCCTGATTCTTTTATGATTTGCTGCTCTATGCTCTTTTTACCTGACTACTTTTTATCTGACTACTGTTTTTATGATATGCTGTTAATATGCTTTTATCTGTTTTTAAATTATGTTTTTAATTTGTTTTAACCTTGTTGTAAGCCACCTTGAGTCCCTCCGGGGAGAAGGGCGGGGTAGAAATAAAGTTAATAATAATAATAATAATAATCCTAACCCCTTATGTTAGGCATAGCGTGCCGGTGCCAATGGGACGTGTGCTGCATCCTGCAGTTGGGTGTCACTAGGCCTCCTCAAAGTAAGGGAATGTTTGTTCCCTTTCCTCGGAGCTGCATTGCCCTTATGCCAGTGCTGGGAAGCACTGACATAAGGGGTTAGGATTGCGCCCTCAGGAGTGTGTTTGATTTTCTGTATTACTGTATCTAGCTGCCAATGATGGGCAGGCAGGTAGATTTGAGCTCTGCATTGGAACGACTGGTCAAAGATTATTCCGTCTGTTGCCACTTTTCCCATGCCTGTTTTGCCTCCATTCTGCCCACCCCCTTTGCCATCCCCCACTCTGTTTCACCCCCTCCTTTTTTGGGAAGGGCCCCAAAAGAAACTCTGTACCCCCTGATAACATTCCTTTTGTAGGCCCTGTGTGCACATTGCTCACTAAAAGCAGGATCATGAGGTCAGGTTGAAGCAGTCACAAGAATTACAGCTGTATCCATCTTCCACCACACAGGGGAGTGCTTACACAAACATTAAGTACAGAAGACTAAGGGCCCAATCCTATCCAACTTTCCAGCACTGAGGCAGCCCAGCCAATGGGACAAGCACCGCATCCTGCTGTGGGGGGACAGTCACAGAGGCCTCCTCAAGGCAACACTTGTTCCCTTACCTTGGGGTTGTATTGAGGCTGCATCAGTGCTGGAAATTAGGATAGGATTTGGGCCTTAAAGATTTCCCAGCTCATTAGTCAGAAATCTGTAAAAACGGAAGTTCACCTTCACAGGGGTTTAGGGTTCCAAAAGGTTTGCCTTTCCTATGAATGACATTGAGGATGTCAGCCAGCTACAGAATGTTAGGTTGATAACCAGAGATGATGAACTGATGGATTAATCAGTTGAAATTGTAATCAATTTCATATGGCCCAAATCCCCCACTGTAAGTGTATTTTTGAGGTACCAATGAAGGATGTACAATCATATGATTGTCAGTTTTATGATATAGAAAAGCTATACATTGCTGGAAGGGAAGGTGCTCTTTAATATTTTGTGGGGTGTCACTGAGTCTGGTTCATATGTACATGTTTATTGCTTTTTAAAAATGCCTGATCCACAGGTGTACACATTTGGTTCCTGTTGTGTATATGCAATGTTGGGCAAAAATGGTTAATTATTGTGCACCCAGGACTGGTGTGTGAATAGGCCACCCCCTTTCAGACACTATCAACTCAAATGCAATGGTTTTCAGTGGCATTTGTTCGCATTTTCAGTGGGCAGATCATTTGGGGACAAGGCAGTAGCGAGAGGGGGGCCGATACAGCAGTTTGCCCACCCTCACATTTATGGATCTTTGATGTTTCTTCAAGCTTATCCTCTTATTTTGCACACTAATGCATATACCAAATATAATTGCCCGCCCTGAAAAAATTGCCCACCCACCTCTAAAGTCCTGACTATGGGCCTGTTTGGGGAAGGTTCAGGGGTGCAAATTATGGTTGTACGATGGCTCCAGCTTTCCATCCCACTTGGGGATGGGCAGATAGGGTCGTGGGCAGGGGGTGGGTGGGATGGACAGCCGGGTCCCCAGTCTCATAATATATTGGGGTTGCGGCATGAGAAAGGCATGAAGACCGCTGAGCTCGCAGAATGCACCGCCATGTGCCAAGACCAGGCTGCCAATGCCTCCCACCTGGTACCCCAAGTTCTACCACCCATGGCACTGCTAGGCTATTTTTTAATTGCTCATGCTCTTTACTGCAGGCTACCTGGAGGGGGGGGGTCTTTACTGAAAGTGGGGGGTCCAAAGGAAACCTTTCAGCGCAGGCACTCTGCACATGCTCGGTGGCTGCTGGCAGGACTTTCCCTCCGCCACGTTCCGGGGCATCGTGCGCCCAGGGCGCAGAGGAATGCCAGGCGTACTTCAAAGGGAGCATCTGCGGGAGGAGGAGGAGGCGGTGGGGCTGGATGTCTGCCTGCCTGCCGCCTCGCAGCTCCGCCCGGCAGCCGGGGAGTGGCTGGATGGCTGGCTGGCTGGCTGGGAGGAGGAGGAGCTCGGAGAGCCGCTGGAGGCGCCCAGGGAGGGCAGGACGCACCTGGAGGAGTCCCCCGTCGGGTGAGTCGCGCCATCGGGGCTGGGGGAGGGAGGGGGAGCCGCTCAGGGCAGGGAGAGGTCGTGCCTGCCCCCCCCCCGAAGATGCGGGGGCATCCCCACTCCTGGCTCCCTTTTCCCTGCTCATCCCTGAGCGTTGGGACCAGCCCGAGAGCCCCGGGCTGGAGGGATGCGCTGGGCAGGGGTGGGGGCCCCACAGGGAAGGAGCAGCCCCAGGCGTGATCGGCCCCGCCCCCAAACTCTCCCCCTCCTTTCTCTTTCCTTGCTCCAGGCAGGATGCTGTGCAGCCCTGAGAGATGGGGAGAAAATGGGGTCCTGAGGTCTACAGGGAGGGGTCGGGGATCTGGGCCTGCCTGGAATCTGCCACCCCCCCCCCCAAATCCGGAAATCCTCTCCTTTGGATTTATTCAGCAAAGCATGTCTTAGGCTGCAATCCCAGCCATACTTACCTGGGAGTAAGCCTCACTGGCTATAATGGGACTTATTTCTAAGTAGACATACATAGGCTCTAAGGCTGCAATCCTATCCACACTGACTTGGGAGTATGCCCCACTGACTCTAATGGGACTTATTTCTGAGTAAGCATGCATAGGATTGGGCTCTCAGGCTACAATCCTATCCACACTTACCTGGGAGTAAGCCTCACTGGCTATAATGGGACTTATTTCTAAGTAGACATACATAGGCTCTAAGGCTGCAATCCTATCCACACTGACTTGGGAGTATGCCCCACTGACTCTAATGGGACTTATTTCTGAGTAGGCATGCATAGGATTGGGCTCTCAGGCTACAATCCTATCCACTCTTACCTGGGAGTAAGCCTCACTGGCTATAATGGGACTTATTTCTAAGTAGACATACATAGGATTGGGCTCTAAGGCTGCAATCCTATCCACACTGATTGGGGAGTATGCCCCACTGACTCTAATGGGACTACTTTCTGAGTAGGCATGCATAGGATTGGGCTCTCAGGCTACAATCCTATCCACACTTACCTGGAAGTAAGCCTCACTGGGACTTGTTTCTAAGTAGACATGCATAGGATGGGGCTCTAAAACAGCAATCCTGCCTATGCTTACTCAAAAAGCTGCCACCCTAGCCACACTTACCTGGGAGTATGCCTCACTGAGTACAGTGGGACTTATTTCTAAGTAGACATGCATAGGATTGGGCTCTAAGACCCTTACCCTGGGCCCTGAGCCTGCTTGTTCCATCCTCAGTTCTGGGGCCTTATTGTTTGGGATGTTCTAAACTGGACCCTCCTGGTGCCCATTCTATTTCAAACATTCTTGGGTTTTGACTTACTCGGGTAGCATGGGCATCTTTGTGTTTTAATAGTTTGCCACTGTCTTTTTGTGTGGGGATTCGGTGAGGTAGTAGCCCATGGCAAACTCTTGGACTGCCACCTTTCAGTGGATGCGCGGGCGAGGATCGTGGCTCGAACGAGAAGCGTGTACCAAAAGATTGAAATCCTAAATGTTCAGTTTGAATTTGGCATTCTGACATTTGAAATAATCCTGAAATCGTGTGTGCCTCTAATTTGTGTGGGTGTGCAGTCGTGATGTTCAGGAACGTGCAGTGCTGTCCTTTCACTGGGAAGCTAGTTGCTGTGTAACAGGGGTCAGTAACTGGAGGTCTGTGGACCAAATCTGGCCGCTGGGCACATGCCCAGTCCACCTCCAAAGCTGGAAGGAAGGGTGTAGGGGTGAGGACGGCACAGATTACTAGCAATGGCAGGTGGGATTCATCTTGGATCTTTGGCCCTCCATCCCTGATTCCCTTGTCCAGGAATCTAGTTGCCGACCAGGGCTCCAGAATGAACGAAAGGCCTCTTTCTCAAGTCCCTGGTGGTGGGGGGGCAAACGCTGCAATAAATGTAGGAACACAAAGCTTGTCTTCGGAGCCTGAGTCTCTTGGGGAGGGGGAATCAATCACAGGAGATATGCGCTCCCTCCATATCTTTGGGATTTAATCTTTGAGGCAGGCAGCACTAATGTAGCCAGCAATGTCAGTACTCAAGATGTCAAAAGGCTCCATCTGTCTATTTTAAGACTGTGGAGAGGCGGAAGGATTAGCAAGGCAGGCCACTTAATGCCCAAGCATGCTTACCATATGCGTTCTCGTATTCCCTCCCCCCCTCTGCCCCTTTCTCTTTCTCTCTTGTGTGCACAGATTTCATTTCCCTTGGGGGCGGTTGTTCTTAATTAATATGGACGACTTGAGTCAATGCACAGCTTTTTAATTACTCATCTTTACTTTTCTGATGGTGGTCTCTTGGATATGAGCTTCCTGTATTTTTCTGTCTTTTCCTTTGTGTGATAGACAATAGCCCATGTGCTGTCGTTCTTGAGCCTATTGCAGTATATATTCTAGTGGGGTATGATGGGGGTGGAGAGTTGTTTTATTATTTTCATTCATATTGGTCTCCTCTTCCCCATGTGAGATCAAAACTCTGCAGTGCTGGGGGCTGTGCAATAGCAGGAGAAATTGTGAATGGCTGATCTGTAACTGCTGCTTGGGGAGTCTGGGAAATGCAGGCTGGTCAGGAGTGAACCCCTTGGCAGTCCTGTTCTGACATAACTGCTTGAAACAGATCTGACCTGTAGGGGTCAATTCAAATAATGTGCATAACCGGTACTTCTCTAATGCTTTGTAAAGTATTCCCTTGTATACACTATGACAATGTACATTCCACAAGGTCCCTGCAAAGTAGAACAATAGTCTTATCCCCCTATTGCAAGTGCAGAGCTGAAGCTATGAGAGAATGACTTTTCTAAGGCTACAGAGCAAGTTCGTGGACAGTGGTGAGATTTGAACTGGGATTTTCCAGTGTATAACCTGAGTCCACAGCCCCTTTGGCTGATGTAGCATCACGGCTTCCCCAGCTTGAGTGAGGACCTCTTTTGTCTGAATCGTGCCTCTTCCATGTCATCTACACTCATTAGATGACTGTGTTTATGACTGTGTGTGTCTTGGGGTTTATGTTATCACTAGATGGCCTTAGACCAGAGGTTCTCAAACTTTTTAGCACCAGGACCCACTTTTTTGAATGGCAATCTATTGGGACTCACTGGAAGTGATGTCATTATCCTGAAAGTGATGCCATGGCTGGAACTTGACATCATCAATTTAGGCTTCAAACCTAAACTGCGATCAGGCAGAGGTCTCATTTCACAGTGCGCTTGTGCTGTTACTTTGCACAGCTCAGAATTCAAACATTCCAGTTCAGAAGTCAAAGCAGAAGGCAGACTTGGGTTCTTCTCCAACCACACAACCCTCCCCCCTTTTCCAGTGTCCCATCTTTCCACCTATTCAAGGCAGGTCACCAGGCCTCTCTCCCACTGGAGCCTGCCCTGCCCAGCAGCTCTGGACCCTGTATTTTCAGCTCTGTGTTTTCAATGGTGTCTGAGCTAGGTGCTTTGTGACCCTCCTGAAATTGGCTCACAATCTACTTAGTGGGTCCTGACCCACAGTTTGAGAAATGCTGCCTTATAAACCACTCCTTCTCGGCCTCGGTCTTCCTCATCTACAGTATGGACATAATAAATCTTACAGCCACAAGGTAACACACATGAAGTACAAACCCCATGCTAAGTATTATTTACTTGAGAGTATATTCCACTGAACACAGTAAGACTTACTTCTGAGTAGGCATGCGTAGGCTAGTAATGTCAGTCTCTTAGCCACTGTACTGCTCCAACTTTCCCTTTGCAAACGTCACTGTGATAAATGGGAGCTGTGTAAGGGCCCTGCTGCCTTTTTTCTGGGTGGAGATCTCTCTCTCTCTCTCTCTCTCTCTCTCCAGTTTATGCTGGTCAATGTCCTGGTGACCTGTGCTTCATGTAAATTCTTTTAAATTTTATCTTGATAATTTCTACCTTGTCTTTCCATGTTGAAACAAGCTTGTAGGAAATCAAGCATCATTTAAAGGAAACAAGAGAGATTATTATTTAGAATATTTATATACATTTTTCAATAACAAAAAGTTTAAAAGCAGTTTACACAGCAAAAGAAATGTGAAAATGGATTTACACCAAATCCAATAAAGCCATTTGAACTTCCTGCTAGAATACTCTTGCCTGTGCATGCTGCCTTCAGAATCTCACAGGCTTCCTGCTGCTCTGCTGTAGCCTCACTTAAAAACTGACTTTTGACTTTCATAGTTGCTGCATGTTTCTCATTTTATTTTAAAACAAACCTGCTAGTGTTTGAGGTCTCCAGAGAAACATTAAAGAAACATTGGTCTTGTGAATGCCATTGTCATACGTGGGCTTTATTTCTGTTTCCCCAAGTTGTTAACAACAGGCTCTGGTGGAATACCATGATTATAGAATTTAATTGTTTTCACAACAGTTAATTAACTTGGATTGGCACAATCTCTACCAGTTTACAGTTTGGCTTAATTAATGCTTTAAAACCTTTAGATGCTGGTGTCAAGCAGCAACTATCTGCGGGATAGTCTCTGAATATTTTTCGGAAATGGTTTCACATCTTGGTTTGGTGACTCCCTTGCCTGTAATTCCAGGTTTCGAGCCTTCAGGTGTGCGCGCATTTGTGTAGATGGACACAGTTTGCAGTTTTAATGGAAGTGAATATCTGAATTACCCTGGGCCTAGACCAGTGATTTTCAGCTGGTGTACCACGGTACATTGGTGTGCCACAATAGGTCCACAGGAATTTGAAGTACGGTGGTTGAAAATTGCTGAAAAACGCTTCAGGTGGTACAGCTGTGTTTCTAAGGCTGACTGTAGTAACAAATTGTCCCTCTTCCTCCATTGGCTTTGCTGGCAGAGGGACACATAATTTGTTACTACAAATTGTTGTCCTAGAAACAGATCTGCTAGAGTCTTCCGGAAGCGACATCACAAGAGGTGAGGACCATAGAGAAGACCATAGAGGTCAGTGAGCCATGAGAAGAAAAATGTTGATAATTGCTGGCCTAGACTAGTGCTTCTAACACATTTAGCGCCAGGACCCACTTTTTAGAATGAGAATCTGTCAGGACCCACCAAAAGTGATGTCATGACTGGAAGTTACATCATCAAGCAGGAAAATTTTTAACAATCCGAGGCTGCAATCCTACCCACGCTTACCCAGGAGTAAGTTCCATTGACTATCATTGTTGAAAGCGTATATAGAGTAGCCTGTTAAAAATACAGGTTTGTAACATTTCCCCAGATACAGTCACATACCATGGTAGCATCAAGCCTAATATATTAAAAATAAAATATTGACGTGAATAGGGACCCACCTGAAATTGGCTTGCGACCCACCTAATGGGTCCCAATTCAGTTTGAGAAACACTGGCGTAGACCATTTGTCTCTAGCACTGACCAATGGCACCTTCCATGTATTGTAGCACCCTTGGACTCCTGATTGATGGAATTCACGTAGCAAACGCTGGCCTGATCGATCAGATGCTGGAATGCACAGGCTCGCGTGGGAATTGTACACCCTCAGGATCGCTAAGTGCCGATTAGCTGTGTCATAACTGGAGTAACAAAGAAAGGTGCCTTAAAAAGAGGTGGCAGCAAGGCGGTGGATCAGGGAAAAGACATAGTGGAAATGGAAAAGGTGCAAAAGAGAGCGACTAAGATGATTGCTGGGCTGGGGCACCTTCCTTATGAGGAAAGGCTACGGTGTTTGGGCCTCTTCAGCCTAGAGAAGAGACGCATGAGGGGGGACATGATTGAGACATACAAAATTATGCAGGGGATGGACAGAGTGGCTAGGGAGTTGCTCTTTACACTCTCACATAATACCAGAACCAGGGGACATCCACTAAAATTGAGTGTTGGGCGGGTTAGGACAGACAAAAGAAAATATTTCTTTACTCAGCGTGTGGTCGGTCTGTGGAACTCCTTGCCACAGGATGTGGTGCTGGCGTCTAGCCTAGACGCCTTTAAAAGGGGATTGGACAAGTTTCTGGAGGAAAAATCCATTACGGGGTACAAGCCATGATGTGTATGCGCAACCTCCTGATTTTAGAAATGGGCTATGTCAGAATGCCAGATGCAGGGGAGGGCACCAGGATGCAGATCTCTTGTTATCTGGTGTGCTCCCTGGGGCATTTGGTGGGCCGCTGTGAGATACAGGAAGCTGGACTAGATGGGCCTATGGCCTGATCCAGTGGGGCTGTTCTTATGTTCTTATAGGGTTGTGAGCAGGCAGTGCCAAAATAGACAGGATGACAAAAGGTGGTTGCTCGGAGGGGTGTGCCTGTCCTTGAAAGCACACCCTTTGCCCTGAAAATGCCCTGGGTGAAGGTGCCTGAGAGAAAGCCAGGGGAATATGTGTGCCTGTAGGAACTTGGCCTTGCAAAGAAGGGATGTTCCCTCCTGCCCTCTGCTTGACTTGCTCTTCCATTGCTCCCTGCCTACGTTATGTAACTAATGATGTGGAGGCTGACCGCATGGCCTACGCAGCCGCTGCCTCCGTACTATAAAGACCAAGATTAGCAACAGTCCTCGGAGGCAGGGAGGGTGGAGGGGGAGGAAGAAGGGCAGCCTGCAGGGCCTGATTACTGAACCAGCCGTGCATTTGGGAAGGGGCTGTGGCTCCGTGGTAGAGTCCTTGCTTTGCATGCAGGTATTTGCAGGTTCAGTCCCCAGCTGCTTCTCTAGGTAGGGCTGGGAATGGCCTTCTCTGACACCCTTGGAGAGCTGCAGCAGTCATCACCAACCGTTCCGAGCCAGTTGGACCAGTGTGTTGACTTGGGAGAAGTTCTCTTTTTTCTGCGCATCTCTGATATAGAGTATCAAGAGAAGAAAATGCAGCTCGTTCTTCTTTGGGGTGCACCTGGACACATGCACTGACCAAACTGGTCTCTTGCCCCCAAGTCCAGTTCCCCGATAGACTGTGGTCAGGTGGAGATTCCCTTAATGCAGTAGACCTCATCTGTTGAGAACGGAGTGTATCTGTGCATTGAAATAGCTGCCTTTGTTCAAAATACCCCAAAGTATCAACTTGGAAAGGGATGGTGTCATAGATAGTACCTTTTATATTTCATGGCCATTTGGCCCTGCTGTTTACAGTCTGGTCCCTTGTTCTGTTTGTCCTTCCTTCCTTCCTTCCTTCCTTCCTTCCTTCCTTCCTTCCTTCCTACTGTGATGATAATTTCCTGGGAGTAAGCCCCACTGAACTCAAGGGTACTTACATGCATAGGATTGTGCTGTTAACACACCAAACACAGTCCAGTGGCACCTGGCTTATGTTTTATGTTGCAACGAATATGGCTGCAGAAAACGGCATGCTTGTGTGTTTCTGGTGCTTGCTCCTTCCCCTGTAACGTCTAGTGAAAGGTGAGTTGTCTTGCCCTTGCTTCAGATCAGTACTATGATTGTTGGAAGAGGAGAAGAGTTTGCAGTGTGGAAAAAGTCATGCAGTGAGTTTCACTGGACACTTGGGGGTGAGTGAGGCATGGAGATGCCATTTTCTGCAGGAGCGCCATGCTTTCCATGTGTTTAGTTCACCCTTCACCAGTAGCCCTTGTTCAAGCATGGATTATTTATGAGGCTACCTCGATCCCACGTCAAGGTGCAGAGCGAGGAGCAGGATCGATAGTGGTGATCATCCCGTGGTCAGTATTATAAGACTCCTTTGGGCATTACTGACATGAACAGTTCTTAATTCCACTTCCAAGCCAGAAGTTCCTTTTCTTAATGGCAGTCGATCTTAAACTCAATCAGTATACCTGGGCTTTGTCTGAGCTTGCCTGTTGTCTTCCTGGAGGACTTGTGGAGTAAGAAAGCTCCTTTATAGGAGCATGATTGTGCCTGCTTGCTGAGAGAGCTCCTCCATGTTTGAAGGGGCTCCTCCACTTTGTCATCAGAAGTATATTTTTGGGAATGAGCCTTGGTCATGCAGGGTGCCAGCTTAAAATGGCCTCTCTCCAGCTGCAAGGAGACAATCTGGTTATCATTCTTGGAGTGACTGCCACAGTTTGATCCACGGGCCAAGCAAGGCTTCCTGGGACAGATGAGAAGCAGCAGTGAGGCACCAATGAGACAGAGTCTTGATTCTTGTAGCTTGGAGACAAAAAGGGCTGTACTGAATGCTGTGGTGTTGTGTCCAGGTGTTGAGGCAAGAGTTCAGTGCCATCTCTTGTTTGTCTTGGTTGCTTGCTAATGAATAGTGACAGCCATGTGATATCTGCTGCTGGTTAAGGATGCCTGCCCAGTGGATTGCTAGGGCATGCTTTGTCAGTAAGTCTGGTTGGCTGGTGGCTACTGAGCATGTATGGAGACACAGATCTGAGTTTTGCAGCTGTTTTGGGAGAACAGCCTACTTGGCAGAGTAGGCTGGTGGGGGGCTTCAAAGTCTTGCAGGTAACTCATGCTGTTTTGCAGCTTCCCCTAAGGTCATGCTGTAGATTAGTAAAAAAATTGATGTTTCAAAAGTTAGAGGCGTCCCTTGGGTTTGCATAACCCAGTGCGAGAGCTCAATGCGTCACCTCCATGATGGACCTCCTCTCATACCAGACCCTACAGCAGGGGTGTCCAAAGTTTTTGGCAGGAGGGCCACATCATCTCTCTGACACTGTGTCGGGGGCCGGGGGAAAAAAAGAATTAATTTACATTTAAAATTTGAATAAATTTACATAAGTTTACATAAATTAATATACTAGAGGTGGAACTTGGAATGAATGAATGAAGGTCTTGCAATAGCTCAAGGCCTATAAAAGGCCTTGCACAAAGCAAGGCTGGCCTTTTCACATCACAGATGTGAAACAGTAAGCAGGGGAGGGAGCTCTCATCCCACAGCTACCATGAGAGGTCAAACAGTCAGCCTCACGCTGAGAGCAGTTGCGTCGGGCCAGTGCAGGCTCCAGTGCAGGCAGAGGCTCATTGGAGGCTGGGGTCTCCCTGAGGGCCACATTGGGAGTCCTCGAGGGCCGCAAGTGGCCCCAGGGCTGGGGTTTGGGCACCCCTGCCCTACAGAGTAAATTACATTAACATATGCACAGCCTAAATGCAGTGGCATCACTAGGATCCGCGTCACTTCCATTATCTTCATTTATTTTAATATCAGATCACCGGACTAATCAGTAACCAACCAAAAACCAGTGGTCAACTTGATAACACGCACAACTGAATGGGAGTTCTAGTATGAGCTCCGATCCCATGGGCTGATCTAGCTGAGCAGTATCAATCACTGAGTTGTAGCAGCTCTCCCAGGTTTTGCCCAGGGGTCTTTCCCAGCCCTGCCTCCTGCCAGAGATAGAACCTGGGACCTGTGCATGCAAAGTGGGGACTCTACCATGGAGCTACAGCCCCATCCCCTCCATGAACAAAGCAGCATTGTGCCAGGCAAATAGGGATAAGTGGGGAGTGAGAACCGTTTGCTGATCTGACACGTCTGGGCAATCAGTGTGAAAAAGAGGCACTGAGCCTATGAAGTAGCTGTCACTGTAGGATCAAATGCAGCCCTGCAGGGAGACGGCTGTGTCAAATCTGAAATATGGAAAAAAAAATGGGGGGGTATATACACTTTGGGGGCAAACTGATATATCTGAAAAGAAGAAATATGGATCTCATTAGGCAGGCTATTGATCCCGCAAGGCTGCTTTGCCAAGCCAGCCGAACCTTGGCAAAACCTCCCTCTGGTTTTATTGGATCAGTCAGTGCCATCGATAATTGTTTGGTCATCTGCTCAGTAGGGAGAATGACTTGGCCTCGCTGCTATCTAGTGAGCCTTAAAAAACAAACTCTCTTTTTAAATGTAAATGTGTATTTAAAAAAAAAACACACATGAAGTTTCTCATATTAACCCTCTTTGGCTTTTAGCAAAGTTGCAGCTGGCAGCTGCAAGGGCTTCAAGGGCTGCCAGACAGATTTCAGATTAGAACTCAAGCCCAAGGCTTCATGCAGTCAGCTAGCCAGAATAGCAGTCCTGCTGGGAATTCCTGTCTGATTGATGTTAAATTTTATAGCTTCTCAGTTTTGAGTTTCGGCCTCCCATTTGCTTGACTTGCACTGCTGGGTTGAGGGAGAGATTGTGATCTTATTTCTCTTGTATTTGCAACAGGCAGGGCTGGCTCCAGGATTTTTTTTTGGGGGGGGGGGGAAGGTGGCAACATGCCCTTGGTGGACCCTCGTCTTCCTCTCTACAACCTATCATATCTCTTGAGCTCTCCCAATAGACCTAGTCTTCCATGCCCTCCCCAGAGGGGGAGGACAGATGAGCAATTGAGCAGAGGTGGTACTCACTCCTTGAGCAGGCAGGTGACAGCATGGAGAAGCCACTACTGCCTTACTGCCCTATGCCTAGTGCCACCCCATCCCCAAGTGAAACCTTCAGGAGCGTCCACCAGACTCTGTAGTTCACTCACCAAACTGAAGACCGCTGTGTCCCAAAAAAGCCCTCCCTGTCCCAAGCAGCACTTACCATAGACTCACAAAGAGAGTCTGGTCCAACAAGAAGCTGACAGATCATACCAAGATCCAGGTCTACAGAGCTTGCGTCCTGAGTACACTTCTGTACTGCAGTGAGTCATGGACTCTCCATTCACAAAAGGAGAGGAAACTGAACGCTTTCCACGTGCGCTGCCTCCGACGCATTCTTGGCATCACCTGGCAGGACAAAGTTCCAAACAACACAGTCCTGGAACATGCTGGAATCCCTAGCATGTATGCACTGCTGAAACAGAGACACCTACATTGGCTCAGTCATGTCGTGAGAAAGGATGATGGCTGGATCCCAAAGGATCTCCTCTATGGAGAACTCGTGCAAGGAAACGCCCTACAGGTAGACCACAGCTGTGATACAAGGACATCTGCAAGAGGGATCTGAAGGCCTTAGGAGTGGACCTCAACAGGTGGGAAACCCTGGCCTCTGAGCGGCCCGCTTGGAGGCAGGCTGTGCAGCATGGCCTTTCCCAGTTTGAAGAGACACTTGGCCAACAGTCTGAGGCAAAGAGGCAAAGAAGGAAGGCCCATAGCCAGGGAGACAGACCAGGGACAGACTGCACTTGCTCCTGGTGTGGAAAGGATTGTCACTCCCGAATTGGCCTTTTCAGCCACACTAGACGCTGTTCCAGAACCACCTTTCAGAGCGCGATACCAGAGTCTTTCGAGACTGGCGGTTGCCAACATGAATAACTAGGTATTTATATACTGCCTTTCAGGTCATCGGGTTACTCCTCTGACTTTATTCAAGGCGGTTTACATAGGCAGGCGTTTCTAAATCCCTCAAGGGGATTTTTACAATCATAGAAGGTTCTCTCTTTCAAGAACCACACAACATTTCAGATGGATCTTCCTGGTCTGTGTTTCCTTGCTGTGTTGCTGCTCATCTTGCAAGCTGATCTGTGCTTAGGGATGCTCTGGGCAGTCTCGTCTATTGCCCAGTGTGCAGCAGGATGTCTGGGCAGACGCAACTGCCCAGAGTGTCCCTATGCACAGATCAGCTTGCAAGATGAGCAGCAATGCGTTGGAATGCCTGGCGCTACTCACTGGGGAGGAGGGAGGGCTTTTTCCAAATTCTGGAACTGGCTTGCGGGCCAGGGTTTGGCAAGCCCTGCAGTACACAAACACTTCCCAAATTTCTTACCCCCATGTCCCACTTTGTTGACTGCTCTCCCACTGCGACCAGGAAGCTGCAGGGCAATACGGAGTACAACCTGGAAGTCACTTCTGGGTTGTGCTGGCCCATGACCCACATGGTTGGCCACATTGCGTCACAGAATGCCTTGCTACTTGCATGTTGCAACCGGCCAATCACATGGATTGTGGCTGGCCAACCTGGAAGCAGCTTCCAGGTTGGCCAGCCACAATCCGTGTGATTGGCCGGTTGCAACATGCAAGTAGCGGCATATTATCATGCGGCCTCTTGGTCGTGGTGGGCCTAAGTCTCATCCAAAATTGGGTTGCGATCCACCAGTAGGTCAAGACCCACAGTTTGTAAAACACTGCTGTAGACAATACTGATGGATCAACAGACTGACTTGATGCAAGGTAAGTCATGTGTGAAAGCTGCATCCTGATTTATGTAATTTATGTGGATCTTCATATGTTCATATGTATATGTTCAAACTACTTGGAGTGCAATCCAGGACCCCCAAAATGACAATCTTCTGAACAGGGTGAGTCCCCACCTTTGCTTTGCACTGCAACAGACTGTTCTACATGCTCCCCTGCTCCACAAAGCAATTTTACTCTCTGTCAGTGGTTCCCAAATTGTGGGTCCCTTGTGACCGGATTTTTGGTGGGTTGCAAAAGGGTATGGAAAGATCAGATAACTAATTATCTCAAGCCCTGAGGTTATTGAAAAGTCAGATAGCTGCTAATTACCGTGCATTACTCACACCAGCTCTTACAGTTTGCAAGGTGGCTGCAAACTGCCCTGCAAGATGCTGAGCTCTTGCAGTTTGCAAGCATGCGTAATAAGAAAGTCTGAGGGTCTTTTTTTCTGGTCATTATAACATATATAGTAAATAAATAAAATATTTCCTTCTATATCACCTTTTTAAAAAGTTTGGTAAATATAGGTGTGTCCTGATAGGGTGTTGTTTTAAAAAGTGGGTCCTGATGTTAAAAAATTTGAGAACCACTGTAGGTGTAAAACTCATAGCATCTGTAGCACTAGTTTCATTGTATGTCATGCTTGGTGGGAAAGTAGCCAATTTAGTGCAATGCTAGGTGCTCTTTGGGCTGGCACAAGTCCCTTGTGCTGACTTAGGAGCAGGGCCTTGGAGAGGGGGGTAAAGGGGGTAATTTGTACCGGGGTCCAGGGTCTAAAGGGGGGCCCAGAAATTTCCTGGGATCTTACATTTTCCTGTCTACTCAGACTTGTTGCCTGCATGGGATGCTGGGAACACTACCACGAGCGTACAGCTACTGCAACTACTGGCAAGCCATATATGCTGGGCCAAGGAATGCATACGTGACGCTTCTTAACACAGTGTAAAATCTGGAATGAAACTGGCCTGCAGCAGTTGCTCTTTGGCTTGTGGATCTGCTTTCCATGAAGGAGTGTATAAGGAGCTCAGGGACACAGCTGTGGGGCTACAGCTGCTGCAGAAGCAAGTTTCAGTATGCGCAGGACACTTTCCATTCTACTGTGAGCCTATATATGAAGATTCTAATTTTCTACATGATTTCCTATATTTAAAAGATTTTGGAGAGACTTAGGAGTGTGTTTGGTTTTCTGTTTTACTGTATCTTGCTGCTGAAGCCACATGGGTTCCATGTGGGATCTGGACTCCAAAGACTTTTCCAGCAGTCTCCACCCTCCCCTACCCTGTTTTGCCCCTCCTGCCCCATTCTGCTCGCCTATCACCACCCTTGCACCCACTGTTTCACCCCTCCCCCTTTGCAAAGGATTCCAGAAGGAACTTTGTACCCCCTGATAAAATTCCTTTCAGAAGCCCTGCTCAGGAGTGTCACAAACATGCCATAAGGCACATTTGTGCCTCATTGTGAGTTGGGGAGGCACATTGTGAGTTGGGGAGGCTGGTGCAAGGACTCACACCAGCCTCCCTATGCTGGATCCTCACCAACAATGGTTGAGTTTGAATGGCTATGTTGGCTTGGGGGTCTGGCGGGGTGGTGGTGGAATGGAGGCGTTCTGGGGCAGAGAGAGGGTGGGTGGTGAGCAGGCCTGTGTCAGGTGGTGAGCAGGCCAGGGTCGAACGGAGGGTGGGGCCAGGATCCTGTATTTAGGTTGGATCCTTACCCCACGTCTGGGCGACTCAACCCAATGCTTGGATCTGTGCCACGTCTTTAGGTGGTGCAGATCTGAGAGGCCCCATTGGGCTGCCTCATGACCTAGTGTAAGGGGAATGAATTTGCTGAAGCCAGCCCAACCCAGCACTGGATATAGGGCAAGCCAGCCAGCCTGCCTGTTCCAGCACCGGTTGGGATTGGGAGCCACCTTGGGGGATGTGCACTCCAGCACCGGCAAGAAAGGGTGCACAACCTCTAAATAATTGTTTGAGAAATCCAGAGCTCAACAACCAGTGGGGCTGTGTTAGAAGGGATGCTCCTTGCTACATTATTTATGTGCCAGACTCCTAATTGCCAAGGAAAGTCGCGTCCTCTTCATCATGATTGAAAAAACAATTGACACTGTCCTGTCCCTACTTTCTTTCTCTGCTCCAGCATCAGCAGCGGTCATGATTTTCAGAACTGCTCTTTGAAGGGCTTCTTTTCTTCTCCCAGTGACAACAGGGTCTCTTAGCCTTGCGAAAGAAACATGCAGATGGTATTCTGGGGCTGGAGATGCTGTGGTTTCATAGGGGTGGCAAGAGACGGGAAAAGGGGGAGTTAACAATTCATGCCCCCTGCGTGGAAGAAGTTGAACCTTCTCTGGATCTGGTTCAGCAGAGAGTGGGGGGGACCAGGCGGTGTCTCCGATCATTATCTGGCCAGTAATCGCATCAGCTTGGTGACTTTTGCGCATGCAAAGATGTGGGGTGAGAAGCAAGCCGGATTCTAAGTGCTGGATCCCTATGAAAGAGAACATCCTGAGATGTTCATGAAGAGTCATTAAATATATACGCGCGCAGAAGGATCATGGCTGGATTCTACAATTGTTTGAGAAGCAACAAGTAAGTCTCCTTTGTAACTCCTTTGCACACTCTGAAAGTGAGCATTTCAAAATCTTGAACAGATCCTTGAGTATCGACTCAATATTAACCTATTTTAATATTGCATCACGTGCATGCAATAGGAACCTCATAAATGGTTTAAAATTATAAACTTTATACTGGAATCTGTGGATGTGTGTTTTGCTTTGTATACGAGCACCTAATTCATCATCGCTGAAGAATTAACACATACTCATGCTACTGTTTTAAAATTATTTTGCTGAAGAGGCTCCTGTTGTTTCTAGAAGTGCCACTTTTGAATAGAGAACAATTGGTTAGACTCGAAAAGATTTTTGGTATGGAGTTTTACGTTTATGTTTGGTACCACAAGTTTTACGTTTGTGGTTCTTGCTGTTTTTAGGTGGTTCTTTTCTTTTTTTTCTTGGCATGCTTAATTTGAAGGAGAAGAATATTTCAGAAGAGTTAAGCGAGTGAATCATGTGCAGAACACAGGATAAAAAAGAATGTGAGGTTTCAAACTAAGTTAAATCATGTGGATTTAAAGCCCTGGGTGCTGTTGAAAATGTGGCTGCCCCACAAACAGAATGAAGGAAAGCCTTTAAATATGTTTTTCCATGTGTGTGCAGTTGTATAAAACATAGCCCGTTAGGGTTTTGCTTTGTTTTAATTTAAGTACATGATTTTTATTCATTTTGACAGTGAAAATCCATGGTGAAATCTGTGGAGCTGATTGCAGAAGGGAAAACAGTATGGAACAATGCAAGCTGACGTTCATGTGGTTTTTTTTAAAAAATGTATGTTTTATTAACTTTAGTGAATACTTGTCACTGCATAAACTTTTTACAATATTGTGTGTGTGCATGTGTTTGATTTGATTCCCCAGTCTCCCCTTCTCATCAGTACCTCTTCATGTTGATAAATCTCAGGAACTTGGAACACCATTTCTTTTTCCAGCTGATAAATGAGGGGAATCTCTAGGTTTTCTGTGTGAACTGCATGGTAGGGTCTGGTGTGAAAAGCTATAGCTCTGTGGTGAAGCATGTACTGTATATCTATGAGGCCCCTAATTCACTTCCTGGCATTTGAAGTTGGGGGGGAAAAAGCAGATCTAGCGAAGACTTTCTGACTGAGTCTTGGGAAAGTTGCCAGCATAGGTAACATGACAGAACATTGCATTGCATGGAATTCCTGTCTGTTGAGGAATTCTTTGTAACTCAGAGGCTTGCACGCTTCTGCATTGGCAAAAAGTTGATCTGAATATTTAAAAAAATATGTACAGGGTGACCCCCCAAAAACAGAACCCATAAAAATTTTATTAAATCCTACAAAGGTCCAGTAAATTTCAAGAAACTTTTCCTTGGTTGACCAAGACATACTGGGGAAGATTATTGTTCCAGTATTTCATGCGCAAAGTCGACTTGTATACCCTGAAAGAAAAAAGATGAAAAATTGAAATTGACAGTTTTATTCAAAGATTTGTGGGTTCTGTTTTTTTTGGGTCACCCTGTACTTAATTCATCCCCCCCCCTTTTTCTGGAAGGCAGCAGCAGTTGCTTCGAATGTGTTATCGGTTTCCCTTCCATATCGCCTGTCCCTCTTGAGCACAACTAAATTATATAGTGTATCGGCACAAACATGGCATAATTTAGCTGGTTGGTCTTTGCTGATCCTCTGCGCAAACCGCCAATTTTCAAGGACAGATATAGCCTGTTGGAAGTTACGGAAAATACTGGGCATGTGGGCCTTTCAGAGGCTTAGAATGAAGTAAGGCCTCTAATAATGTGCCGTATCTATATTTTCCCCTCTCATGCAAACACGGCTGCTTTTTCAAGCTGGCCAATAGAGGTCATCTGGCACATTACTGGACAAACTGAGTAGGATGTCAAAGGGCTGACTTTGACCCCAGTATGAACATGGGTTTCTCAGCTGCGTCATGATAGTAACTTCAGGTTTGTTTTTGCTTTTTAATATGAAGTTGGAAAATAGCACTAGTGCCTAATGGTTATTATTACTCCTTGTTAACCTACCCGATAGTTTCAGTGTTCAGAATGAGTGTCTGTGTATGTAATGAGTGATATGATGCCATTCACTATTCAGTGTCTCCTGAAGCTGCGATCCTGTTTGCACCTTCCTTGGAGTAAGACCCATGAAGCACAATGGAACTTGCCTCTGGTAGACATGCATAAGATCGTGCTATAAAATATATTGTTTCTGTTTGCTGTAAGCAACCTGGGCACCATGTTCGTCCTCTCTCTAGCGCTGCAGCTGCAGGTAATGACACCATAGTGTTTTTCTGCAATGGAGGAAGGGATACTGGGCCTTCTGTAGGTTCATTGGCGTTGCTGGGGGAGCGTGGGCCACACTGGGTAATGTGCACGGGGGGGGAAGGGATGACACCACTACTGGCCAGAATTTTTAAATGGTGCATCACCATCCCACTGCCCAGGGTGTTGCCCACCCACTGCATAGGAGGAGGTCTATCATGGGGGTGATGTACTGGCCTCCCATACTGGGTGAGGCAGACCCTAGTGATGCCACTGCTTAGGTTTTAAAATACAGCGAATCCTTGATTTAACAGGATTTGGGGGGGGGGAAGGCACATTGTCTGCTTCTTTAGAAACTAGTCAGGCATGGTTTGTACATGTGTGTGGGTTGTCAAAAATTATATTTGAATTTAATGGACTTTCAGCATTAATGGACACCCCTTTCCCTGTTAGTTCATTAAATCAAGGATTTGCTGTACCTCATTAATTACTGTCAGGGCTTTCATCCCTCCAAGAAGCCTGAGGAGCATAGTTTGTTGAGAGTACAGAGAAGGTACTCATGGGGAGACCACCAGCCTCCCTCAAAGAACTACCATTTCCAAAATTGTCAACCTGGAAAACTGCTTTAAATGGAATCAGATTGTTCTTCCATCTAGCTCTGCATTGTCAGCCCTGGTTGGCAGTAACTCTCTAGGTTTTCAGAGAGAGGTTCTCCCAGTGCTACCTGGAGAGGTTGCCAGGGATTGATTCAGTGGACAAAGCAGTTCCCAAGCTTGCTGTGGTCACAGTGCCCTTCTTTCATGGTGGCCTTGGCTTCCTGGCTCTCCCAGGTGCACGTCTTGGACCGTGCGAGATGTCGTGTGATTCTCGCAAGGTCCAAGTTGGCAACACCTGGGAGAACTGGGAAGAAGAGGCCATCAGGGATATCCCGTGGCACCCTTGTGAGTTTGTAATGGTGCCCTTAGGCACCGTGGCACACGGTTTGGGAACCACTGCCCTAGCTATTGCTACATGAGTGCATGTCAAGGGAAACAGCAACCAGTAGGGAATGTCAGTGGAACCATAGGAAAACCCTTCCTCTTGATCAGGGATGTCCAAACTTTTTGGCAGGAAGGCCACATCATCTTTCTGACACTGTGTCGGGGCCCGGGAAAAAATAATTAATTTACATTTAAAGTTTGAATAAATTTACATAAATGAATTTATTAGAGATGGAACATATATATGAATGAAGGTCTTGCAATAGCTCAAGGCCTATAAAAGGCCTTGCACAAAGCAAGGCTGGTCTTTCCTTCGCTGCCACCTGCATCACAGATATGAAACAGCAAGTAGTGGAGGGAGTCCTCATCCCACAGCTCAGGTGAGAGGTCAAACAGTCATCCTCACGCTGAGAGCAGTTGCGTTGGGCCAGCACAGGCTCCAGCAAGTCTCCAGAGGGCCAGAAGCTCATTGGAGCCTGGGGGCTCCCTGAGGGCCGGATTGGGGTTTGGGCCCCCCTACTCTTGATCATGAAAGGAACCTCAAAACTGCCCTTCTGATCACATTGTAAAGGTAGTAAATAGCCTGAAATCTTTTGCCTGAATTAACAATGCATACCTCAGTCTCCCAGACCATTCCACACTCTTGAGAACAGCCTCTGCAAGCCCTTGGTGGAGCCTGTCTTAATGTGTTGGTCTTTTGAAATGTGAGGAAATGAGGTTCGGAGGTTTCTTCCTTAACTCCTGGAGCAGTGGTTTTCAATTTTTTTCATGTCATGAATATGTCATGTCCCAATAAATAAATTATGAGACTGAGGATGCACGGTCAAGGGGATCCTGCCCCCCTCTCAGGACTCTAGCCATCCACCCCAGCCCCCATCGCTGCCCTCTTGCCACCCCCATTACACCCTCCCAGCACTGTTCATTGTAACCAAATATTCTTATTAGAGAGAGCAGAAAAAGTTATCAAGAAGCCTGGCACTAGTGAAAGCTATTTTAGCACAATTGCTAAAGAACCTGAGCAGGACTGGGACACAGTCTTCTGATACCTGAAGGAGTAACCCTCCCCCCTTTACCCAGTGGTACTCTTGTAGACCAGTGGTCTTCAGCCTTTTTCATTCCTGTAAGTTGCCGTGACCCCACAACTGAAGCTTCGCAAACCCATGACCCCAAGGTTGTGGAGCACTGTCTTAGAGTGTACAGAACTGGCCCATCCCATGAGGTCAGCTGAAGCAGGTACTCCAGACAGCAGACTGGAAAAGGGAAAAGGGGACTGGAGCAGAAGAGGAAGTAAAAAAGAGGAAAGATAATTAGGTTAGACTCTAGCATCTGTGACACTCTAGCCTGGGGTATTGAACATAAGGCCTGCGGCCCCTGGGAGCAATTTATCTGACCCCCATTATAACTGGGAGCTGGCAGCATGATAAGATAATTGGGCTCATATCTATGAACAAGAAAGTATGGACAAGATTTGCACATTTTCTCTTCTGTCATTTGCAGCTGATGAGTTTCTAAGTGAGAAGGAAGTGCTTATTTCTGGCTATCATCTGCTTAATGATGTCACTTTCTGCTTAATGATGTCACTTCTGGCTAACTTCAGCCCTCTGTATGAAATGTTTGACAGCTTTGCTGCACTAGCCCAGCAATCTTCTCTCCCCTTTACTTCCTTTCCGTTCCCCGTGTTCTTTTCCAATTTAGAGGTGCAGAAGGAGAATTGGGGGAGGTGGCAGCTAGCATAGTCCTCTGTATAGAAGGGGCAGCAAGTGCCCCTGGGACAAGCAGCAAGTGCTCCTGGGACTGTGTGTCTCGTTGGGACAATAAGGCCCCCAGAGAGGGGTCTCCTACCCCAGCCTGGCAAGGGAAGGAAGGTGTGTTCAGTAAGTTTCATGCGTTAAAAATTGGTCACCTGTGTTTAATAAAGTGGACCAAGTTAAACCCAAGCCACAGCCTGGTGTCTTCATTGGGGGTGTGAGGGTAAATAGAATGCCATATGCAGGGGGGTGACAGCAGGATGCAGGTATCTTTTATTTATTTTATTTTTTATTTTTCACATTTTTGTACCGCCCTTCCTCCAAAGAGCTCAGGGCGGTGTACACAACTGCTCCCCTCCTTCTTGTCCTCACAACAACCCTGTGAGGTAGGTGAGGCTGAGAGAAAGTGACTGGCCCAAGGTCACCCAGGAAGCCTCATGGCTAAGGGGGGATTTGAACCTGGATCGTCCAGGTCTAAGTCCACCACCCAAACCACCACACCACCCTGGTATCTTGCTGTCTTATGTGCTTCCTGAGGCATCTAATGGGCCACTGTAAGATGGACTAGATGGGCCCTGAGCCTGATCCAGCAGATGCTGCTCTTATGTTCTTATGGGAGTGTGTGATGCACCCTCTCAGGTGCCAGTAGGTCTTTGTTCTGGCTCTAAGAGCATCTTTTCACTACAAACTTAGTTGTATGCCTCTGTAACTGTTATGGCTTCCCCTAAAGAGTCTTGGGACCTGGAATTTGTTGTGGGTTCAGTGTCATCCCTGACCATCCTCGCAGAGGTATGGCTCCCAGGAGGAGCGAAGGATGTGTCTGGTACCCATCTATTAGTGTAGCCTATGGGCTCAGTTCTGGGGAATTCTCCCCCACCCACGTGTGGGTGGGTATTGTAATAATTTGGGGCTGAGTGGCTGTTGGTGTCTTGCAATTTGGCTGAAGAGAGATTTGTTGGCAGAGTGACATCTTGAACCACAAGGCCTGCCTGTCGCTGGTTCTCTAGTGGCTTAAAGATTGCTAGGGGAGGTTTGGGGAGGGAGGAGGGAGTTCTGCTTTTGTTTTGGCTTGAGAATGAATGTATATAGCGAAGGGAATTTGGGGGAAATCCACGCCAAAAGTGCCTTCCCTCTTTGCCCTCCTGAATGCTGTGACCGCTAAACATCTGTCTTGAATCCAGTTGGAATTGAGGAGGCCTGGGAAATTCAATCCGCCTCCCTCCATTCCCAGCTCCCCTCCGAGCTATTTTCTTAACCTACCAATTGAAACATAATTGACTCCTTCGAAGGGAACCTCAGAGCCTTTCCTGGCAATTTCAAGCCTCCAAGCATCTTATACTTGGCTCTGATCCTGCACCAGAAGAATGATATAATATCCCCATTGTGGGGGTGGGAGGAGTAGCGGGGTGGTGGTGGTTGTGGTGGCGGCAGCAATAACCCTGTCACTTTTCCACATTTTTTGTTCTGTAGAAGCAAGCAGGCCGAGTGCTGCAGCAGTGGCTTTGCACAGGGAATGTACGACGGGTGGGTTTAAAAATATTTCCAGCCCGCTTTCCTGAAACAGTGGGGGCAGTTCATAGAAGAAGGGTTAGCTTTGTTGCATTTTAAACTTAATTAGGACTGGCTGTTCTGCTGAGTAATGGAGCCTGGGTGGTGATAGAGGAGACGGGCAATCTGTGAAAAGGTTTCTGCATTAAGCATATCCAGGATCCAACTCCATAGGCGATGGACCAGAGCATGCGTGTGTTGGAGGATGGCTGGTGAGTGGGTCTCTCCCACCACCTCCGGAAAAGCCATAACTCAGTGATACAGCTTGCAGATAGTCCCGGTTGTCGGAAGGAGAAAGACAATGAGCTAGATGGACCAAAGGTCTGACTGGGTGTGATGGAACTTCATATGTTAGCTGTCATCGGCAAATGTTTCTGTGCATGAGATCTATGGCCCCACGCAGTCAGTGTCTCTGCAAGTGAGGTGACCCTCTCTCTAGGTTTTCTTCTTGAATGGGCCCAACACTTCCTGAAGTGACCATTGATAGTGTTTGATGGCTGGGTTGGTCAGGTAGAGGAGGTGAGAGTTCTTGAATTTTCCACTTGGCCGTGAAGACTGAGCCAAATCCATAAGTACTGGTTGTTCTGGGAGGTGCTGGTGGGTCTTAAGGAACTTGCGTTGCCTGTTTGGATGCCACTTCTCTGGGTGAAACGTGTGCATTTGTAAATAAACAAATATTACAGAAGCGACATGTGGCCTTGGAGAGGTGCTGCTAGTCAGATTAGAGTGAGGTAGATGGCTTAATGCAGCGGTTGCCAAACTGTGATCTGTGGCTCCCCGGGGAGCAGCGGAAACCAGAGAGGAGTGTCGTGGAATCCTTGCAGAAATCCCACCACCATATGGGATTGCACCCCTAAGGGGAAGGCGTGACCAATGGCCCAGTCAGTCATGAGAGCTGTCAATCAAAAAAGTTTGGGAAGCACTGGATTAATGATCTGATGGTGTGCAGTCACTCCAGATGTTCATACTGCCCTGTGAGCACCTTCCCATTGATGTGAGCCACGCTGAATGTATTGCTCATTTGGGGCATCGGAGGCACTGCTCCTCCCACCTCTGGATTGGGAATAGAGCAGGACAGGGAGGAGAAGAGAGCAGTGGGCTAGAGCGTCTGTTATTCACCCGCTGCTTCTTTTCCAATCCAGTGAGAGGAGAAGAAGGAACAGTGGAGGCAAGTGGGCAGACAGAAATGGGCACCTCCTCCCAATCTGTTTCCTGAGGCCACCTCCTCAGTGGTCCTCCTGAATGGGCTATCTCTGCTCTCCTTGTATAGAAAGGTCAGCCTAGAGCAGCGATTTTCAACCTTTTTCATCTCACAGCACCTTGACGAGGAGCTAAAATGGTCAAGGCACACCATGCTGCTGGCAGGGGGCTCACATCCCCCAATGGCCCTACTAATAAATGATCTTCTCCCAAACCCTTGCGACACACCTGTGGACCTTTGCAGCAAACCAATGTGCTGTGGCACAGTGCTTGGAAAATTGCTGACCTAGAGTCATTGACATTTTTTAACTGTCCATGAAGCAGAACTGACCCCAAACGGGGAAAAAAAAAATATGGATTTGGTTTGGCTCTTAGTTGCTGCAGCTCCTCTGTCCCGACTATGGACAGTATTCTGAGATACGCTTAATCGGAGTACGCACAGCCTCTGAAAACTTAGCATGAACAACAGATGTTTTGCAATACCTTTTAGACACATTATTGTATCTTTGTGGTCCCTGCATCCTGCAGGCCGTTTTGCAATTTGGATTAAAGCGTTGGTTCCCAAACTGTGGGTTGGGACCCACTGGTGGGTTGTGACCGGATTTTTGGCGGGTCCCCAAAGGGTGATGAAAAGATCAGATAACTACTTGCCTGAAACCCTGAGGCTGTTCAAAATCAGATACTGTAGCTGCTAAGTACCCTTCAAAGAGCTCAGCTCCTGTAGTTTGCAAGTTAGCTGCTAATTGCCCTGCAAAGAGCTGAGTTCCTGAAGTGTGCAAGCATGTGTAAATATAGGGAGATAAATGTTTCAGGTTCTTTTTCTGGTTATTACTACTTATAAATAAAAAAAAATATTATTTCTTTCTAGATCTCCTTTTTTAAAAGTCTGGTAAGCCTAGATGGGTCGTGATAGAGTGTCATTTTAAAAAGTGGATCTCAGTGCTGAAAGGTTTGGGAACCACTGTATTAAAGAGATGATTCTATCGGTGGGAGAAATGGTGGACCACGTGTAGCTGCTCAACAGGGACTTGGGAACAGTGTCTCAAAGAGGCGTTTGTTTCCTCTGCTCAACTGTTAAGTGCCAACCTATTAAGTGCCAACCTATGTTTTCATTTCTTTCTCTGAAGACACTGATCAATCTCTTCCTCTCTCTCTCTCTCTCTCTCTCTCTCTCTCTGGCCTCACTGGCTCACCCTGTATCATCCTGTTACATTTTTGGGGGGGAAAGGAAACCTATTTAAAACAGCTGCTTTTCAGTAGATTTTGTTTCACTGAACATGCACGCATGATAAGAGTATAGGGCACTTCTACAATAATAAATGCACCCTTATCAATGCAAAGTTTTCCATTAGCAGTGTGTTGTATCCAAAGCCAGAGCAGTGTGGTCAGGTCCATTTGGAGAGGCTGCATTGCTTAGTGTTGTGTTCTGTTGCCAGAGATATCTCCTCCTGGGTTTGACATCTGGTGTTGCGTGGAGAAGAGCAGCCACACAATGTCTGAGCCTGTGATGAGCCTAACAGAAGATCTTTCATTGTATCCACCTTGTCCAGCCTCCTGTTTCCCGCAGCAGCCCACCAGCTGCCTCTGGGAAGCCCACAAGCAGGAGAGAAAGTCAGGCCTCCCTCTTGTCATTATGCCCTGCAACTGGGATTAAGAGGCAGCCTGCTGCTGACCCAGGAGGGATCGCGTAGCCATCATGACTAATTAGCAGGAGTAGTCCTTTCCTCCATTTGTTTGTTCCATTCTCTTTCGAAGCCATCCAAGCTAGTGGAACATCATCGCATCTTGTGGCAATGAGTTCCATAGATTAGTTATGTGAGGGATCTGAAGGCCTTAGGAGTGGACCTCAACAGGTGGGAAACCCTGGCCTCTGAGTGGCCCGCTTGGAGGCAGGCTGTGCAGCATGGCCTCTCCCAGTTTGAAGAGACACTTGGCCAACAGTGTCTAAGAGGCAAAGAAGGAAGGCTCATAGCCAGGGAGACAGACCAGGGACAGACTGCACTTGCTCCTGGTGTGGAAGGGATTGTCACTCCTGAATCGGCCTTTTCAGCCACACTAGACGCTGTTCCAGAACCACCATTCAGAGCGCGATACCAGAGTCTTTCGAGACTGAAGGTTGCCAACAAAAATCTGTGTGATGGAGGACTTCTGTTTTTTATCTGTCCCGAATCCCCTGCCAATCATTTTCCTAGGATGAAACAATCAGGTTTTTACAGGATGCCTTTTGGCTCCAGTGATGTGAAAGAATGAGAAAAGCTTCTCTCTGTCCACTTTCTGCATGATTTTATGTGGGAGTAGGAGGACTGAGTCCCATCTTGAGGTTTAAAGTCTTCCTGTCTAAATACCTTTAAAGCAGGAAATGCACACACTAGTTCATGTTTTCCTAACAACTTGGGGCAGCTAGAAACTTTGTCAGTTTAAAAGAAAAACCCCAAAGCACACAAGCTCAGATTGCCATGGCTCTCTACAGGCTGCCATAGAACGGATGTTAGCACATTCTTCCTAACTCAGCTTTTGGTACCCCCTTTGGCACAGAGATTACCCTGGAGTACACGGATCGAATCGGCGCGGTTTTCTTGCTTGCAGTGAACAAGAACAAATTCTAAGCATTTTTAATGGCTTCTTTCCTCTAATGCAAATGTTGATTCCAACTTCCTGAGAAGTTCCTCTTGAGAAGCAAGGCTGTTTGTTAGTCTTGGCTGGAGAACAGGCTGTTATTTAAAAGTGAGGAAAAGACCGTTTGGCTCCATTGCAAAAAAATAGCTGTGAAATCCCCCTTTTTTCCTGTTCCTGATGTTGCTGTAGAAGTGCATCAGACTGTCTTCAGCCTCACTTGCTGGGTCTGAAGGTATCACCCCTCACCGCACTGCAGAACTGCACTGAAGGACCCCTCACCGCACTGCATCTGATCTAATTGGCTGTCTTTAACTTGGATGTTTCAGTGACTGCATCATGGCGACTGGACCAGCGGATGTCACTGAGCCGCCTGAGGTTGAAGAAACGGGCGAGGAGCTTTCACGTAAGTAAAGGCATTGTGACACTAATGGCTGGTTTGAAGACAGCACAGTCTTCAAGGGTAGGCAGCTGGAGGCCTGGAAGCTGAGCCTGGCCTCCCAAGACATTCGAGGGGCAGCATTCCCTCTAAGCCAGCGTTTCTCAAACTGTGGGTTGTGACCAGGTTTCTGATGGGTCCCACAGAGCCTCCAGTGAAAACACAGGTGATGGAAAGATCCAATAACTAATTGCTCCAAGCCCAGAGGTTATTCAAAACCTGTTAGCTGATAGCTGTTACCTGCCCTGCAAAGAGCTGAGCTCCTGCAGTTTGCAAGCTTGTTTAAATATAGGGAGATAACTGACTGAGCATCTTTTTTTCTGTTTTTTTTCCGCCAAGTCCATCAGTGACAAGTAATGGGGGGGCAGGTGAAGGCTGGGTCACATAAGTAAGTCCCTCAAGCCTTGAGGCTGTTCATTAGGGCAGCCTCATTGTGAGAAATGGAGAAAGGTTTTTTTGGTTTTGCAACAAATAAATAAATAAAATATTGCTGTTGTTGTTCAGTGGTTAAGTCGTGTCCAACTCTTCGTGACCCCATGGACCACAGCACGCCAGGCCCTCCTGTCTACCACTAACTTCTGGAGTGTGTCCAAATTCATGTTCATTGCCTCCGTGACACTATCTAACATCTCATCCTCTGCCGTCCCCTTCTCCTTTTGCCTTCAATTCTTCCCGGCATCAGGGTCTTTTCTAAAGAGTTCTCCATTCTCATGAGATGACCAAAGTATTTAAGCTTCAGCTTCATCGTCTGTCCTTGCTAGTAATATTGCTAATAAATAAATAAATATTATCTATTTCTAGATCACTTTTTTTTTAAAGTCTTGGAAACCTAGGTGGGTCCTGATAGGGATAAAGTGGGTCCCGGTGCTTAAAGGTTCGAGAGTCACTGTTCTAAGCTATGCAGCCACAGAGCTGCTTTCCCTGTTTTCTGCTTCTCTTGTTCTGTGGGGCCCATGGGAGTCTCGCCACCAAAGTACGTGATGCAACGCCTATACAGCATCACCACTGTGAACGATGCCCTCTCCCGCAGAGCTAGGCAAAGAGATGGCAGGTAGGAGGCTGGCATCACTGTCTTCTCACAGTGACCACTGTTTGACCCACCCTGCAGCGTATGGTGGCACTGTCTTGTCCCTGTCATAGGCGTTGGCACGACTGGAGAGAGGGCAGCGCCAACGGAATGAGTAAGGCTGGGGGGGGGAGACAGATGCTTGCTGAAACGATGCTTTGTTTCCAGCTGTGCCTGTTTCTTGCACTGGCTGCCTCTGTGCTGAGCAAAGAATCGCGTGTGTGTGCTGAAGCAGGCCTTGCTCATCTCATGACTCCTTTGTGCCCTCATTGTGAGCAGCGGAGTGGTGAAGATGTCTCATCCTGGAGACATATGATGCTGCTCCATTATCTCTTTATTTCCACTATGCAGGCTGGATGCTGGAGGAGAAAGCTCAGTACCCAGGGAGGCTAGGATAGCTTCTCAAGGAGCATCAGTTGTCCTCCCAAAAGCAAACAGCAGGCACTCTCGCTAGGACCAGGCTGTCCAAGTGGCTGATTGAAGTACTTTCCTCAAGTGGCCTGGGGCAGCCTTCTTCATCCATCTGTTTGCCTCTACTGCTCCTTCTCCTCCCACTCCCTAGATTTCAAAAGGAAGAGGGGGAGACAGCAAAAGTTTGGAGGAGCAGAGAGTGTTGGGCTAGAGCATTTCCTCTGCAGGTAGAAAGTTAGCAGAGAAGGAATAACCTTCTAGGCTGGCTTGCTCTTGTTTGGGCTAGTTTCCTACTTGCAGGGAATTTTTTATCCCTTACTGTAGGAGAGCATTACAGAATGGTATCTCCCACATTGAAGTCCATTCTACAGTTTTGGGCCCCGGAGGTGGTCAGACCATCTCAACTGGCTTGGCAGCTTGAAAGCACTGCCCCGGCCCCCCACTGCCACCTGATTCTGTTGTGTAAAAGTGTTTATGTCCCTGTTCACTGCTTCCCCTTGCTTTAATTTGAAAAAGAGGAATGGGTAGAGTGGAAAAGGAAGTGAAGGAAAGTGGCGAGCTAGAGTGTCTCCCCACCAGTCACCTGCACTTCCTGTTCTGCTCTGTTTCTTTCTCCTTTTCATATCTGAGCAAGGCAATGGACAGGAAGGCTCTGCCATTCGAGGATCTGCTGCCTGAGGCAGCTGCCTCAGTTTGCCTCATTATGAGACCAGCCCTTCTTTTACATGCTGCTTTTGGGGGTGTTTTTCTTTTACAGGAAAGAAAAAATCCAAATTTCAGACTTTTAAGAACTTTTTTGCCAAGAAGAAGAAGAGGAAAGAGCCCTCGTCTCCCATGGGAGACAGCACACTGAAGCCCAGCCAATCCAGTAGTGATGTCAGCACCCCGAACCTCGATTCCAGTATCCTCCATTTGCCGCCAGAGCCTGGGTAAGGTAGCGGAGCCATCTTGCATCAACAGGTTAAAAGCATGGACTGGTCCCAGGACGACGCACTGCATTCAAGTTGGTGTACAAACAAATCCCAGTGCTAAGGCTGGAATGCAAGGAATTTCCTCTTTTCCATTTGCAACTGCCTCAAAACAGCTAGTGTGGTAGAAAAACACAGCCCTCTGGACTCTCAGAAGTGCTGAGAGACGGGATTTGACTGTCTGCTGTTTGAAATCTGTCCAGACAGCATTAATTAGCTAAAGAGTTTTGGGGTGTGTGTTTTATTTAGATAGTAGCTGAAATTGTATTACTATAATGATCTAAGCAGCTGAAATACCTTATTTGTGAGAGAAGGGATAGGAGATAAACCTCTCCCTCCCCCTGCCCCCATCCTATAAGCAAATGCTTGCAGAAATTTGGAGAACTTTGAGGAGTTGGTATAACTTACTGGCAAATCAGGAACTCCCCAGTTCATATTTCACCTCTGCTACACACTCTTTGGGTGGCCTTAGGCAAGTCAGCCTCAGTCTTCCCTATCTGCAATATGGGTATAATCTGCAATATGAGATAGTAACTGAGTTGTTGTAAAGAGTACTTTTCTAAAAAGAAAAGTGTAAAAACTTTGCTGTTGGCAGCTGACATTCCAAGCACTGTCTTGACAATATGTCCTGAGGATCACAATTATGTATGGAGCCCTTGGGGAAAGCATATGCTTAGAAAAACACGCACAACTGTTCGATGCTGTTGATATATGGTGTTTTCTCCATTTTAGATCCAAAGGGAGCATGGGAAACAAAGCCTTATCACACGACAGCGTCTTCATTTTTGACTCATCACCTGAGGTGACTGGCAAGGCTTCCTCGCAGGAAAATCTTCCAGGGAAAGTGAAAGCTTTGCAGGTAAGGGGAACTCCAGCTCTTGTGAGGAGGGTTGTGGTTCCTCACTCGCAGTGGAAGACTTTGCACAGTGTATCCTTCTGTCCATCCAGCTAAGTGTGTGTTTGTGTAAGCATTTTTGCAAGGCATATGAAGGCCTGGAGAATCAGTCAAGTTTAGCGGAAGCTAAATAGAACAGCTTCCACACTATTCAGGCAACAAATGCATTCCAATATGTTCCCAAGCAGTGGTTCTCAAATCTTTTACTTGGACACACTTTCCTGTGTCTCAAACCTGGACACGCTTTTTAGAATGACAATCTGTAAGGACACACTGGAAGTGATGTCATTAATCTGGAAGTAATGTCATGGCCAGAAGTAACATAAGAAAGCAGGAAAATTTCAGCACCCTCCATACAACAAAATCAAAACAATTAAGTAAATAAAAAGTTTACAATAAGTATAAGAAAATTTATTCAAAATAAAGAAGAACCCTCCCAAGCAGTTGCTGATCTGTTTTAAAAAAAATTCCCCAAACACCTCAGTTGCTGCAATGCTATTCACGCTTACCCAGGAGTAAGCTCCATTGACTACATGGCCTACAAAATTGAGGGTCAGAAAAGTTTTTCCCAAACTTTAAGGTGGTTTGATATGAATTTGGGGTGCCGATTCCAATAATGGCATCCGTTTTGCCCTATCACGTCTAGTTTTGGAGATACAGCATAGCCTCTTTAGTGAATGGTTGAAGCAGCTTCCTCATGAGGAAGCCATGGTGTAGGCTTTCTCATGAGGTAGCTGCTTGAACCATTCACTAGAGAGGCTATGCCGTATCTCCAAAACTAGACGTGATAGGGCAAAACGGATGTCATTTTTGGAATCGGCACCCCAAATATACCTAGGAATTGGTGTAACGTTTAAGGAAGCAAAATGTGTGTTGGCCTGTGCTAGCACTGTTAAAAGCATATACATATTAGCCTGTTAAAAGTGCAGATCTGTAACACTTCCCCAAATGCAGACACACTCCATGGTAGCATTGTCTAATGCAGGGGTGTCCAAACTTTTTGGCAGGAGGGCCACATCATCTCTCTGACACTGTGTCGGGGGCTGGAAATAAAATTTGAATGATAAAATAAATGAATATATTAGAGATGGAATTTTATATGAATGAATGAAGCTCTTGCAATAGCTCAAGGCCTATAAAAGGCCTTGCACAAAGCAAGTCCAGTGCTTCCTTCGCTGCCACTGCTGCATCACAGATGTTAAACAGCAAGCAGCCCTCATTCCACAGCTCATGCGATAGGTCGAACAGTCACCTCATACTGAGAACAGTTGCATCTGTCCAGCACGGGCTCCAGCAAGTCTCCAGAGGGCCAGGGGCTCATTGGAGATTGGGGGCTCCCTGCGGGCCGGATTGGGAGTTCCCGGCTGGCGTTTGGGCACCCCGGTCTAATGTATTAAAAATAAAATGCACATTGAAATGAATGGTGACCCTCTTGGAATTGGCTTATGACCCACCTAGTGGGTCCTGACCCACAATCTGAGAACCACTGTAATAGTTACAGCAAAAGATGACCCAGTTGCATTCACCATGTGTTGACTGTAGCTGGTGTCTAACTTTTGAAGCATGTTTGCATGCATAGAAAAACCCACAATAAACTCATCCAGACAATGCAGAAGGTTGCCAGGTTTGGTCTCTGGCATCTCCAAGAAGGGATTGGGAAGATGCCTGTCTTGAACCCTGGAAAGCCTCTCTCTGTCTGTGTCCTCCAAGAGTCCTCGGAAAGGCACAAGGAGCTCATGGTAGAAACCTGGGGACTTGTATTTGTTATGATATGAGAGGCAGCCCTTAGACAGCAAGGCTAAGTCTGTCCATAAGGGTACTGCCTCTGTTTGGCAGTCCAAGCTTGTGAGGGAAACAGGAAACCCAACACTTTGCAGCGAGATAAGGTGGTGCTTCAGTCTAGCATGTGTTTTTTTCAACACATAGCGAAGCTGATAGCGAAGCTGGGACTTCCTTTGGCCAGCCGGGGAGAAGACTGAACACTTTCCACAGCTGTTTGCTCATGATGTGTGCTGAATCCCCAGGGGGTAAAATAAGTTCCCCCTTGGCTGGAGGACTCTGGAGAGTTTCTCAAGCATTAATATTTACTCTCCAGCCTGACTGACTTCGTTAACAAGATGGTGCTTCACAGTACATCCTCCAAGTTTTCCTGTAGGAAGGGTGTGTAGAACTCTCATAGGCCAGTTTCCTTTTGGAGAAGCGTCTCTGTGGTGAGGATGTTGGGCTTGGCTAACGTCCAAGGCTTGGGTTTTGGAGCACATGTCAAGATATGTCTGAAAATATTCTCGTTTTCCAGGGAGACTGATGCTAGCTCGGAATCGGGGATGCCACATGTGCATTCTTCTGGGGCACAGACCCATATGCAGAGATGGAGCTGGGCCTTGCAGGCTGCTGTGAAAACCTTGGCAGTGTAGAACAGTCATGCTCTGACTCTGTTTCCTTATCTCTTATGCAGTGTGATGTGAAGTCTCATACAGAACAAAAAACAGGCATTGTGTGTATTTTCTTGGAGACTACTGCAGGCAGATGGCACAGGGGGACCTGGGAGGACCTGCACAACTGTTTTCTAGCAGAGGCTGGGGACATGGGAGAAGCTCTACCAAGTCCCATGGTTACTAAGCTAGAGCTGCACCTAAATCTGATACCAAAATCTGCACCAAATTGGATAGGCTGAGGACCATAAGAACATAAGAACAGCCCCACTGGATCAGGCCATAGGCCCATCTAGTCCAGCTTCCTGTATCTCACAGAGGCCCACCAAATGCCCCAGAGAGCACACCAGATAACAAGAGACCTCATCCTGGTGCCCTCCCTTGGTTAGAAGATGCTGTTAGACCAGTTAGAAGATGCTGATTTACCGGGGGGGGGGTGCACACACAATTGTCCCAATTCAACAGTGACCCCAGGGCTTAGTGAAACTTGATACCAATCCTAAACTCGCCCATCTGCAATCTACCTTATAAATGTCATCTGATTTTAAATTGGTGCGCAATTGTTATTTTCAGGGTAAACTTATGTACTCAATCCATGACAAGTGCGCTGTTTGTGAGCACAGCAGCAAGGTAGGGAACAGACGGTCCTAGTGGAGAGCCTTTGTCAGCGTCTCCTTCATGTATCCTTGTCCATTCAGGCGCCATCAGCCAAGGACAGTGTATGCTACTGGGGCTTTTTCCTCCCTCCCAGGAGATCCCCCCCTTCTTCTTGACAACTCCTTTTTATTGCAGCAGCTGTGCTCCAGCCAACTCCAAAGTCCAAGGATAATAGTTCAGAGGTTGCAGATGCTGGAACCGTAACGTGAAGGCATTCAGCCTTGTTGGGGAAACTCCGTCATTGCCATGAAATTGGGGACTCCTTGGGTCAAGTTCAAAAGCCACAATGCTTGCTTGCAATCCAGTTGCCCAGGGTTGAGGAGATGTAAAGGAGCTTGTTGTTAGTTTGTGTGTGTGTGTGTGTGTGTCTGTGTGTGTGTGTGTGTGTGTTGGAGTGGTCTAGTGCATTGAAAGTACCCTACCAATTTTAGGTGAATAGGAAGGTGCCTTGCACTAAGTCAGTCACACTGCAACAGTGGTGTCACTAGGATTCGCATCACCCGGTGCGGGAGGCCTGCGCGGTGCGGAAGGCCATGCAGGCGGGGCAACACCCCAGGTGGTGGGTGTGGTGATGTACCACCCCACCACCTGGGGTGTTTGCCCGCCTGATGGCCATCCGCACCGCGCAGGCCTCCGCACCGGTTGATGTCGAACATTCTAGTGACACCACTGCTTGCATTCGTGACTGACTTAGTGATGGTATTATTCCTCCAAATTCTGATTTTAGCGATTTTGAAAACTTGTGGAGTCACTCACACACACACACACACACACACACACACACACACACACACACACACACACACACACACACCCCATGTCAACTTAATAACACCTTATTGCAGCAGTTCTCAAACTTTCAGCCCCGGGACCCACTTTTTAGAATGACAATCTGACCAGGACCCATTGGAAGTGATGTCATGGCCAGAAGTGACATCATCACGCAAATTAAAATAAATAATTATAAATATTTAAATTAAAATAAAAGAAATAATTAAATAAGGGGCAGCCAGTCCTGTTCCACCAAGTGAATTTTCTCTGTAGTCTGCCTGCAAAAAAACCCCTCCCCAAAAGAATCGGTGAGATTTCCAGCCCTCCCCTGTGCCCAGTTTAAAGTTCTTCTTTTTCAAGCATATCAAGACCCACCTGGCTTTAGAAGTGCAAAATAGAAAACATTCCCCATACCTGCTGAAGCCTCTTTTTTTGGTCCTTTTTAGTGGAGGGGGAGGCTGACTTCTGGAGCATTTGTTGCACTCCAGTTCCATCAGATCAGGACCATTCTGGTGTCCTCGCATTCCCCTTTGCCTGGCCTGATCACAAGCCAAGGCACGTCTGCCTATTCATGAGTAAACGCGACTGTGAGGCTGTTTCGCTATCCATAGGGCTCAATACATTTGCAGCTGGGAGGGAAGGACCTCCTTCTCAGGTGTTTTTGGGGGGCTGTATTCATTGGAGAGGGACCATTCTGGTGTTGTTGGATTCCCTTCAGCCTGCCCTCTCCAACGCACTAAGGCAAGTTCACCTACTCACGAGTAAACACGGCCACATGGCTTTGTTTCGCTTTCCATAGGGCTCAGTACACTCGCATCTGGGAGGGAGGGACCTCCTTCTTAGGTGTTTTTTGGGGGCTGCATTCATTGGATAGGGACCATTCTGGTGTTGTTGGATTCCTCTCAGCCTGCCCTTTCTGACAGACTATGGCAAGTATGCCTACTTGCGAGTAAACACGTAATACGGCTGAGTCTCACTTTCCATAGGGCTCCATGCATTTTTTCCTTCCAGTTTTTTGGCCATAACTTTTGAAGGAAAGGAGCTATTTCACTCTGGCTTTTTGCATTGCATTCCGCTGGAACTTCCGCATCCAACGGTGTATGGCATGATGGGGTTGCTCCTCAAACCACGATTGTAGCGTGTCATCCCCCAGTGCGCGTCACCCCCCCTTTGCACGTCACCCGGTGCAGCCCGCACCCCCTTAGCGACGCCACTGCACTGCAATCGTATGCATGTCTACTCAGAAATACATCCCACTGTATTCAGTTGGATTTACCCCCTTGTAAGCCTGTATAGGATTGCAACCTTGATTTGTTTGGAACTGTAATGGAACCCTTTAACACACCAAAATAAGTGGTTCAGGATTCTGGTGCTCAGTTGCCACAGTGACTCATTTGGTTTTTATCCTCTTATCTTGCATTTTGTTTATAAAAGCCGTACAGCATTCAAAAATGAGCAGCTTAAAAATCACTCCCCCCCCCCCCCCCCGCTCAAGTTAATCAGTAATCATTGCACCCATGCCAGGGAGTCCTGTTGCAAAGTGTTTGAGCTTTCAGACATATTTCACGCAGAATAGCATCAGAGTGTCTGAATTGGCTCCCAATGCAGTTCTTAAAGTTTGCCCCTGAACCAGAAATGAGCTCAGCGGTTTGAAATATCATTATACAAATATCTTAATTTTCAGAACATAGTAGCAAAGTGGGAAATTTAGGATCCCCTCGCGACACAATCTAAATTCAGAGTTGCATTTAATCTTGCACCATATACAGTTGCAGGCACACAAAAGGTGATTCACAAAAAAGTATTTTACTGTGAGATTTTTAAAAATGTATTTATTCGTTGATTTACAAATTTATATCCCATTTTATCTCCCAAGTGGGCATTCAAAATAGCTTTTAATAATTAAATTATAAATAAATATTTTTTGCCTGGTCACTTGGGACAGATGGCCAGGGAACGAACAGTGGCTATCCAGGTTTCATACCATGGTCTTTCAAGCCACATCTGGAGATTCCAGAAATTGAAAGTGGGACCGTCTGTATGCAAACTGGGTGCTCTACTACTGAGCTAAAACACCTCCTTTTTATTGTACTGGAGATGGCCCATTGTTACAAGTACTGGCCAATCAGTGCTGTGCATAATTCTTTTTTTAACCAGAACAGTTTTGAGTTGAGACCGGTCCAGGAGACAAGGTTTGGATATATGTACATTCCTAATCTACAAGTGGGGAATGAAAGCTGATTTGAGCAGAATTGTTCTTACTCCTCTGGATCCTTGCCGGAGGAACCGGCTCCTTGCCAGAACAAAAAGCAATTCTAATAAGTCCAGGTATTCTGATTATTTTCCTTTTTCTCCACCCTAACAGCTTCAGTTGCAACAGAATCTGCGTCTTGGGTCTCCGCCTCTTGTTATCACCAAGAAGAAAACGGAAGATGCAGGTGCAGTTTCAGAAGATGACGGCTTACCGAGAAGCCCTCCGGAGATCTCCACCCTCCATGACGTTCTGACCTCTTCTGCCAGTAAGGTATGTGCTCTCTGCCTGTCTGTGAGAGATGGCAGCTCGCAAAATTGAGTTTCCCTGTATTTTTGCAAAGAGAGACAAATTTATTTATGTTGCATTTATATTCCACTCTTCCTCCAAGGTCCTCATGGTGGCACATATGGTGTCCCCTCCTGGCCATTTTCCCTTGCGGGGTAGGCTAGGCTGAGAACATGTAACTGGTCCAAATTTGTCCCATGAGTTTCATGGCCAAATGGGAACTCAAACCCAGTTCTCCCCGGTCTTGGTTTGATACTTTAACCCCTATGCTCTGCCAAAAATATAATGATTTAAAGCTGAATAGTAGATTTAAGTATTCTGCAAGCCTACACCTCCCCCCCCAATACTTGTTATAATGGCAACCATTTTGCTAGCACAAGTGACTGACCAACAGTATTGCCTCGTGAATGTATGAGAGAGGGATGCTGTGTTGGACCCCTTCCTCTTTTTCCTTTTGTACTTTCTAGCGGTTATCCTTTGATATGTCGTCCTGGAAGACCATATGTCTTGCTTCCCTTGACTTATCCTTCTCCCTTATTTTGTCCTGCAGTCCTCCAACCCTGTCCAGCGCCATAGCTCTTTGAGTTTAGGTGGGACAGACAGTGAAGACGACCAGGTAAAGAGCTGCTTTTCCTCAATGACTGCATGAAGCCACTTAACACGAAATCAGCCCTTTGGTCCCGCTAGCTCCATACCGTATGCTCCGATTGACTCTCTGAGGTCTTTTCTCAGTCCTGTTCGCTAAGATCACTAAGTGGGATCTTCACCATGCAGAGCTCGTACTGCGCCACTGAGTCACTAGCCTGACGGTCTGCAAACCGTGGGACCACTGTGTGGAAGGCTTCCCTGTTGTGTGTGGTGCTTCCCGTTCTGCCGCACAGCGTCTTATCTTTCCAGCTGATCTCTGCAGAAAGTCGCTCCAAGCAGCCCTTCTGCCCTGAAATAGGGACGCAGAGCCTGCTGGGGTGATGGGGAGTGGAAGCAGCTGCCTGGCACAACTTTCTGCAGTGATCCGCTGGAAAGATAAGAAGCTGCGTGGTGGAATGGTAAGAGCTGTGCACGCGGGGGTGCTAGATCCAAGTGCTAGATCTGGCCTTTGGGCCGGTGTCTGTTGCACTAGCCCTTTAGTGACCAGAGATGCCTTCAATACAGCCACATGCGATTCTGCTCTCTGAAAAAGGTCACTGCAGCAACGCTTCTCTGGGCAAGATACATGGGAAACTTGTGGCAAAACACTGAGCAAGGAGCAGAAGTGCTGCAGAGGAACAACAACAGAACACTCTAAGAATGGCAGTCTTTGGCTGAATGTTCTAACCACAGATACTCTTGCTAGAATGCCACCGTGTGTTCATGTGAGCTTATTCTGGACGTAGTGAAAGCATTTCAGTTCTTTCCTTATTAGGTCTCTGATCTACCACAGCATCCTAACGTGCCGTCTGCCTGTTCCCCTGCAATGCACCCTGCTGGCTGTCTTGATACAATGCACCCTTTCTGCGTTCTCTCCCTTGCTGCTTCCTCTCCCCTTCTATTGCTCGTAAGGTGTAATAAGGCAGAATCTAACATAATAAGAAAACAGAGTCATGCCATGGCTCTTAAGAGGGTGACGGGCGTGTTAAGCAAAAGTCTGTTTCTCTTTGGTCTGTTGAATCTATTCAGGGCACTTCGTAGCCCATTGAGTCTCCTCTGCTTGTCAAGGTACAAGTCTGTGTCACGCTTCTAAATCAGTCCAGGGCAGGTTGCTGGAGCACAAGGTCTTACCTGGGAGAAACCAAAAGCTGGTTAAGTTTCGTGTTTGCATTTTGCAGGTTCCCTCCGAAGCCTCCTCCAGAGCGATCAGCCCGTTATCCTCTGCAGCCCTCGTCAGACCAGCTTCACCAGCATGTCGCTTGCTTCCCACTGATTTCAACAGCCCAGCCTCTCCGTTGGGCTGCCTGGATACCTCAGCAGCTAAGCACAGAATTGCAATAAATCCGCGAAAGCAGAAAGCCTTTACCAGTAAAACACAGAACCTTCCCGTAAGTGTCTTTTGGAGAGAGGTTCTCCCTTCTGAGCCCCCCTTCTGAGCCAGGGGATCAGAACAACCTTCAGATGGGGGTTCTGCACAAGTTCTCTTCCTGTTACAAGCCATAGGCTTTGGGGCTGTTCCACCATGCTCGACTTCCCTTCCCCCTCCCAGCACACTTTTGCTTTGCTTGACACCAGCCTGATGAACCATTCTGGAGAACTCAGAAGCTTGCTGATTTGTGTCATTTTGGTCGGTTTTTAGTAAAGGTATTACCAGGTGGTGTCTTCCCCTTGATAGCAATTTATATAATGAGCTAGGCGTTTTGTCCAGTATTGAGTGTTCACTGAGTGTCTCCTTGACTTGCTGTAAGCTCAGAACATCTGAAGAACTTGCTGAATCAGGTCGAAGGACCATCGACTCCCCCATTCCTCTTCCCAGCAGGGCCAACCAGATGCCTTAAAGCAAAGCAATACAACTCCCTACTCTTCCTTCCTCGCACAATCTGTTTTCAGAAGTATACTGTTTCTGAGCAGGGAGGTTCCACACAGATGTCACAACTACTTTCCTGATTTGGACCTATCCTGCATTAATCTGACTAGTCCAATGTGTCTTCAACATTTGTCCCCCACTGTACCACTTCACACGGTCCACCTATTGGAAACACCCACCAGAAGTAACTGGCAGTGATGTCATCGCCAGTTACTTCTGGATTGGGAAGCCAGATGCAAGCGACATACACCAGTAAGAAGCTCAGGGCAGATGGGGTGACATTTTCAAGCCTGAAAAAAGTGTATGTTGGAGCTCTGCCTGCCAAGCTGAGCCTCCTACTGCTACTTGTCATGTTGCGTTGTTGGTCTTGCTGCCAGGTGGCAGGGGTCTGGGGCAGTCCCATGAGTTCCACTGGACACCACCTCAAGTACCACAACCATGAGTACCACTGGTTGAGAAACACTGATCTAATCCCCCTTTAAAGCCAAAAGCACATCCCCTGACAGTAAAGTTCCCCACTAGTTTTTGTTTTGAACAGTTTTGTAACTTGCAAGCTTTAACCGGTAGATTAATCAACTAAAATATGAGGTGATGAACACCTTAAAAATTGTCACAAGGCAAGTGACACTTTGGTTCTCCTGTACTAGAAATGAAAAAGGAAAATATGAAAAATGCCTCTGTTCCCCCCTCCTCAGGAGTGGTAACGTTTAATTTCCTTCAATATGGTTTTAAAAGAATACCTGTGTTGTGACTTTGTATTTCAACAGAATAGTGTATCAGTTGATTGCTCAATCAGTTGAAAAGGCAGGCATTTGATCTACTAAATAGCTCATATATTGGCTGAAAACGCTTGTTGTTTACGTTGTATTTCAAATGGTCTTTGTGCGTCTCTCTCCAGGTAGAGAAGGAGCGATGCCTCCTTGGAACTGCTGAAGGCAAAATGAGCCATGCCAAATTACTTGAAGAATTGGACAGCCAAGAGAACAGCTGGAAAGGTGATGACACAGTGGTATTTGTGAGCATGCCTGAACATAGGGGGCTGCCTAGTTGACTCAACCCCTTGGTCCCTCTAGGGCAGCATCACTCCAGGATTTCAGACAAGGTCTTTTGCAGTGCCATGTGGAGATGCTGCTGGGGATTAAACCTGGAATGTCTGCATGCTAAGCGGTACTCTATCCCTGACCTCTCACCTGTGTGCAGCTGTGGAGGGGACACTGTTGAAGGCCATAAATCAACTTCTTTTTCTTACTTCATTCATAGGGAGACTTGTTTGTTTTTGTTGAACTTGTAAGTGATGTAATTGAATAATTTTTTTTTGCATTGAAGACTGCAATGCAATGATAGCAAACCTTGATACTGATGTTTAAGCATTTGCACCAGTGAATAAAAACACAGAGCACCACATTTTGCATTTTAATTCAGCAGTTTTTCAAAGCTCTAACACTGTTTTTTAAACACCTGTATTCATAGGCTTATTGGTCTTGAATTCAAGTAAGTCGAATGAGAGTTGGACTCTCCATGCACTTCCCCTGCCAAGAAGCACAGATCCTTTGCGATATTCCTGGAATGCTGGCCCCAGGGCAGACGGGGTTTGTATCTCAGCACTGGAGACCCGCAACCTTATAGAAACAGATCTCCAAGCCAGTGAAACGGTGTCCTCTGCAAGGGCATGCTCTCCTCCGAGCGAGTGTGAAGAAGAGATGAAGGAGGAAGGGTGCCTGAGATCATCTATTGGAGACCAGGCTGATCTTGAGCTGAATCCACAGAGCTCTGGGAAGGAGGCGGCTGACGCTTCTGAATCTGTGCAGACTGGAATAGGCACTGTGGGGCTCCGTGAGACATCACTTGCTCCCTTGTGTGGTGTTAGTGTGGAAAATGACTCTGATGTATCAGCCGGGTCTATCCAGGAGCCCAGTCCAAAACCCAGTACAGATCATGAGGTTAAGAACTCTAAAGACAATGGTGAGACAACACATGTCGACAGAGGGAAAGACAGGCCTGGTGCTGGGATCAGCGGTGTCACCCACAAGACCGATTCTGCACTCTGTCTTCCACAGTTTCCTTCATCTGCTTTGGACACTCCCTCAGAAGCAGAGCAGGCCGCAGCCTCAGAGCCCAAAAACAGCCTGGCGGTCAAAGAAGATGCAGGGTGCAAGTCAGGAGAGATGGGATTTCAGCCCTCTGGAGACTGTACACAGCCCACTCCAAGGGCTCGGGAAGCATCAGCCATCTTGGATGCCAATATAAACAGCGTCCTGCCCCAGAGCTCAGTGGGCAAGAAACAGTTTCACCCCATGGAATGTCATGACTCTTTTTTAAATGAAAATGTGAGCGTTCATGAGGCGGGTCTTCCCAGAACAATATACAGCCCTTCTGTGGGAGGTCTGGCCACCTCGGGTGCTCCTGAAGTGGCTTCTGCAAGCAGCCCTCCGGACAAGGCTGCTGGAGAAGACCAGTCAGGAAGTATAAAAATTAGGGAAGAAAGCCAAACTCCAGATGGAATTGTGAAGACTCCATCAAGGTCTGGTTCTGCTAAACCAGTCAGGTTCACCATTGCACCCGCCTGGCAGAGATCCCTCTCGGGAGGTTCGGCTTCTGTGGATGGCTCCAGAAGCTCCCCATCTTCACCCATAAAGCCAGAGTTGTTTGAAGGAATACCTCAACTAGATACAGCTGTGCAGGGATGTGTCCTCAACAGCTTGGAAAGACTAGACCGAAACCCTGCAGCCAGCTTGAATTCTGCCCCAGAGTGTCCAAACGAGGAGGCCCAAGGCCGTGAGAGCCCATTTGGGGTTAAGCTGAGAAGAACGTCGTCTTTGCTCAAGTACCAAGCTGAGCAGCAACATCACGAGGCTCCGAGGCCGGTTCCATCACCAGCCATTGGGAACTCCACTGTCTCTGTCAGAGATGAGCCAAAGCCTCCAACTTCTGGGAAACCCCTTCAGAACCTTCCAGGTGGTGGCACTAAGCCTTTGGTTTCAAAACCAAGCCTCAAGGAAGAGAGGGATGCTGTCAAGGCCAAACCTGAAGAAGCGGCAACCAAGCAGCCAACAAGCAAACCTCCAGGTATTTTTGTCATAGAAATAGGCTTGTTTAGGGCTGCTTGGTTGGGTGGGCAGCGGAACATGGAAGCTCGTATAACACAGGGCAGTCTGACATGTCAGTACTGATGCGGAATGCACAACACCCACCGTTCCCATAGCAAGCATGTAAAGAATAGAAGCAACACATTTCTTTAACCTCTCCCACTGATACATGTGTTTGGGAGTTCTGGTTTCCAAACAGTCTCTGAAAACACGGTTGTTCCACAAAATTGCATGGCCTTGATTTCATTTCTGACTGTTACGGCTTCCCCCAAAAATCATAGGAGTTTTCAACTGGTGCGGTACCCTGATAATTCTCTTACAACTCCCTTATTTCCCCTTGAACAACTGCAGTTCCCGGGCTAGATGGTGTGACGGTTAAACTGGTTTTAAGTCGATGGTGCAGATGTTTCCTCTGATCACTTGCCCAAACCCACCTCTGTTGAATGGGCCATAGGTACTATTCCTTAAGGAGTTATCCTGTCTGCCCTGCTACCTTTTTATGGGCTAGAGCTCCCTTCAGTATTTTTGAAGGCAGAGCTGGGTTAGGTAAGAGATTGTGTGAGGAGCTTAGGGTGGGATAGAGTCAGAGGCTGCCCAAGATGTTTTGGTGCTTAAGGTGGGAAATCAAAATTCTGTACTCCATGGTGGCAACAAAGATGTTGGTCAATGAAATCAGTAGCAACCTGCTGTCTGAGGTGGGCTATGCCCTTCCTGGTGGCAGGTCTGGGCCCTTAGTAAGATTATGGTATGGCTGACTCCAGGGGTTGAGGACAAGAGCCATGGGGAGAAAAGCTTCGAGAGCGCAGTGTATGTGGGCAATTGTGTGATGAAAACAAATGTCACATTGATTGATTTCCCATAAATCTCTTTTTGTCCCAGAGCACAGACCTGCTGCCCATTTGGAAAACCCCTCCTCTGAACCAGCATGGATCTCCATGGCAAAACTGAAACAGAAAGGATTTCAGGGAAACCTTCTTGCAAAAGGACAGAAACAGGAGGAAAAAATTTTGACCAAGACAGGGTCAGAGGAACAAAAGCCTGTGACTGTTTCACAGCAGGAAAAGGTAGGACTGTATAAAGGCTGCAGCAGTATGCCTTGGTCCTTGTCCACATTATTAAAAATATTTACATACTGCATTTCCAAAAAATAAGTTCACAATATTGTCATAGCTTTGGCTAGCAGGTTCGTTTGCAGAATGAAAGGTGTGAGGGTTCAAAAAGGCTTATGTATTGTAAGTGCCGGAAAGGAAGTACACCACAGCTGCAGTCCTATACACACTGAACATAGTGGGATTTACTTCTATGTCAACATGTATAGCAGTGTTTCTCAAAATGTGGGTCAGGACCCACTGGGTGGGTCATGAACCAATTTCAGGTGGGTCCCCATTCATTTCAATATTTTATTTTAAATATATTAGACAATGCTACCGTGATATGTGACTGCATTTGGGGAAATGTTACAGATCTCTACTTTGAACAGCCTACTCAGTATATGCTTTTAACAATGATAGTCAATGGGGCTTACTCCTGGGCATGTGTTGGTAGGATTGCAGCCTAGGATCATTAAAAATTTCCCTGCTTGATGATGTCACTTCTGGTCATGGCATCACCTCCAGTGGGTCCTGACAGATTCTCATTCTAAAAAGTGGGTCCCGGTGCTAAAAGTGTGAGAAGCACTGATGTATAGGATTGCAGCTGTATGGTTATCTTTTAAGATGGGGTCTAAAGGTGCGTGTGCACTCGCACATGTGTGTTTAGGTTAATGGAAAATTCCCGACCTCTTAGTCGTAACTTCCTGTCTATAGCATTGTTAGCGTATTGAACTCAGGCAGTAAAACAGACATGGTGTGTAAGCTGATTGTTGGTGAAAATGGGCAGGCTTTGAAACAACACAGAGTCCTATTACAAGCCCTAGGACAGGAACTGAATATTTTGCTAATGAATGTTGCAGCTTTGTTTGATGTAAATCACACGCAACAAATGATGCTTGATTGCATGTCATTTTGGGCGTTATCTCCAAGATTTGTTGTTTTGGTTTCAGCAAGAGTTATGTGCAATTAAAAAGCACGCTTTCTGTCCTCTACCTAACCTGTCAGTCTCAAGTGGCCTACTTCCCCCGAAAAATAATGGGAACTAGAGTTTGTGCATGTGTCTGTGAGAGATAGCATCTTACCTTTCTCTTGACATAAAAGAATTGTAGCAATGTATTTATAGCGTCAGTCAGTTTGGTGGTATGTGAACAAGCCCAGTGTTTCCTTGCTCCTGCCTTCTCTCCTCCCCTCATGCTGTCTAATTCTAGTCTTCCTTTCCAATTTAGTTGCAAGCCAAAGTTTTCTGAATTATGGTTTGTGCAAGCCACAGTGTGCCTGCAAACCAGAATTAAGAACCACAGTTTGTTGGATTTGCAATTCTGATTTGTGGGCAAACTATGACTTGCACAAAACATCATTCAGATACTCAGAAAACTATGGTTTGCCACTAAATCAAGTGAGGGAGCAAATGAGACAGTGTGAAGGGAAGGGTGGAGCATGTGAGTATAGGCTCATTCCCATAGCACTAAACCACACTTTTGACATTATATGTGAACTGATCCCTTATGGAAGAAAACCTGACCTTGTCTGTATTTGTGTTGTGCTATGCAAATTGTGGTGTGTTCATTGTTTTATAGCAAGTGAACCCAGCTGGTGAGAACTTACTGAAAAAGAAGAGTGCACCTCATCTGTGCAGCCTTGAGAACAAAGCACAACTGAAAATGACTACAAGTATGGAAAACTGAATGGGGAAAAAGAGGGATTGTGGATTTGGGGGGGGGGGAGATTCAGATAAGATTTTTTTTTTAAATAAAAACTGTGCACAGAGCATTGGAATTTGATAGCTGTGTCAGTCCATAAGAGCCAAAAGCACAGAGGCAGGTCAAATAATATTGGACCAGCCAGTATCTGGGAAGTGGGCTATAGGTCAGTGGTTTATGCAAGGCAGTTGCTCTGTTGAGCTGCATCCCATTACCTATAGTCTTCTGTAGAAAATACATTCCAGTATAGAGAGTGTCTACAATTTCACCATCCCTTGGTAGGTGCTTAGTTCATAGGAAAAGCCCTGCCAGGTCAGGCCAAGGGCCTATCCAGTTCAACTTCCTGTATCTCCCAATAGCCCACCAGATGCCTCAGCAAGCTCGTCTTCATGACAAGAAACCTGTATCCTGTTTCCACACCCTGGCATTCAGAGATGGCCTCTTTCTCGACTCAAGAGGATACATATACCCATCATGGCTTATAACCTGTGATGGACTTCATAAATCTGTCTAATCCCCTTTTAAAGGCATCTAAGGCTTTCAGGTACAATCATCATATCCAGAGGCAAGGAGTTCCACAGATTAAGTACATGATGAATAAAGAAATATTTTCTTTTGTCTGCTCTAACTCTCCCAACACTCAATTTTAGTGGTTGCCCCCTGGTTCTGATATTGTGCAAGAGAGAAAAGAATGTCCCTCTATCCACTGTATCCATCCCATGCATAATTTTATATGTCTCAAACATATTCCCTCTCAGGTGCTTTTTTTCTAGACCCCAAACACTAGCCATTCCTCATAAGAGATGTGCCCCAGGCCACTAATAATTTTGGTTGCTCTGGTCATCTGTCATAAACTTAGGGGGGTTTGGGGTGCTCAGAGTTCTTGGTTCTCGAACCCTAAAGCCCTCAAGGCCCCCCTGTACAGTAGTACTGCCACCACCCTGTATGTGCCAGTGCCTCAGTCCAGGGACACTGAGACCCTCTAGGCTTGACTCTGTCCCTTGCAGGCACTGAGCTCTTTCTCCAATTAAAGCTTCAGTTCTCAAGTTACTAGACCTCAATGAGCACTTGGTAGCTTGCTGAACGGCTAGGCAGGATTCTGAACCTTTGTCCCCAACAGACAATGAAACAACTTGGTAAAAGAGATTTTAGTTTATTAAGTCCATAAGGTTACATAAGGCAGCAAATGCTAGAGGCATAAACATCTAGGAAAACATATTAGCAATAAAATAATAAAGCTAGCTGGCTATCTCTGTTAATACCTATCGCTTACCTGGGTCAGTTACTCTTGTAGATCTCTTAGCTCCAGGCTACCTGTGAGGCCAGATGCCCATGGTGGACAATGGAGCTCACAGTGTGCAGGATGTTGCACCCAAAAATTCTGCCCAAGAAGAACCGGACACACCCCTCGGGGCACTCATTAGTATACTTCTTATGCCGATAGTACTGAGGTGACTTCATACTTAGACTGTCCAATCAGAAACTTTTGAGGACAGAACTTTCTCAGAGTGGGTCTGGTTGCTAGCCCTCCTAGTTCTTCCCCATCCCAGCTGGAGATCCATAGCTGCATTCCATTCCACTTGATCAGGCACCCCTCAGTCTACTGAGGTGTTAAACATTCCAATGGGTTGTAATTCTTGTCTGTCCTTTCTGGCCAGCAAAGGAGAGACAACCATCTTTTTGTTTGTTTACTCACATTCTTGCAGCTAGGAACTGCTAGCCATTTCTCCGTTTGGTTAGGCTTAGTTTGGTTCAGGCTTCACATGCTAACCTAGGCCTAAACTGTACATATTCATGACACCATCTTCCTCAGCTTCTTTGATAATCCCATTTGAGCTTTCTTTAAATACTGAGCTGAACTGTAGTGTCAAAAGCCACGGGGATAAAAAGAAACTCAAATTCTGGGGCTTTCCTGGGGAGTTCCTGTTCCTGGGGAGTTCCAAATTCTGCCCCACTTCCTGCTTTTCCACTCACTGTCCTGCTTTGTTTTTTTCAGCGGTGCTGGTCAAGGAAGCGCCTTGGGTGGAAAAGGAAATGAGGCCATCACCTACCCTGCCCATGTCAACATGCAGCCCTGCGGAGCCACCTTGGCTGTCTCTGGCCAAGAAAAAGGCTAAAGCCTGGAGTGAGATGCCTCAGATTGTTCAATAGCCATGGACTGAAGTCATTGCCAATAGCTGTATTAATAGTATATATAATAATTGTTTTCACTGTGAGCTGTTTTTTTTAAGGACTTGGGTTGGGAGGGTGGGGAGGCATCTTTTAACATGTAGTTATCTAAAGGGTTTTTGGACTGGATGTTTAACCCCAGGTAACCATTGGAATTAACACAGGAATTTTTTTCTACTATGAAAGACAATAAAATTCTTCAGGCAATTCTGGTCATCCTTATGGTGCTGGGGTCTACAACTTGTGGAGAAGGAACTTGAAGACTTATTGCACATTATCTGATAGAGCAGGGGTCTCTAAACGTTTTGGCCAAAGGGCTGCATCTAATATCTGGCACAGTGTCGAGGGCCGGGAAAAAAATTAAATATAAAATTTAAATACATTAGAGCTGGAATTTAGATGAATGAATGGGGTCAAATGCCCAGAGTTTTTCTAAGCATGAACACAGCCCAAAGCACACCCTTAAATGGACGCCCATTCCCCACCCCGCAAGCACAACTCTGGTTGTGTTTGGTCAACTGGGCCAGAGGCTCTCAGGGGATCAGAGGCTGACCACGAACCAGATAGAGGCCCCCCGGGCTGGGGTTTGGAGACTCCTGCAATAGAGGTTCAGCCTGCCCCCCCAGACAGTATTTCTGCATAGTGGGTGTAAGGTCTCCAGAGGTCAGTGTTGGAATTTGTGAATTCCACAAATTTGTATAAATTTGTGAATTTATAGCTGCAGAACTTGAGTCTGATGACAGGTTTTCAGTTCCTAAGTGGCATTTGTCCTATCACTGCTGGCTGTAGCTGTCATTCATCAATCAGATGCTTGCAGCTAAATGCATCTCCTTTCCCCATCTCATGGGATACAGGAGAGGAGAGACCTGCTGGTTCACCCAGGTGCTTCCAGGCTTCATGTTGGCTCAAGGGTGTTGGCAGTAATTAACTGAATTTTTCAGTAACTCTCCACCTGTTTGCTACCATTTTTTTTCCCCTTAAACCTGGAATCTAAAGTGGCTGGACAAACCAGTACCATCTGCTCATTCTGAGCCCCACCATGATAGGTTGATCTGAGCAAGTGTTTGCTTGTACCTGTCCAGAGGGCTGGGTTGCAGCACCAATTTAAAGGTATATCACTGCACAAACGCAGCATTGGCCTGCTGTTAATGATTAAACATTAATCATTAGGTTGCTCACCTTTGGCCTACAATTTTAAAATTACATTTGGCTCAGTGGGCTAGAAATGTTCTATTTTCTGGACATAGTGGTCTATAGCCCTCCAAACCCCACAGCTCTCATTTTGCAGGCTGAGGAATGCAGGGCTAAGAGTGTGAGCAGGTCTGCTTAAAGTAAACCCCATGGAGTTCACTGGGACTTGCTCCCAGGTAAGTGTGTACATCAGAGATTCTCAAACTTCTTAGGAACAAACCTCCCAACTTAAGTCTTTGGGGGGCAGGGGAAGGAGGCAAAGGCAGCAACACAGATCCCCAGGATTGTGTCACTGAAGGGGAGGGGCAAAGGGGTTTTTACTTACTGAAGGATGCTGCCCTATCCAGGAGTTGCAGGGTGGGGGGGATCTTCACCCTCAACACTTCCACCAGTGCAATCCTATGCCTTGCTGCTCAGAAGGTAAGTTCCACTGTGTTCCATGGGGCTTACTCCCAGGTAAGTATGTTTAGGTACAGCCTAAGCTACCTTATCCCTAGCAATGGTTGAGATTCTAACTTTGTTACTTGCTGGGAAAAACTTCTGCAGACAATGTTTGCTTACTGGAGTCCTGCAAAGGTTTACACTAGCCTTGCCCCTGTTCCTTTGGCTCCCCAGTCCAAGAAACAGGCAACATGATTCTAACTTGAACTAACTCCCACTGAAGATCTTTCCTTAATATCTGTCACTTTGGCTTGTCACCCTCCCTCTGCAAAGGACACCAAAAGCAATGCATTATTTTTTGTTGTCTAATTCTTAAATGTATGGTATTTTATATATGTTTTGTAATCCCTGCCTTTCAGGACAGCCTCTTTTTTTGTATTGGTCCCAGATTTTGTTTACTATTAAATGCTATTGTAATAATAGACCTTTTGGTATGTTGGTGATGGAGGGAGTGCACCCTGGAGAAAAAAAGTGACCCTTATTGCAGTGAAGATGACAAGAAATGCTAAAATTATGGACTGCTGTTTTGTCCAAAGGCTTTTGGTAACAGTAGAAACTTTTGTGCCAGGGCTGATATAAGTTTCAGGACTGTGGGACCCCATATGGCTGGAAGGGAATCTAATTCTCATTAAAGGTTTACTGTTATCTTCTTTTACTTGCCAGCAGAGGGTGATAGAACCTTTTTTTCCCCCCAAGGATACAAACTGAACCAGTTTCCTTCCTAGGTGAACAAATAATTCCTGAAAACAGCAAAACCTGTTTTGTACCAACCATATTTAGAAACCCTTGTTGAAACAGAGACGCCTGCGTTGGCTCGGTCATGTCGTTAGAATGGATGATGGCCCAAAGGATCTCCTCTATGGAGAACTCGTGCAAGGAAAGCGCCCTACAGGTAGACCACAGCTGTGATACAAGGACATCTGCAAGAGGGATCTGAAGGCCTTAGGAATGGACCTCAACAAGTGGGAAACCCTGGCCTATGAGCGGCCCGCTTGGAGGCAGGCTGTGCAGCATGGCCTTTCCCAGTTTGAAGAGACACTTGGCCAACAGTCTGAGGCTAAGAGGCAAAGAAGGAAGGCCCATAGCCAGGGAGACAGACCAGGGACAGGCTGCACTTGCTCCCAGTGTGGAAGGGATTGTCACTCCCGAATTGGCCTTTTCAGCCACAGTAGACGCTGTTCCAGAACCACCATTCAGAGCGCGATACCAGAGTCTCTCGAGACTGAAGGTTGCCAACAGTCAGTCAGTGTCCAACTAATTGGGCTTAAGACCCATTGAGCTTGCTAGTGCCTACTTCTGGGTAGACACGAATAGTTCTAAACATTTACTGGCGATTAAGCCCTTTCCCATTACTTCTGAAGTAGGATGGTGCTGCATATCCCACCGAAACCAATGGCAGCAGTTAGCCTTCCATGAGCTGGACTGGGACCAGTGAATAGATAGATCACCATCATACAATTCATGGCTCTGCAGCTGTCTGGAATGGCTCCACAGGTGAGAGGAAGGAGCTGAATATCACTGGCATAGCTAGAGGGGGTGCAAAGCACTAAGATTTGTAGGGAGCCTCACCACAGCTCTTCCCCCTCGTCTTTGGAGCCATTCCAGACAGTGGGAGCACAACTGAGGCAAATACTTGTTTTGCTCCCACTGCAAAACGTGGGAGGGGTCACTTGCATGCCATGGTGAGGCTCACTGCAAAACTCAGTGCCTTGCACCCCCACTAGCTATGCCACTGCTGAGTATAAAATGAGTGTCCCCGTTTTTCTCCTCAAAATGCTGGAGCATTTATGTTCCCAGTCCCAAGAATGAGAGGGTAGGGCTGCTTGCACTTAGGACTGAGTTTTAAAAATAGGTCTTCCAGGGTTCTCACATGCCCCTTTCACAAAAAAACTCAAACATCCTCTCTCCCCAAGGGAACTGCTAGGTACAGTAGCTAGGTAGGTACTAGGTACAGTATAACTAGGTACAGTATGTTCTCAGTCACAAGATGCAAGCAGAAGAACTCCATACATACCAAAGTGAGAGGGCAGGCAGTAGCTCAGCAGGAGAGCCCCTGGGAGAAGATTCCATGTTCCTGGCAGCATCTCCAGGTAATTCTGAGAAATACCCCTATCCAATGGCTGCTGGCAGTAGGGCAGATAAGACTGCCCTAGACAGACCAGTGCTCTACTACCATCTAAGGATGGTGTGCACTCTTTGTATACATATGAGAAGGACGTTGAATGAGTATTTTCATTCTGTGACATGTCTTGATGCTGCTAAGTATGTGCAGACATGTGAGGGTACCCAAGTTTGCTGGAAAGCCCACCAAGCCCAAATCTGGTTCTTGTGCAACCCCTATTCTTCATGCCACCTTCCCTCGTTCAAATCACCAGACATTTGAATGTCAGCCACAGAAAGGCCTCCTTAGAGCCCTGCTGACAGTTCTGTGCTTTTTGACTTAGCAAAAAGTGCATCGTAGCCGAGAGAGAGACACAAGTGCGCCTGGCTTAAAACCCTTCAGTGCAACAAAACAAATTCAGTAGCATTAAAGGAAAACAAAGGAGACCAATGACGTGGAGCTGTGGAAGAAGCAACGCTGCCCTCCCTGGGACTCTGTGGTACAGGTTTCCAAAACAGGCTTACATAATGCAGTTATAAAACCTCTCTGAGCCAACAGTTTGTGCTCTATCATGACTTGCGCATTTAAAAATCCACTGAGATGCTGCTGATTTAATGACCTTCCCACAGGGACTTGTGGGTTCTGGGGGTGTAGACCAGGACGTTCTGGGTCAGAGACAGACACAGGACTGCTGGGTTGTTAGCACTCACAAATGAGCATCACTGTTTGGCCACTGTCCTATCTGAAACACACCTCGAACAAAGGGCCCATTCAGCAGGAAGGCTGAGGCCTGGCCACAGAATACCATGCTTGCTTTTCTGATTTATCCCACACAGCCCAGCTGGATCTAATTATCCGGTGGGATCATACATTTTCATTTTATTCATTCATCTGTTTGCTTGCTTTTAGATCTGGTTTCTTCTCCAAGTTGCTCAGAGTAGGGGTGGGAGTTGACCTCATTTTGCCTTCACACCAACCCTGAGGTATTTTGGGCTAAGAGGGCACAGCTGGTATGAAGTTTCAGAGCTGAACAGAAATTTCAACCCAGATCTCTCTCTTCTCCCCCCCCCCCCCCGCCTCTAGTCTAATATCAATCCCACACTGGTTCCTGGTATGAGCAAATAGCCATAGGACGAATTTTTGGCAGGACTGTGGCATGGGGGGTGAAGGGCTAAACCCTCCCCACTACTGCTTCACACAGGCAGGCTAATTGTATCCTATTGCCAGTTCCTTGCATCTGGCATTCAGAGATAGGTTACAACCTGTAAGCCAGCATTTCTCAAACAGTGGATCTGTTCAATCCCTTTTAAAGGCATCTAGGCCAGATGCCATCTCCACAGCCTGTGGCAAGGAGTTCCACTGATTACATACTGGGTAAAGATATTTCCTTTTGTCTAACTCCCCTGCCTCTCAATTTTAGATGTCCCCTAGTTCTAGTGTAGTGCAAGAGGGGGAAAAAAAAAACATGCCTCTAATTTCATCTAATATGTTTCATCATTCAACCTACTGGTTTCTCCACTTTTACATTACTAGTATGTTCTAAAGCAAAATGTTTTAAAGCAAAATATTTCACTCTACTCCCCTGGTCCCTGCAAAATTTGAAAGGAAGCTGTGCTTCTCCTCAATCAGTCTCCAAGTCTGCAAGACATCCTGCTCAATGGAAAATTCAAGGTTAAATCAAGTTTAAATCTCTCAACTTTTGAACCGGCTGTAAACTGAGTGACCCCAGGAGAATTTGGAGAATCTCTCTAGAGCACAAACATGAAAGAGGAGATTTGAGCTAGAAGGAGGGCAAGAAAAAGTTGCAAACCAAAGGGATGAGACAGATACTCAAAGAATGAGATTACTTGAACTACAGGGATGAAGAACTCATGGATGAAAACAGGTTAAACACAATCTTGTATGTTAACCTAATAAAAATGGAGAGGCTTTGTGGAGGTGGGGGACGGGATTATGATTCTAATACCATGTGATGGCATTATATCATGTATATTGATATACATATACAGGGTGACCATATGTCATAACCACAAGAGGACAAGGCACTCCAAAATGTAGGACATCCCACAAAAATGTAGACATGACAAAATAAAAGCTAAACACTCATATTGATTTCATGTGGGTTAAATACTATATTATTAAAAACTATTCTATATAATTTATTAATTGCAAGAAGGCTACGTGCTGCCTGCTCACAGGGAAAAGGAGATCATTTAAGTTCTTTTCCAGGACACAAGGCTGAAAAAGAGGACCTGTCCTGGAAAAAGAGGACATCTGGTCACCCTATACATATATCATGTGTATACATGTTACATAGTGATGCCGTAAAGTCTCTATAACAAACATTAATCTGCATTGATTGGGCTTCTTGTTTTTAAAATCTGAGCTCTTCACCTTTTTTAAAGTAGTCTAAGCTTCTTGGGAAGCTTGCAATTGCAAACAAATGCTTCACCATATTAACCATTCCTTGCAAATAGGAAATTAATATTTCAGCAGGAGAAATTTTAGCCCAGCCTCTCCTATACTAGTATTCTACTTACAAAGAAAAAAGCCCCTCTCATGTGATCCCCAAAAATTCAGGGGTCTTCAGGTTTCAAAAACAAGCCTAATCAATGCAGATTAATGCTTGCTAGAAAAATGTTTACAGCATCACTTACCACAATCACAATGCAGCTTGCTGTGATCACAAACTGCAGATGCTTCAGAGAAAGGCTATACACAGAGAGCTACCCAGAGCTAATTTTATCAGGACTAGCCCATTCTTCAGGCCCACTGAGGGGGTCACATCAGGCAACAGGCTGATGGGAAGTGCAACTTCTGACCACCCACACACCTCTCTGAATTTCCTTCTCCTAGTCCCTGAAAAGGACAAAGTAGAAGAGGAAGTGTGAATTAGAGTAATGGACTACAGTATCCAATGCAGGGATGCCCAACATAAAGCGTGCTGGCTGGATGCACCGAGGGATGCTCTTTCTCTGGTCCTCAGGTGCTCCCAGCACCATCATCAGTGCTTATAGCTGCTGAGCTGTTCTCAGGTGCCACTGCTAAAAGCACCGACTGTATGATAATTGGGCTCCCCCATATTTTGAAAATATGATCGTTTTGCATATTTTCTCTTCTGTCATTCGCAGCTAATGAGTTCCTAAGTGAGAAAAAAAGTGCTTATTTCTGGTTGCAGCCTACTTAATGACATCACTTCCAGTCCTCAGGTGGCATTGTGAATGCTAAGCCCACCATATGAAATGAGTTTGACACCCCTGGTCCAATGCATTGCTGATGCTCTAGTTCAGGGGTGCCCAAACCTCGGCCTGGGGCCCACTTGCGGCCCTCTGGAACTCCCAATCTGGCCTGCAGGGAGCCCCTAGTCTCCATTGAGCCTCTGGAGACATGCTGGAGCCCATGCTGGTCTGATGCAACTGCTCTCAGCCTGAGGGTGACTGTTTGACCTCTTGCATGAGCTGTGGGAAGAGGATTCCCTCCACTGCCTGCTATTTCACATGCATGATGCAGCAGTGGCAGCGAAGGAAAGGCCAGCCTTGATTTGTGCAAAGCCTTTTATAGGCCTTGAGCTATTGCAAGTCCTTCATTCATTCAAGTTCCATCTCTAATATATTCATTTATGTAAATGTATTCAAATTTGTAATGTTTGAATCCCCCCCCCCATCCCCGACAGTGTCAGAAAGATTATGTGGCCCTCCTGCCAAAACATTTGGACACCCCTGCTCTAGTTCACTATTCTTCTCCTCCACACTTCCTCTACCACTTCATCTCCCTCTTCCTTTTCCAATCCAAGCACTAGGAGAAGCCAAGGGAATTGCTTCACCCAGTACCAGGGGGGAAGAGCAGTATTGATGTGCTGTCGCAGGTTCTTGGGAGGTCTTGAGCCAGCCCTGGTCCTACTGACCAGCACATTTGCAGCACCAACTTGTGGCACAGGAGAGCATCTTTGCAGTTAGATGTATTCAGGTGTCAAATCTTTCAATAGACCCTGAGCGCCATTAACCATCTTAGTATTTTTCAAAAAGTCAACAGAACAACTCTGCTTCTGGTTTTGCAGAATTCCAGCCTGGTTACTACTAATGATTTAAGTAGATCTATGGCTTAATGCACTGGTTCTTTTATAACCTCTCTCTGCTGTGCCCACAGTCACATACCTTTCTTGCAGGACTGGATTTCCCACTCTTTGCTCAGATGTTTGCAAACTGTTTCCAGCTAGTTATAAAAGCAAAAACAAAGAACACACCCTTGCTACTATTGAGACGGGCCGCCTTGGGTAGGCCTGGACATTTATCTGTTATATTCCTTCTGGAAAAACAAACACACTCCAAGAGACTTGTTTTCAACCAGACTCTAACCTTTAGTTACCCACATTATGTAACTGGGCCACCCTGCCTCCCCTCCTCTACAGCAGTCAACTGACCCACTTCATGAGTTATGAAAGTTGCATCTGTTAAGTTGCTAAAGAAAGAGTTACTCTACTGGCTCTGATATTTCATGTCTGCTGTGAAGTTGCTGGCCACCGAATCAGAATGTTGATCAATCTAACTTAGTACTGCCAAGTGCCAACTCTAAACAGCAGCATCTACGAAGGGTTTCAGACATGGGCTCTCCCAGCCCTACTTGGAGATACTGTCAGGGATGAAAGGTTGGATCTTCTCTGTGCAAAGAAGGAGTTCAGTCACTGAGTTACAGCCCTATCCCTGGTTCTGCATAGCTGCTGTCTTGGACAGAGAACATCAATCAATGAATGTGTTAAAAACTGAACAGAACAGGTGGCCTACAGATATCAGAAACTGATATTGCAACATCCATGAAAGAAGAGACTTCCTTGGCTGAACAGTCTGGTGCGGCCAGAATGGCGGCTTACTCAGAGTGCTCACTATAATATTGTATTGGCAACCTTCAGTCTCGAAAGACTATGGTATCGCGCTCTGAAAGGTGGTTCTGGAACAGCGTCTAGTGTGGCTGAAAAGGCCGATTCGGGAGTGACAATCCCTTCCACACTGGGAGCAAGTGCAGTCTGTCCCTGGTCTGTCTCCCTGGCTATGGGCCTTCCTTCTTTGCCTCTTTGCCTCAGACTGTTGGCCAAGTGTCTCTTCAAACTGGGAAAGGCCATGCTGCACAGCCTGCCTCCAAGTGGGCCGCTCAGAGGCCAGGGTTTCCCACTTGTTGAGGTCCATCCCTAAGGCCTTCAGATCCCTCTTGCAGATGTCCTTGTATCGCAGTTGTGGTCTACCTGTAGGGCGCTTTCCTTGCACGAGTTCTCCATAGAGGAGCTCCTTTGGGATCCGGCCATCATCCATTCTCACGACATGACCGAGCCAACGCAGGCGTCTGTTTCAGCAGTGAATACATGCTAGGGATTCCAGCACGTTCCAGGACTGTGTTGTTCACAAATCCCTGCATGGTACTCACTGAAATAGTGTTGGGCAGGCTGTTTCCTTCTCAGCCTCAACTACTATATGTCCTACTATGAAAATAAACAGAAAGCTGCTGCTTTAAGCCACCTCCACTCTTTGGATCAATAGAGGCCATAAAAACATTTTTTTAAAATGTGATTTCCTTTAAAATGGCTTCATATTTCTTTTAATTTCTGACATTAGAAAGACTTGCTTCCTAATGGGCACTGAAAGCCATTTGATGTTCCCAAAGCAAGGAATATGGGTCATGTCTCCTTCCAGGATACAGAGTGGTTTTGCATCCTGACAGAATGCTGATGAGTGCAGAAAAATTAGGAGGCAATTTAAATGCTGTAGGTGGGCTGCGGGTCAAAGTTGATGGTGAATGTAAGGGCATGCTGCTACCTTTTGGGGGGACTGACAGACTAGTACTAGGACAAAGGACCAGGACTGATGGATTTACGGACTAGGACTGCCAATCTGCTTTGCTTCCTACCAGCTCTACCTGTGTATTTGTAGTAGAACATTATAAAAGTCACCATATCTTTCTAGAACAGTTTCATACAAGGATTGACCCTGTCCCAGAACTTCCTACCGATTGGGAATACAACACACAAAACCAATCGTTCTTTCCAGAGATTGGGAACTAGCTATAAGTTTGCAAAAAAAAAACTGAGCAAATCCTACGCAATGCTGGCCTGTGTGGGCCAAGTTAGCAACACAATCTCAAGTTACAGGATCTCACTGTGTTGCTGTGTATTTGTTCAATTACCAACCCAGAGATTTAGAGTGTCAACACAAACCATTTTAATGAGCAAACCACTAGACACACAAACCATCAACAAACAGCATTATTAATACACCATAAATACATGAAGTACATCTCAAATATGACAAAATGCAAACAAACTAGAACACACTAAAAAATAAAATTTCATTTATTAAAAAAAAGTAACTGAACAATAACCAGTTTAACTTAAATTCTTCAAGTTCATTGTAGTGCAAGAGTTTCTTTGCTTAAAATTTTTGCTGTACGAAGAATTTGCAAGCTTACAACAGGTTGATTTCCTTTAAAATGGCTTCATATTTCTTTTAATTTCTGGCATTAGAAAGACCATGGAATTATAGGAGAAGAGGAGTTACATTCATTCATGTTCTACAATGAACGGCCATTTTGACTTTCAGGTCTTAACCCCAAAACATATCAAAAGTTTTACACAATTTTTGCTACAACTGCTTTGTAAGCCATTTTTGCTCCTCAAAATTCAGTGACAAAGTTCACTTTAAAACTTTTATGGCTAAGAATTTTGAGAAGCTCCAGAATGGCAACCAGTAACAATACAGGCACTTCAATCCAAGAAGTTAGTTCATTCACACATTTATGAAAACCTGCAAGCAAGCACAACTTGGCAGCAAGATAGTTGTAGAACACAAGCAACTATCTCCCAATACCTGCAACAAGGGAAGGCTATTGTTACTGTCACAACTGCATATTTCATTGAACTGATTTCAACAAAGATTTCTTTAACTATATAACTGTATGACTTTTAACCAATCAAATCAACTGCTTCTGCATATATCTGCCTGTGAATATTAAATAACCATTCTGAAAGGGAAACAGACTTTGCTGGGACACACACACGAATCCTCTAAAAACAGATAGTATCTCAGAGAGATTCTCATTTTAGATGTGCATACCATATTCTGGAAGCATATACAGGGTGAAACAAAAGTAGGTGGACAGTAGGTGGAATAAATGTTATCATTTACTGTCCACCTACTTTTAGGTCACCCTGTATATTAAACCAAAAGACTTAAACCCACTTAATCAGTGGCATCTTTATAAATCAAAATAGTTTGAGATCAATTCATCCAACACTTGTCCACAAAAAAATTGTGGTCATAATATTCCATTAAATTTTGTATGTGCCTTGATTTTTAAGTGCAACATTTAAATATCTTCTCTGGACCATGCCTAGACATGGGAATCTTTGACATGGGAGTCTGAGGCCTAGTATACACTTGCAATAGGAAGGAGAACAGACTGTATCCACTGCACATTCATTTAGTTTTCGTGCTGATTGCAAGGCAAAGCCATTTGCAAAATTAAAAAGGAAAAAAATCAGTGAAGAGCTTTGGAATTATATTTGCATTGAAAAGCTCCTTGCAAACAGAAAAGTAGAAGTCTGATTAGAGTCTCTCTCCATGCCCTGATAAGCTAGTTTTTACTCATAAAGTTCTTGTACACAGGAAACATTTTAAATTGGCAACTCCTGGCCTGAAATGGTACAGTCCACTCAAAATTCTACCACCTCATTCAGCTGCACTGTATATACATCAAGCCTGAGCTACTCCCTGAAAGGATCTAAAGCACAATGGATATATCATTCATCTTTCCTTAGGATGAACTGCAGAATCTATTTGTTATAATAATCGGGGCAGAGGAACCCACTATGGTTTGGACCTCTTCAGATAACCAATTCCATTGGAGTCCTATCAGCATGAAAGCCAGAGGAAAAATCCTGGTTGTCTCAACCAACACAAAAAGGTTTCCACGTTTCTTCCAAGTCACCAACCTGTGCCAAATTCCACTGTTACACAGAGAGAAATCTAAATGCAATAAACTCTCAATTTAACAGACTACAGGGAAGAAGGGGTGTGTTAGTGGTGACAGCCCACTAAACCCAAATGCACTGAAATCAATGGAGATGGATGTGACCAAAATGTAACCCCATCCCTCTCCCACAAACACAGAGCAGTTCAACTGATTCAGACAAACTGTGCATGTTTACACTTGCAAGGTGGAAGACTTGCCACGTAACTAAATCACACAATTTGGGTTTTCACACATCTTTGGTTTCTTGCCCAAACAGCCACTGGAAACAATTAAAAATGCTATTTTCAGGACCCCTTCAGATATTGTCTACCAGCGGCATTTTACTCTAGTTTGCAAATAGCACGGAGGAGAGGCCAAGATCCATCAGAAGAATCACAAGCAATTCCCTTTGGCTTGTGGGTCTGGTGCAGTAAGATCAGAATGGAGATTAGTGTAGAAAGTAATCAGCAAGTCTGGACTTCACAATCAGCTTTGACTAGCACAGTCTCATCAATTACTAAGCAACTTATAGGAGGGTTTCAGGCTCCAAAGGAAGCTTCCATTCTCAGCCCTATCTGGTGGTGCCAGGGATTGAATCTGCTGTGCAAAGTAGAGGGTCTATCAGTGAGCTACAGAATCCTTTTCAGTATGTAGCATGTGTATAGGATTTTCTATACAGATTCAGATTTCTCAGAGATTTCAGAAGGCAAAAATGCCTTCTGAAATCTCAACAATTATGAAGGATAACTTGGGCAATGGTTCCCAAACTGTGAACTGTGGCTCCTTAGGGAGCCACAGAAACCACCCAGGAAGCCACGAAATCCTCACAAAAACCCACCACACTATGCAATCTATATTGTAGCCCTAATGAGGAGCTATAGCCAATGGCCCAGCAGGTCAAGGGAGAAAGTTTGGGAATCATTGTCATAAGACCTAGAAACTTGCTTGAGGGGGAAAAAAGATAACACATTTTATTGCTGGGAGGGGGGGAGGGTATCTTGATGTCCTAACAACCACCCAGGGAGGTATTACTAATCCCTTTGCAGGGGAGACCAGAAGATGCAATTTGCCTAAGGCCACCTGGTAAAATGCAATCCAAGGAACACCCAATTTGAAAGCATAGCCTCTCAGCCACTGCACAACAGGGATCAGTATGTAGGATCAAATGCAATGATATCAGAAGTTCAGGGCTGGCTAAAGGGCAAGATGCTGAGAGACAGGTTTTTGAGACCCAGAACATGTGGTTGGAGAATGCTATGTCAAGGAGACATTAGTACAAGGCAATGAGAAGGTGATCCAAGAAGCATAGAATGAGGGAACACAGATTACCAGTGGGTGGTACCAGATTGCTGGACAACCATGGCACCTCCTGCCTCCCCATGGTGCACTGGGGCAATTTTGCAGAAAGACAACCGCAAACTGCACTTGTGTGTGACTTCCATGGCACTGTGAGTGCATTTCTGTGCCCAATCTACACCAAGAAAGCAGATCTCTATGACCTGCATGCTTGTTAAAGCATTCTTGGTTTGCATACATTTGCTATTTTGCATAAATCTGGTTTTGCTAACCATGGCAGAGAGCTGTGCAGGGTCTCAGTACAACACACAGCTTCCAATCCCTTGAAATGTTATTCCATCACCCTGTAGCATCTGATATTTCAAAAGGCAGCAGCATCTGCAAATTTTGAAGGATTTCATAAGGACTAGAAACTTGCTTGGGAGAGGAGAAGGAAAGCAGAGCTTTTCAGGAAACCAATTCTGCTATTGCTATCACATTCTGAACTTCCATGGACTCAACCTCAACACATCCACCAACTCACTGACTGGTTTGTTTTAAGCAAAATTATATATAAAAGATTTCATGGCAGGTTGCTGGGACACATCCCAGAAGGACTCAGTTAACACTGGTGATGATATGCAGAAAAGCATTAGAACACAAGTACTGAAGATGAATAAAAGCAAATTCCTCATTTCCCTAAATTCAGTATAAAACACCATAAATTAGCACAGCAGTTTAACTTCCTGCTTGGAGACACACTTAATTACAATTTACAACAGGAAACACAAAACAAAATGTGTTGATGCAAAAATCAAGAAAAAAATTATTCCACAAAACTGGTGAAGTTATATATACATATGTGCATATATTAAGAAAATTAACCCTTTGGAATAAGACTTGTGCCACTGAAATAAATGCAGCAATATCATTAGTATTTTGGCTTCACATTAAACCAGATTAATTTCAATGCAACTATTCCCAAAATAAAAATTAAGAAAACTTTTCAAAAGATTCATGGCAAATCACTTCTGTTTTGTTCAGTTTCCCTCTCCCACTCCACACAGTTTATACATAATGCAATGCAGCAATTGAAGGATGAGCTCATTAACATTAAGGCTGCAGCCCTCAGCAGAGTTCCAAGGAAGCAAGACTGACCCACTGAACTCCACGGGACTCTGAGTCCACTCACTTAGGGCCACACCGCAGGTGGCCCACACAGCAACTACTGCCAGCTCAGAGTAGTTTACCACGTACACAGACTCAGGCTGGAACCATTTTCTTCTCCCAAAATGCATCTCTGCAAAATGGCACAACTAGGTATTCGTCTCTTTTGCACGCGAAGCCTTTGCAAAATGGCATTTGCAACATGTGTTAAATGAGAATTGTCAACCCTACAGTGGTCAGAAAGCTAATTTGGGTGACAGGTGCCCATCCTCTTTGTGTCTTCTGCAAGCAAACAGCTACTGGGTGTTACATAGCAGGAGAGGGCAGGTTCAAAAAGGCAATTTAAGCCTCACCGTGGAAAAAACAGAGAACGCTAACAGAGAGGCTCGAGCTCTTGGTTACTGAAGAGAGGATTCACAGGACTTCTTGCGGCATCATCATCGCAATCTCTCGCGGGATGCCATGAAGGCAAGGATGCGCCGGATGCCATTCAAGCGGTCTTCCAGGGACGTCATGGCAAGAAAAGGAAGCTGGGCTCTGCTCTCCAGAGGAAGGACAGCCAGTACCCACCAGCACCAGGCAGGACCATTGGGGTTGGCCTGCAATGGACAAAGAAGAGAGCAAGCATTATTCAAGCAGCCAGGTGGTTTTTGCTAGGTGTGGCAAAAGCAAACAGGGATACTTTTTTCCCCCCTTCCTTACTCAGAATATTAGAACTCGCATACCCAAAAGGAAACTTAAAAAATGGACATTGATTCAGGACAGACCAAAAAAGGGCAAGCTCTCATGCAATGCACAACTTAGGGAACTCACAGCCTCTAGAGTAGATGGTTTTTAAAGACTAGACACAATCTAAAAAAAGGGGTAGAGGGTCCATCAGTGGCTATTAGTCACTACGCCTACATGGAGCCTCCCTCTTCAGAGACAGTCTGCTGCTGAACAGCTGCTGGGGGGGGGGCTTTGCCATCACTGCCCAATTGCAGGCTTCCCAGGTTGGCCACTGCAGGAAGCAGAAGTTTTCCATTGGTCTGATCCAGAAAATGTTCTTATGGCATATTTATTTAATGAATTTATACCCCACCTTTTTCCAGGTAAGGGCACACAATTAAAATTAGGTTCAATCAAAATTAAACAGCCAGTCCATCATTTCAGCCATCAAAACATTATTCAGGTTGCCTTCTGAAAGGTCTCCTAGTTAACTCCAAGGGCAGGAAATTCCATAGGGCACCATCCCCCGAGAAGGCAGAATTCCTTGCAGCCATCCCCTAACCTCCATCAATAGCAGCATGGTTAAAAGGGCACCTCTGATGACCTCAGAGGAGGAGTCAAATTATAAGGAAAGATGGTCCCTCAAATAATCAGGTCCTGAAAAACATTGGACTTCCTTGGAAAGTATCACTGTGAACTCCAGGGAAAGGTAAAAATGCTGGTCTGTGTTGTCAGTTTCTTTTTATATAAGGAGACAAAACCTGTGGTTTTTTTAATCTTTACACATTTGCTGAAAGATTTCTGAAGTCCTTGAGCAAAAGCTACTGTGTAGGTAGCACTGCCTGTGTGCTTGCTGCTGCTGTTCCTCATTAAGCCCAGCTCAACCTCTGCAAAAGATTACTGTGAAGGCATGATAAGCCTCAAGTGATCTCTCTTCCCAAAGAACAACTCAACCACCAAATGATCTCCTAGCATTTATGGAACACAGCATAAGAAACCACAACTTTGGGCTTCTTGTATATTCATGGACCTGCCTCATTCTTTTTCTTCAACCAAATGTTAGAAAGGCACCTACGTACATGTACTAATGCACAGAAGCCAGAATGGCATACCTGTGGGTCCAACTCCTTAGCAGGCATTGGACCAAAATGACCGAGGATACGGCTCTTGAGTGCTGACTTGAGAGAATTAAACCACGTGTAGGCCTGATCGTATACAGAGTTGTGGAGGACAATTAGCCCAGCAGATCCTTCTCCTTGCACCTGGAACCAGCAGAGTGTCAGAAAAATGAAGGAATTTTAGTCATCAGACTGTAGAAAAAACACTTCCATGCTTTTAGGAAGCTCAAAGCAAAATATCCTCTCTTAAGCTCATTTTTGATGTTATCATATTTTTATACTGCCCTTCCTCCAAGGAGCTCAGAATGGTTTACATGGTTCCTCCCCTCCTTTTATCCTCACAACAACCCTGTGAGATAGTTGAAGGAGATGGCCCAAGATGACCCAGTAAGCCTCATGGCTGTGCAGGGATTTGAACTTGGATCTTCCAGGTCTAAGTCTGACTCCTGAATCACTACAGCACCCTGGCTCTCCACCTCAAGGGTTCAAACTGGGTAATGCCCAGGTTGTTTTTGCCACCCTGAGCATCTTGGAGGAAGGATGAGAGTCAATGCAGTGACAATGTGTTCAGACGGCATGCCCAAAACTTCAAAGTGCTTCACAGTATCCTGACAACATCTATGTAAAGGAGGCCAGGTCCCTGCAGTCATTTCAGCTTTGCGCCCAACACATTCATGGCTGATGCAAAATTTGAGCTGGCCATCTCCGGGCTCTTAGCCATTCCCTTAGCCTCCGTGTTATAGCAGCTTGAACAAACCCTTCCCACTGGCTCCAACACATTCCAAGCAGCTCAGGAGCTGGATCGAGGCAAAAATCATTATTGTTGTGGACCACATATAACCCCCCCATTGCTCACATCCCACAAAAAATACAATTAAATCTCTTCCCCATGGTACTGAATCAATACTCACTGTTTGATCCTCAATGTATTCAATATCTGCTGTGTTGTATCCATCACGTTGGCTGTGCTGGATCACTCTGAACCTCCTTTTGCCAATACTGTCGACCACAGAACGGCCGTCCGCAAAGAACTCAACGTTCCTTATCTCCAGGATGCAGCCATAATCTGCAAATCTGTGGATGCAAAACCACCAAGGTAAAGAAACATGATTTACTCCATGCTAGCAAGGTGGTGCCAACACCTGCTACCTGGAAACACAGAGAACCTTTTCAGCTGGCTATATTCCGATTACACTACCATCATTTTCAAAGTCGTATCTCCAAGGCTGCTCCACCTGATCAGCGTAGTGATCTTACTTTCTAAGCAGTATGTTTAGTTATGAAAGTTTTGGCTGTCAAAGTTATAGAAGCAATAGGGGTATCAGAGGTACCAAGAGATATTAAGGGAAGGAGAGTAGCTGAGTGGGTAGAGCATGGAGAAAATTCCAAATTCAATCCCTGGCAACTGCAGGAAAGACAGAAAAAAAATCCTCCCTAGAATTCTAGAGAGTTTCTGCCACTCACTGTTGACAACAGATGGACCAACAGCAACTTTCTACATTGCTATCATAGACCACAAGAGGGGAGAACTGGAGTCAATTACAGTTGATTCCATCAATGCAGGAGGACCTGTCCTCTGAAGCTGAGTGTTGTGTGAAACACAGCTAAGGGTGATGTCAATGCAGGTAATGGGCACTGATAGGCCCTACCCTACCCAGAATGCACCTCTCCCACTGGCCACAATGGCGGTCAATCAACCCAGGATGACAAGCGTTCCATGTACACACTGTTATGGGAGGTATTATTGAACCTGCTCTTGCAGCTACCAGGTCCTGAGGCTCAGCCATTTCCGTAACTCACCCTTTGACAGGGTGCCCAATGCACATCCCAAATTGCTTGGTGCCCGTCTCCATGCATCTTCGGATCATCAGGCGATAACATGGCTCAAAGATGTGCAGGGGGCATGGGACAGTGGGGTAGGCCATCGTGCACACGAAGATGGGGACGCTCTTGTTCAAGCTGCAAGACACACTTTCGTAAGAATCAGATGCTCGGAGCACACCACCATTGCGCACAAAAACTACCAGTCTAAGAATGAACAAGATTCCACCCCTTCCTCTTCCCAGAAAGCCTCCTGGAGGCATCTGCAAGGCCCTTCTAGTCATGTCCAGGAAGCAACTGAAGGGCTTTCCACAGATTTATCCATGGAAATCTGTGGGGGTTCCTGAAACTGATCCCCTGCAGATACTGAGCGCTCACTGTATTATACAGACTTTATACCTCTTAGAATGGAAAGCAATCAAAATGTGTGCTTAAAAAAGTGTATATAATGGAACAAATGGATCTAGGCAAATTTTAATATAAGGTTACATTCGTGTAAGCCTACAAGTAAACAGACTAAATGTGCAGATTACCTTTAAAAAGTAAAGTATGCATTTGTCAAGACTAGATTACCCTAGTGCTGGGAGCAATTGGCCCAACTGGCTTAAAGCTGGCCTTGCTAACTTGTCCTCCCCCACCTTTAGGAATGCAATTAGGGGAGGTAGGAAAGCAGGAGGGATGCAGTGGCGTGGTGGGTTAAAACTGCTGAGCCAACAAGCTTGTTGACTGCAAGGTTGGCAGTTCAAAGCCACACAACGGGGTGAGCTCCCATTGCTTGTCCCAGCTCCTGCCAACCCAGCAGTTCAAAAACATGTTAAAATACAAGTAGATAAATAGGTACCACCTATTTGGTAATGATGTTCCATGCGCTTAGGGGTCTAGTCATGCCGGCCATATGACCATGGAAACTGTCTATGGACAAACTCTTCAGGTTAGAAAGGGAGATGAGCACCACCCCTAGAGTTGGACATGACTAGCTTAATGCCGGGGTGGGGGGACCTTAACCTAGGGAAGTGGGACAGGAGAAATTGATACAAACGACATACTTCGATAGCTCAGCCATCTCCTCCTCGTACAGCTTCCTTCGTTCCATCAGTTCCTCCGGGAAGTACTTGGCAATCAATTCTTCCATCAATACCGTCTTACAGTGTTTCCTCATTGCCAAACACTGCAACAAAAATTCAATTCTATTCAGGCACAGCCACAGTTTGGCTAGAGATGGATCCCCAACAGAAACATTAAACTCATCAGTATCTTCTAGCTCCTGTGAGAGCAGATGTTAGACAGGAGCTGCTAACTAGGGGTGCCAAAAGCCAAGTCAGGAACCTTTGTGCATGCAAAGGATGGAGCTATGACCCTTCCAAGGCAGTGTTACCCTTTTCTCACAAGGATGGACCTGCCCTGAAGCCATTAGTAAATGGCAGAGGACAGCTGGAACTGGGGATCTCATTCATTCCTCACATTTGTATCCCATCCTTCCTCCAATGAACTCAGGGTGACAAACATGGGTTGTCTCCATTATATTCAAAACAACCCTGTGATGTAGGACAGGCTGAGGGTCAGCAATTGACCCAAGGTCACTGTTCTTGGAGATTTCTCCAGTCCATGGATCTACCCCAGCCTTCTGGTACAGAACTCATCCTCTTTCTAAGATGAAAAGTTTTTGTTTTCATAAATAATAATTATAATTACAAATACAGTGCTGTTCGGGTAGAAGGCACTTTATAACAGATGGAAAGACAGGAGTCAGGGGCAGTGCCAAAACTCCACAAAGAGGTAAATTTTAAGGATAGATTTAAAGGAAGAGGCATCCTACAGGTGACCTGTAAGGGACTCCCAGGTATAAAGGGCAAATTTGCTTGAGAGAGGAAGAGACTTTTGGTTGGCTATGGGTGGCGGAGAAGCACAGGACAATAAAGGGGGTTATGAATGCAGAGAGATGGGAGCAAGAGACCATGGAGGCTTTGAAGATAAGGACCAGGAGCAGCCAGGAAGCCAGTGTAGGCATTTCAGGAGAGGTATGGCATGATCAATCAGAACAAGAGAAGTGAATGATTTGGAAAGCATTTGGGGGGGGGGGGGAGAATGGCAACAAGACCTACTCCCAAGAAGGAGAACGTGGCTTTTTTCCATAGTCAAGCTCACTGGCAATGCTGAGCATTTGGGAAACACACAGACACCCGTATACCTCCAAGAGCTCCTCCTTGCAGAGGGGGCACTTCGGGTTGTGATCCAAGCATCTTTCAAGGCATTTCAGGCAGAATGTGTGCCCGCAGGGGGTGGTGACCGGTTCATAGAAGAGCCTGGAGCAGAAGAATTGGAGAAGATTCAAAAAAGAGAGCAACACTATCTTGCAGCAGGAACGTCAGAAGTGGCAGCAGTTCACAGCAGCTTCCATTCACAAATGGTCAATCATCTTTCCTTTCCCAGATGGCCACGGTGATGCTTAGAAGTCAGTAACTGGAAGGTCTGAGGGGGGCAATTGGCAAGGTGATCTACAGCAAGTTTCTTCCACCTTGGCTTGGATGTTCTGCCTTAATGCAATGCTACACTGGGCAGGTGGGGGGAGATAAAGGGCAGGCAGCAACTAGTACTTGCATTTCTGGAAAGCAGTGATTGATTGTCACAGACACCCCTTGGGGCATCACACATACTTTGCAGGTTATCTGTGTGCACTGCTCGGTCAGTGACCTATATTGAGTCACTACTTACTCGATATAGGACAATGACATTTGTCACTTGCATTGTAAAAACAGGTTATTAGCTTCTGCTAGTGGGCGAGTAGGTCACTGGGTTCCCAGGTCAGGATATCACTGCCTGCAAACTCCGTTGTGTTACTCTATCCTTAATTAGAATGAATGATGACATGAATCCATGCTTTAAGCCAAGATGTTCAGGCTTGTGTCAAATTCATGTACAGATTTTCAGAAAATGCAGGCTGGTACTTGCTTGGAGGCCAACACTGATAGCAGTGGTTTCTAGGAGAGCAGCAAATCTTGCATACACTCTCTCCTCCCAACCCCACTGCAAGAGCACAAGTTCCAGCCCCTGGCTTTAAGGATGTCAGCATCACTGTTAACAAAAATCAATACTAACCACGTCCTTTTTCACCAGGACTGGATATCATATCCTGCTTAAGATGTCAACAATGGTTTTCCATAACTGTCTTGGAACAATAGTTAAGGTTGGGGGAATTGGCTCCCTAGGTTGAACAAAACCTGAACCCAAAATCTGGTTCAGAGAGACTTTTTCATTTTGCTAGCATTGAATCAGAATCCAATTCCTCTGTGCAGGAAGTGGTAACCACTTCAAAATAGGCCTCTCAATCAGGTAGCCAGCATTCAACTGCATGAGGGATGTTCTAATTTCCTGGCTCCCCCCATTCCTATTCTATATATAATTTAAACCTTTAAAAAAAATATTTGAAAATAAAGAGATGAAGACAACAAAAATATTTTTCTCAAGTTCAGTACAGTATAGGTTGGACATCCCTGGTACAAGAAGCATTTTGGATATCAGATTTTTCCATATTTAGGAATACCTGCGCATATTGAAAAGCAATATATAAATACTGAATAATAATAATAATAATAATAATAATAATAATAATAATAATAATAATAATAATAATAATAAACCCCTTATATAGCCTGAAGGTAATTTTATACAACATTTTAAATAATTTTGTGCATGAAACAAGGTTTGTGCATGAAACACAGTTTGTGATTTTATTTCTTTAGGCAAAAGCAGTTTTTAAAAAAGTCACGTTGGTACTCAAAAGAATTCTGTATTTCAGAATGAATTTCAGAATTCTAGATGCCCAACCTGTACTTATTGCATCCATTTCATACTTTTCATTTCATCAAGCAAAACAGCTTGATATTATTCTGCATGAAATCTATCTAAACTTTAAGTGTCTTAACTGGAGAGGTTTTTAAAAATAGTGATGCTCCTGAACCAGAACTGAACCCAAATGTTTAATATTTGGCTGCGTGCCCAAGAGGAGAAGGGGCGGGGAAGGCCATTCTACAGCCCATATCCAAGCCCTTGACCACAGTTAATGGATGGACTATTCTCTGCATACTGGTCAACTCATGAAAATTAACTGATACCTCATGCATAACGAACACTCCAGATCAGAAGGGTCAACACATCCAAACAGAGCATGGTTCCCGGTGCTGGATGCTTTCTCATCAGTGGGATCTATGAAGAACCACAGGGGGGGAAAAACGGTTTAACATGGGCAAAATCTGAACCCAGTTGAAAGTAAATTTGCATTTAACATTCCAGCACATTAAACTGAAGCCTGAGAAGCTAACATTCTGAAGTGCTTCATTCCAATGTTATTTTAAGACTAAATTGGTCTCAACTGCCCTGCCACCTGCAGGTTTAAAAGAACATTTATTCCAAAAGCCTACTGACACATTACACAGAACCAAGGGGTAGAATTCAGACTGCAGATGAAGTTTTGTATTTTTGAACGCTTGAATGAATACTCTCTATAACCCAGAACTCCACGCACATAGTCAGCTAGCATTAAACAGAAATCTCTCTCCCTTGTGTGCTAGTTTTCGGCTCACAGGGATTTTTTTAATATATCAAAGAACATTCAAATACATGACCATTGTAAGAGGTCACGGCTGCTGGGCCAGGGCAGAGATTTTTTTTAGTTTCTGAGAAAGAAGCAAGCCTACTTTGATGTTGTTATAGAGGAGCTTTATTTGGCTAAAACAGGGGTGTCAAACTTGTTTCATACCGAGGGTCAAATAGCATTCATGATGCTGAGGGCCAAAAGTGATGCCATTAGGCAGGAAGTGATGTCATTAAACCAGTCATAATCCAAAATAAGCACTTTTTTCATTTAGGAACTCATTAGCTGCAAATGACAGAAAACACAAATAATCATATTTCAAGACATGGAAGAGTCCAATTTTCATGTGGGACTGACCAGGTACTAAAATTGTCAAGGCACACCATCAGTTTTTTGACAATTGACAAGGCACACCATGCCGCTGGTGGGGGGGCTCAATGGCCCTCTTAATAAATGACCCTTCCCCCAAATTCCCGTGGCACATCAGCAGCCCATTTGCAGCACACCAGTGTGCTACAGCACAGTGGTTGAAAACAGACTGACAGCAAAGTGATTTATATCACTGTGAGTATTGCTACTGCCGGAGTTCTCATCATTAGGAGACACATTATCAAGACACATGTAGCAGATAAAAGCCAGGCTGATACCACAGGAGATGTTCACATCATTAGACAGAGTGGTTATCTAGCAGATACACTTAGATCAGTGTTTCTCAAACTGTGGGTCAGGAACCATTAGGTGGGTCACAAGCTAATTTCAGGTGAGTTCCCATTCATTTCAATATTTTTAATATATTAGTCATGGTATGTGACTGAATTTGGGGAAATGTTACAGACCTGTACTTTTAACAAGCTACTATGTACGAGTATATTCTTTTAACAATGATGGTCAATGGGTCTTACTCCTGGGTAAGTGTGGGTACGATTGCAACCTAGGATTGTTAAAAATTTTCCTGCTTGATGATGTCACTTCCGGTCATGACATCACTTCCGGTGGGTCCCGACAGATTCTCATTTTAAAAAGTGTGTCCCAGTGCTCACTGTCCGAGAACCACTGACCTAGATTAATACATGTAAAGAATAAACATAGCCTGAAGCTTTGAAGTAGACCCATCATCTTGCCTCATTCTCATAATGAGAAGCAAGTGCAGCTGTTAAGGTCACTGTTTTGAGTCCATCTTCTTAAGCTTCTCATGAGAATAGCTCAGTGAGCAGGCAGGCAGCTCTCAGAGGCTGGGAGACACACAGAAGATGGTTGCTGGGCCTTGTGCCAGTCAAGCACCTGGAGACTGCACCTCATTCAGCATATTGTACAATATTTAAACTTTGTACAGTACCAAAGTGCAAATGCTTCACATGGATAATCTTGCTTTAATATACTGGTTCCCAAACCTTTTAGCACCAGGACCCACTTTTTAAAATGACACTCAATCAAGAACCACCTAGGTTTACCAGACTTTAAAAAAAGATCTAGAAAGAAAAAATATTTTATTTGTAACAAGACCCTCAAACATTTATCTCCCTATATTTACACCTTTTTGCAAATTGCAGGAGCTGAGCTCTTTGCCAAGAAATCAGCAGCTACAGTATCTGATTTCTGAATAGCCTTGGGGCTTGCGGCAATTAGTTATTTGATCTTTCCATCACCCGTACGGGACCCACCAAAAATCAGGTCCCAACCCACTGTTTGGGAACCACTGCATTAATAAGTTGGACTTCATTTTTTTGAGCAAGGATGCAACCAAACAACAAGAACTTTCTTGGAAGTAAATTTCAACCCTTCTTCATTCAGTCACAGACTTGAGAAGCAGGTCTGACTTGTGCCCCAAACAGAAAGCATCTTACCCCTTTTCATAATCTTGCTCGGTACATCGCTGCTCTGAAGACCCTCCGGGCACCGTTTTCTCTTTAAAAGTTTGCGCCTCTCAGACACCAGGAGGGCAGAGTCTGGCACCAAGGGGTGCCTGTTCTCATCCAAGTTTCCTTTTTGATTTTCTTTTTGGATGGGCTTTCCCAAGCTGTCACAGTTCATTGCTTTCTGAACCTTGTGGAGGGAGAAACTCTTTCCCTTTTCCATGCTGGCCTGCATGGCAAAAAAGAAAGAAAGTTATGCTTCAGGACTGTTCCATTTCCACTAAAGATGTTCTTCAAAGCATTTCTGGAAAGAGCCCAGACAGACACACACTTGCGTATAGAGACACAGAACTGGGAACAGAACTCCAGAAATAGGACACTGGTTCATTTGCAAGTTACCCTATCAAATCTCACATAAGCACCTTATGGAATATTGGGAACAGAACCCAGAACAGGTGCATGCAGACCCATACCTGACCCAGTCAGGTCACTGGGAGACATAGTCAGCTCCCATCCCAACAGCACCCCCAAGTAGACCCATTTCCTTTTTCCATTCATGGGAATGGCTGCCACTGATCCCTATGGGGCAGCAGTTTCTAAACTTACTGTGGTCATGGAGCCTCTTTCACAACAGCCTCTTCTTCTTGGCTCTTTGGAACGCCGCCATCTTGGATCACGTAAGATCTCATGTTATCCAAGATGACGGTGCCCAGGATTGCTAGGAAGAAGAGGATGCCACATACATCCCGCGCTGCCCCTGTGAGCTTGCTGCGGTGCTCTCAGGTGCCATGGCGAACAGTTTGGATACTACTGCTATTGGGGGAATCAGCTAAGAGCTGAATGTCTAGTCTTGACACTTAAATTGTAGGGCACAGCTCACAGCAATGCAACATGTCTTTGCATAGGGAATGTATTGCAAACCCAAGTTGCAGGGAAGGCTATAACTTGGTGGGTAGTAAACCTGGGTAGCTAACCTCGTCAAACTGGGAAGGCAGCTCATCTGAGAGAAGGAAAACTCTGATCCCAAACCTCCACTGCCTTGTGGCTACATCCAGTTATGGGAAAGGCTTCAGGAGTCAACCTCGAGGCAAAATCCAGAGCCGGAGTCCCTGAGGCAGTTCGTGGCTGAACACAGTCACGTTCTGGCAACTCCTGCGACGCCGCTGGAACCAACCGTATTGGCCTCTGCCTTTCCATTGGACCATTTCAGCGACGTGGAGAGCGGGGATTTGCTGCATGGGTAACAGTCTGTCCTCCATACCTACTTTACCCAGGCTTCGCACACTGGAGAGGACACTCTGTTCCAGAACACTATTCAGAGTGCGATACCATAGTCTTCCGAGACTGAAGGATGCCAACAAGAAGTAAGCCTGATTTTCATGCAGAAGGTGTCAGCTTCACTTGCCAGCATCTCCAGGTAGAGTTGGGAAAGGCACCCAACATTGAGTCCTGGGAAGCCACTGCCAGTCCATGTTGACAATGCTGACAATACTGACTCTGCAGGCAGCCACTTCCTAGTATAGATCCCTTGATCCAGTGCCTTTGTAAACACAACCCAAACCTCTTCATGCATTTCCCTGAGAGCGCAGGGAAGGACTATCATTCTTACTGCACATTCCAGTTACTTCACGGACATTACCTCATAAAAATTATGCATGCAATCAACAGAATGGATAGAGCAGTGATTTTCAACCTTTTTTGTCTCACGGCACACTTATAGAGTACTAAAATTGTCAAGGCAGACCATCAGTATTTTGACCATTGACAAGGCACACCATGCTGTTGGTGGGGGGCTCACATCCCTCAATGGTCCCACTAATAAATGACCCTCCCCCAAACTCCCATGGCACACCTGAAGACCATTCAGGGCATACCAGTGTGCCATGGCACAGTGGTTGAAAATGGCTGGGATAGAGGGACCACCTATCTGGAACATGCACTAAAATTGACTGGCAGAAGAGTCAGAACAGACAAAAGGAAATACGTATTTCATTACTCAGTAATTCATCTGTGGCACTCCTAGCCACAGGATATTGCAATGGCACCTGGCCTAGATGCCTTTAAAAGCATTATATGCCTTTAAAAACATTCAGCATAAACAACCACAAATATTAGTTACCTTGAGCAACCCTTGTAGGCTGTGGCAGGTGCCTCCAGATCCCACTGAGTTTAAAAGGTCCCTTTTTAATCTAGGGTGACAGGACAACAGCTGCAGGGTATCTGGCAAATGTTCCTGAGCATTCCCCTCGATACGTGAAAATAAACTAAGCAGAAGCTGTGATATAAAACAAACACACACATGACTTAATTCGGTGACGCAAGCACACACACACTTACAGAGTCCCGGTTCCCTTCCTGGCTGCTCACAATTAATAGAAAGCAAGTGCAAACCAGACACAAGGAGAATACAAAACAGCATTTTGCTAAACACTGTTTGAGAGGGGTTAAGTTCTTCCCCCATGAAAACACTTCCCCTGCCCATTTTCTATTGGCCCCAGAAGAGAAGCTGTTCTCTGCACCCAGATATTTTTTCTTCTTGGAGCAAATAGCTTCAGGGATACACCAACACTTCCCACACTGTTTAGAGAAGAACAAAAGTGTGAATTGGTGGTGTTGCTAATGGGCTGCAGGTGGTACGGATCCCACTGGGTGACGTGCACGAGAGGGTGACACCACTACTCACCAAAATTTTCTAAAACTTGCTATTTTCAAATATGAATATGTTAAATATCAATCAATACGTAATTTCACGCATAATGCAAATAAACCACGTTGAAATATCTCTATTCTATCAAAAGTTATAGCCAAAAAACCAGCAGGGCAGGGCAATGGTGCATCACCATGCCCACTGCTTAGGGCACTGCCCCACCCATTGCATGGGAGGAGGTCCATCATGGGGGTGACATGCTGGTCTCCTGTATCAGGTGACACAAACCCTAGTGAAGCCACCGATGGTTGCGCAAGCAAACATCACATTTCAAAAACTATGTGGCCCACCAAAAATCAGCTTGTGACCCACAGCCTGGGAAACACAGGGATACGCTGAAGGTTTGCACCCAAGCTCTGTATAAAACTCCATGCAGAAACACTACCCCTGCTAATTGGGTAAGAGGCACTTTTTCAAGTGGGTGCTCCTTTTTTAGCAAGGGGAGAGTAACTGGCCCACCTCACCCCAGCACTGTCTGTTCTAGTGGCTGTCTGCTGGTATTCTTTTGCATCTTTTTAGATTGTGAGCCCTTTTGGGACAGGGAGCCATTTAGTTATTTGATTTTTCTCTGTAAACCGCTTTGTGAACTTTTAGTTGAAAAGCGGTATATAAATACTGTTAATAATAATAACAATAATAACACTATGTTTTGATGATCAGAGGATTAAACAGATCCACTTTATACTTCTGAACACCAGAAAAAGACTTCTGAATGCCATCAAGAGCTTGCCAAGAGATTACAAAACTATGAAGGCCATATCTTCACATCTGAAAACAATTATTAACTAGCCACCTCATCAACTTTATTTTGAATTTAAAAAAAAGAAAGGAGGCTGGGGGGAAAAAAAGCATTCATTTCCAAGTTTCTAAACGTTTTCTATTTTTGTCTCCTAAAAGGCTGAACACCTTTTTCCAACCCTGTCCCAACTGTTCACACAAAAAGAAAAGCTCTCTTTCAAAAAGCTTGCCGCAATGTTTCGGTCCCACAACCGGAAGAGGGCAAGCCAAATCACTCCTCTAGCCAACGATGCACCCGGGCCAGTCCACCCGCTTGCCACAGCCGCTCCACGTGAACTGCATTGCATTACGTGGCAAAGCTCACAGGACAAAAGGATGCTGCCTTGGCTGAGAAAAAGCCTCCCCTCCCCTCCGCTCTGTGCTGCGGACAACCGTTATTTTTAATCAGAAGCTGCAGTTTGGAACCCAACAATCAATGAATGGCCAAAGACAGAGGTGCCACCCCCTGAGACACACGCAAAGGGCTCTTTAACCCTCCCCTTCCCAGCACGAGCAGTAGCAGTGGTGCTAAGAGGCAGTGGGGCGCTGCAGCCAGAGCTGTTCCAAGGGCCCCATTTCCAACTGGATACATGCCCCTGTTGATGCCAGCAGTCTGTGCATCTATATTGTCCGAAAACATGCACTACGACGATGTGGTGCTGGTGGTTGCATCCCCTTCCTCTGCTGCCATCTCCTGGCACTTAAAGACAGGGACAGGAATTGCTGGGGGGGAGCAGCGGAAAGAGCCCTCAACACAGAGTTAGCTGGTACCTGAGCAGGTGCTGAGGCAGGAAGCAATGGAGGGAACACGGCAGGGGGAAACAGGAGGAACCTGTGGTCCAGCTTTTGATAGGCTAAATCCCTATAGGACAACATGAAGGCTCCTGTGGGATGAACTCGTCAAGACGTTTTGTGTGTCTCGATGGCTCTTGTTAGTCCACCCCTGGTTGGAGAAGGGTGCCCTCTAGTGGTCTGCACCCTGAAAAGAGTAGCAGGGGAGTGCACCAGTTGCCAGTGCCTCACTTAATATCTGACCCATGACTGAATTTTCCGTGATGTTGGGTGAGGGAAGGGTGGTGTGTGCCTTGCCTACCTTTCATTCCAAGGGCGACAGGTCCACATCTTCAGGTTGGGTGAAAGATAATGCCCCCCTCCCCAAGGACAGAGGCAGTTGACCTCCTTGCACAGACCCCCTTCACTGCAAAACTTTAGATACACTCAACTGGGGGAAAACTCAAACAGCTGGTTTACTAGCCCAGGGAATCTGCTTGACAACCAGGGGGGGAGGACTCAGGTGGAGGTCCTGGGCCCAGAAGATTGGGAAACAGGGCAAGGCAAACTTCAGTTCCAGTCCATGAGAACCACCACTGTAGCGGTTCGGCCCCACCAAACAGTCCTTTTGGGGTGCCCACTGTTTGGGGGAGGGGTCCTTTGATGCTCCTGCTGGGAGGTTCTGCTATTTGGGAGTCTGGAGAGCCAGGCTCAGCCCCACCTTGGTTTTGCTAGGGGCTGGTTGGCTGCCTCCACCACCACCCCAACTTCCCCACCTAGATTCCTCTGCCCAGTTTCCTTTCCAAGGCTCTTTCTGCTTCCTTCCGCCTTACCCAGCTGCTCCTGTCTCCTCTGGCTCTAATTCCAGTTGTCCTCACTTTCTTCCTCCACCCTCCAACTCTCTTATGAGCCAACAATAGCTCCCAGCTTGCCCTCAACCAAACGGTGACGTATGTGGTGATGACAAAGCCAAAGTTACAGTTTGGCTTCCACCTCTATGGAAGCTCCAACCAAACTGGGTCTGCTCAGAATCACTACAGGAAGCCACAGTCAAGGGCACTCCTCTTGTGCCCACCAATGATCTTGCTGCCCTCCAAGTCGGGAGGCTCCCAAGACCTGGCCCTATTCACACGCTGGCATTTACTGACCCGGCAAGGTGCGGCTGCACCTGGAATCACCCAGAAGGAAAGGCTTCTTCCAAGTCAGCTAAGTGGGCGGGCAGCTCTGATAAGCCAAGGTTTGGTCTTTCCCCTAAAGGCCTGGGATGTTTCCCTGGCTATCGGCCCAGATACCAAGAGACTGACTGAGTCATGCTCACTTGGCAGGTGGCCAGCACCGCAATGGATGCAAGTGTGTCAAAAATGGCTGTATCGCGTGTGTCTTCAGACCTCAGTAGCAGGTGTTGGGGGCCAAACAGGAAGCCAGACTGGTTCACAGGGTTGCCAAGTTCCTATCCCCATTCCTTAAGTCTCCTGATCAACAATATAAAGGAGGGCGCAGGGATATGGCAGCTGCCCTGTATACCGAATATCCCATATTCAATCCCTAGTATTTCCAGGTCAGGCTGAGGGGAAAGACCCCTCCCCACTCAAGACCCCTGAATCACCACCAGTCAACACATGACAACCCCAAGAGGCAGCGACAGGCTTAGAGCTGCAGGGTCCAAAAGGAAACATTTTTTGCGGAGCCTCAGCTTCACAGCCAAGGTCTGTAAAATTGTAGAGGTGTGTAAAATCTACAGTTAGATGTAGAATCATATAATTGTATTTATATGATACTTTTTATCTCTATGGCAGAATGGAAAGCAATCAAAATGTGTACTTTAAAAATGCATGTGAGTTAATGGACCAAATGGATCTAAGCACATTATAATATAAAATTGCATACAAGACTGGAGTAGATTACCCCAGCATGGGGGCTCTTAGGCATAGAGCCCAACTGATAGGAATGGGTCCAATTGTCTTAAAGTGGCCCTGCCAAGAGGGGATGGGCCAATTGCCAGACTCAAGATAAGGTAGCTTCTCCACACAGCATGGTGCACATCCCCCCCCCCCCCAATAGCTTTTTATCAGGCTCACTGTGCATGATCCACCTGCAGGCTGCCAACAACTAATGAAAATGAACTCTTCAGACTTGGTTACCTCCAGGTTGCATTTGGAAGGCTCTATCAAGGAGAAAGGCTGTATCATCATTACACAAACAGCTCTGGTAATAAGGAATCATTGTGTTGCATTCTGTGTTGCATTCTGTAGCCCAGGGACTATGATTCACAGAGAGCTAACTTCTGTCACTGGTGCCAGACCATGAGTAACCTTCTCAGGATCAATGCCATGGCAACTTCAAAAATATAAAAGTTCATTACAGCTCCTTGCTCAACCACTCCATTCCATGATGGAGCAAGGCCATTGTTTGGGAAGGAACCGGGGAAAGAAATGTGCCAACACATCAAGAAGGAAGACCATTTTTTAAAAGGGGTATGTATATGCATTTGTCTTTCATCTTACTCAAAAAAGAAATTAATGTTTAAAACTGGTTGCAGTAGTGCTTCAGGGATTGAGAAGAGCAAGGAGGTGAAAGGACAATGACAACATCTCTGATACTAGCCAATCAGTACTCTACCAATTTTTTCCTGGTTCAACATGAATCACACTAAAGCCTCATAGAACCAGTTTTCCAAAGCTTGACCCAGGATGGAAAATATGTGTACATGTGTCTTAAGAGTGGCAGAGGTGAATGATACCGTTAGGTTTCTAAGCAAAACCAGATTAGAGTGAAATCTAACTTGAGACAAAGGTTTCAGCCAGTTGGTTATCACAAAAATACCACCCCCCAATCACTTTTTAAAACTATCTCCTGATTAAAAATAAGAAGATGGGAACAGAGAGACCACAAGTGAGCCCATATGTATGTAAAAACTTGTATGTTTTTACAAGTGTGCATGGTATGGTAGAAGCAAGACCCCCAAATATCTTTCATGCAGACTGCAATGCATGAGGAAGACTGCACTCACCCTGCCAGTGAGGCAACTGTTGCAATAAGATGCTAGGTCTCTGTCCCAAGGCGCTTACATCTGCTTTACCCGGTATGAAATTGGATTGCCATGCCAAAGTGGTACTTGCAACCACACCCCACAAGCTCAAAAACTGTAATAAATTTAGATTAAAAAAGAAAACCAAAAGCAGGAACACCATGCTCAGACGTGGACAAAAAATACAACTGACTCACCCTTTGAGCTTCTGATTTAGCTGTCTTGTTCCTTACATCCAAAGCAAGGCAAAATAAGAACTCATGTAAAGCTTCTTCTGTTTTTCCAAGGTTAGCTAGGGCCTGCCCCTTCCTTAAGTGACCCTACAAAAGAGAAGAAAGCCATTACCCATTTTCTAGAACCTCCCATAAAACATTGACTTCTTTGCCTGAAGTGGGGCAATTCACACCACCATGTGGGCCAGCGTGACCAAGTAAGTGCCTGTTCAGAAGCAAGAGATCCAGGTTCAAATTACCACTGGATTTTCTCTCAGCGGATAGCCCTGGACAAATCCCTTCCTTCACCAGTTTAAGTTCCCATTCAGCATTTGTTCTGAAGGTAGAAAAGAACAAACAAGACCAAATTCACTCTTAAGACTCCATCTGGTCCTTTGTACACAGAAGAGTTCAGGTCCAACAGAATAGCAAATGTTGAAAGCAAGAGAATGTTTTAAACTATCGTTGCCTGGGTTTTGTTTGAGGCAAGTCAACTGCAGTACCTGTTCTAAATGTCCAGATATAGGGCCGTACCAGCAGTACAGAAATGCATTCTGTACATGAACAGAGATAATCTGAACATTGTCTTACATCTCACCCCACAAACCTGGATTTAGGGAAAAGATTAGAGCGTGGCTTCCTATCAGGCTTGAACCCAGGGTCAAAATATGAACATATTAAATTGTCTCAAACTGAATCTGACTATGGATCCATTTTGCTGAGAACTGTCCCCAAGGACACATCCCACCTGTTCCAGATGGGAGTTTTGCAAGCAGTGCCATTGCCACTTAAAATGGTAGCAGTACACAGGAATGCTGGCCTCACAGCTGGGGCTATGCTCTGCAGCTTCCTTCCCCAAGCTGTGCTCCTTTTGAAATGCCAGGCAGCTTGCACATCAGGGTCCCTGGGCACCACCACCACAGCCATTTCACTTCCAACAGGGTCGGGTCAGGTGGGGCCATGCAAAATCTCCTACCTGCAGGATTGTAAAGCATAGCAGGCCAAAAAAGCACTGTAAGGGCTGTAAGCAACTCTGCAGATATCAACAAACCCCACCCCATCTCATGACACATCCTCAGCTAAATAGCCTTGGACAGATATTAGTTTTGAGGTTCGGGAGTTGGACTTAGACGTGGAAGATCCAGGTTCAAATCACCGCTCAGCCATGAAGCTTCTTGGGGGACTTTGGGTCAGTCACACACTCTCAGCCGTACCTACCTCACAAGGTTGTTGTGAGGACAAAAGGAGGGGAGGAACCATGTAGCTCCTTGGAGGGAGGGCAAATAAAGACAAACTCAAATAAAGACAAACTCACCTTCAACCAGTGTGGCTGTAGCACACAAGCCATTTCGGCATCGTGCAACGCTTCTGCGCCAAATTTCAAAGCAGAATTAATGTGGGACCGGTTGCTATATAATAAATGATCATGGGGAGCTGAAAGCAATGAAAAAAGATCAACTCAGTACAAAGTATTAATTTAAAAATTGCTGCTACAGATGCAAGCTTTAGAATCACTTCATGCTGCAAATGTCTGGGGAACACCCCATATTTAAAGCTTGCAATTAACCAGAGTGCTCTCTCCCCCCTCCCTCTTCAAGGAACAGTCATTATAAGAGTCATCACTTTTACAGTATCTTATACAATCACTTCCAGCATTGCATAAACACAGGGTGGAGATTGAATAACCTACCAAGTTATTGTACAAGGTTGTGTTGCTCCTGAAAATCACTGGAAAATTAAGGTCTGCTGCTCTTGCTAGGTTGTTTGTTTCCAGTAAGGTTTACAGCCTAAATCTTACTGAACCCAATGGGCTTACATCTGAGTAAGGTAAATAACACTGCTTTCAAACACCTCTAGCTATTGTACAATGCTAGGATAAATCACACCACCTGAATGAATGCCGACATTTGAACAAGAAATTCCCATTTCAAAGTGTTTTCTTAAAATACATTTTGTATTGCTTTCACAGACTCCACGTAGAAATGTCAAGGAATCTTGTGGCATCTAAAAAGACTACCATTTAGTAGCCTTGATGGTATCACAAGACTCTTTGATGCTTTCCCAGAGATAGATCAACACAATTGGCCTTCTGGAAGCTGCACGATCGCTGAGCAATGACCTCAGAAGGAGGTCTACTCAAAACGCTTATGAATCAGCCACCATATCATTTAATGGAATTATTCCTCAAGGAGTTCACACGATTTCCTTGCCCCAATTTTTCTTGGTTTAGGTCAGGCTGAGAGATATAATTGGCCAAAGGTCACCCCAGTGCACTTCATGAGTAAGCTGAGATCTTTTAAAGTCTGATGCTATGGCCTGAAAATCAGTGCATGCCACCTCTCTAGATATACTGTGATTGTTATTTTGGAGTGTTTGTGTTTCATCATGAAAAGTTACAAAAAGGAATGCCAACATTAACCACAACTAAACACCTAGTTCAGTGTTTTTCAAACTGAGGGTTGGGACCCACTAGGTGGGTCACAAGCCAATTTCAGGCAGGTGCCCATTATAACGTGTATTTTATTTTTAATATATTAGACTTGATACTACCATGGTGTGTAACTGCACTGGGGAAATGCAGATAGAACAGATCTGTACTTTTAACAGGCTACTATGTACTGTAAATGCTTTCAACAATGTTAGTCAATGGGGCTTACTCCCAGGTAAGTGTGGACAGGATTGCAGCCCTTGGGATGCTTGGGGAATTTTTTTTAAAGAGATCAGCCACTACTTGGGAGAGTTAGGTGGATTCTTCTTTATTTTAAATAAATTTGTAAACTTCTACGTATTTAATTTACTTATTTGATTTAGGCTGCAATCCCACCCACACTTATCTGAGAGTAAGCCCTATTGAACAAAATAGGACTTCAGAGTAGACCTGATTAGGATTGTGTCCTTAGTCACATGGGGTAACACTCCCATTCATTCTTGATGGTGTCACTTCCGGCCATGACATCATTTCCAGGTTAATGACATCACTGCCAGTGGGTCCCAACAGATTATCATTCTAAAAAGTGGGTCCTAGGGCTAAAATTTTTTAGAACCGATGAGCTAATTGAATGCCCTGAATTTCCACTGCAGGTTTGTTTGTGCCTGGACACAATTTAACTAATGCAGTGCAGACCCTTGTGGCACTGTTGCAATTTTCAGCAGTTATCAGGTTATAAGCACTGTGGAATCAGGCCAAAGGCCCATCTAGTCCAGCTTTCTGCATCTCACAGTGGCACATCAGATGCCTCGGGAAGCACACAACAGGACCTGTATCCTGTTGCCACTCTCTTGCATCTGGAATTCAGAGATAACCTACTCCTAAAACCAAGAGGATGTATATTCCCATCATGGCTTGTAACCTGTGATGACCTTTTCCTCCATAGGTCAGTCCAATGCTCTTTTAAAGGCATCTAGGCCAGGTGCCATCACCATATGCTGTGGCAAGAGTTCCACATATAAACAACATGTTGGGTAAAGAGATATTTGCCATCCACAGGTGGGCACTGTTAATCTTTATGGTGCAAGACGGCACCATTTTGTCAGGTTAACCCCTCTGGAAGTTATTCAACTAAACAGTTCAGAAGAGCCACTAACTAGGTGGTTCTGTGCCCCCCACAGGCACACCAAAGACTGGTGCGACTGTAACAGAAAAAGAGCCATCCATAAGTTCTTTGCTAAGATTTGACAAGCCCAGGGAGAAACCACAAAAGGCAAACTCCTCTGTCGAAAATGGTTACCTCCGATTTGTCAAGCCAGATCAAGGCCTTTTTGAAAGCCTCTTCATTCATTTATTCCTTCCTTCAAAATCCAAGAATGGTAGATCCCATACTACCTTACATTATATGACTTCCCCCTCCCTATTAAGAAAAAGTAATTGGCAGGAATCCTTCACAGGCAGAACGCTTCAATTCCAAGTCAGAAATAAGAAGCTTAATTCCACTGAGCCAAGGACTGTGACAGTGACTCACCGGCAATTTGGCTCAACACAATCAGACCTCCTGGAGGATGCGCTTTCCAAAACACGACCCATATTTCTCCTGGTAGCTCCCCTCATTACGCAACCATACCATAGGAAGGGAGCCGGGAAGACAGACCAACCCAACTAGCTTATGCAACGTACTGCTCTGCTGACCTACTTTCACTTTGGACTAAACAAACAGGTTTCTGTGATCATTCACCCCCAAAAGGCATCCCTGTCATAAATGAGAAAACCCCTTTGCCAATACTGTATATGACAGGTCAGTATCATCAGTGATTAATTGCCCTTCCTACTTCTGGGATAAAATAAGATGCAAACTAGTGAAATGAAGGAGTGTTGCATATCCAGGAGATCTTCCACATCCTGGCTGGATTTCTTAGACTGTTTCTGACAAGCTTAGATGTGCACCTCAGGGACGTGGGGAGGCAGGAGAGGCACAGCCTCCCTGCCATAGTCCTTTGTCAAGCACTGCACCTCAACCCATGCGCAGTTGAGGGGCGCTTTTCGAAGGACTACAGTGGGGAGGCTCTGCCTCACCTGCCTCCCCAGACACCGCATGTCCCTGGTGCACCTTAAATGCTGTTTGGGATTTTGAACTGCATCAGCACCAAGAAGAATCAAGTGACTTTTGGAGGAAGGGAGCTGCAAAAAGTGCCTCTCCTTTTAAGAGGCACTTTTAACTGGAGAGAAGAGTGACTTGTCTGCAGCAACATGGGCCCTATCGCCCACTGACCATCTATGGGGGATATTCGTGGCTTTCTGCAAAACTGAGACACCACAGACCCACACAGACAGCAAAGCGGCCTCAGGTCAAGCTCTCTCACCCCCAGTTATGTGTAGGTTGGTTGTCTGGATGACACAGTCACCAAAGTGGTCATTTAGTGCAATCTTCAAATCAGTGGGTGGTCACCTGTACTGTACTGATCCAGCCATCAGTAAGCCAGGGTTACACATCATAGTAGATGCACAGCAAAATGTGTGCCTAGATGTTTTCTCTCTCACACCCATCCCACACTGCTCCATGCATCAGCTATATGCACTTGAAATGAACTGTAGGTGGTCCATCATCATTCACACCTGCTCCATGTACATCTGCCAGTTCCTGCCCCTGAGCAACATACAGCAATCAACACACATTCTGCAATTAAGCACAGCTTTAGCCATTATTTCTCTCTGGTGCTACAGAGAGTGTCAGAGTCCAATCCAATGCACATCTACTCAGATTAGTCCCATTAGTCAACGGGACTTACTCCCAGGAAAGTGTGGACAGGATTGCAGCCTCAGCTGTTAAGTCCCTGCATGTTGGAGTGAGGTTGAAGACAGGAGAACTTAAAAAGACCAAGGGGCAGCTTTCCCTGCAAGAGGCCTGGAAAAGTCTTTAAAAGTTGCACCAAGAGGGAAAAAAGTTGCAAAGGGAGACAAAGAGACAGGCCAGTTCACACATGCTCTCTCCCCATGGGCGCAGCAGGGAGAAGTGACAAGCATCAAGGAGAGAGCTTTCATACAGGACCATTCCTCTCAAGGTCATAAGAAAGAAGGACTATCTATGCCCAGGCCTAGATACCCAAGTCTGGAAGCGGGCCAGAAAGAGGGAAGTTACCCCACAATCCTATGCATGTCTATTCAGAAGTAAGTTCCATTTACAGTCAATAGTGCTTACTCTAAGGTAAGTGCGGCTAGGCTTGCAGCCTGAGAGCACAATCCTATGCCTCAAAAGCAAGTCTCATTAGAGTCAATAGGGCTTACTTCCAGGAAAGTGAGGCTAGGATTTCAGCCTGAGAGCCCAATCCTATACATGTCTGCTCAGGAGCAAGTCCCATTACTTACTCTCAGATAAGTGTGGCTAGGAGTGCAGCCTTACAGCACAACCCTTTGCCTATCTACACAGAAGCAAGTTCCATTGTGTTCAATGGGTCTACTCCCAGGAAAGCATGGCTAGGTCTGCAGCCTTACAGCACAACCCTATGCCCGTCTACTCGGAAGCAAGTTCCATTGTGTTCAATGGGTCTACTCCCAGGAAAGCATGGCTAGGTCTGCAGCCTTGCAGCACAACCCCATGCCAGTCTGCTCAGAAGCAAGTTCCATTGTGTTCAATGGGTCTACTCCCAGGAAAGCATGGCTAGGTCTGCAGCCTTACAGCACAACCCCATGCCAGTCTGCTCAGAAGCAAGTTCCACTGTGTTCAATGGGTCTACTCCCAGGAAAGCGTGGCTGGGTCTGCAGCCTTACAGCACAACCCCATGCCAGTCTGCTCAGAAGCAAGTTCCACTGTGTTCAATGGGTCTACTCCCAGGAAAGCATGGCTAGGTCTGCAGCCTTACAGCACAACCCCATGCCAGTCCGCTCAGAAGCAAGTTCCATTGTGTTCAATGGGTCTACTCCCAGGAAAGCGTGGCTGGGTCTGCAGCCTCACAGCACAGCCCTATGCCCGTCTACTCAGAAGCAAGTTCCATTGCGTTCCACGGGGCTTACTCCCCGGAAAGCGTGGGGAGGACTCACCCCAGCGCAGCGCCTCGTCGTACTTGCGCAGGGCCGCCTTCAGCCTCCCCCCGCGGTAGAGGCGGTTGCCTTCGTGCCGGAGCCGGGCGGCCCGCGCCTGCCCGGGGAACCACTTCTCCAGCAGCTGCGCCAGGGCCACGTTGACCCGCAGCGGGCGCTGCTGCCGCTGCCCATCGCGGGCGCCGGGCGGGCAGAGCGCGCAGCATCCGCGGGCGCGGCCGGTCTCCAGGCAGGGCTTGCAGAAGGAGTGCCCGCAGCGCAGCGAGACGGGCCGGTGCAGGAAGCCCTGGCACTGCCCGCAGCAGCAGCTCGGCACCCGCCGCCGCCCGGCCGCGGCCGCGGGAGCCGCTCCGCGGGCGCGGAGCCTGCGCGCCAGGCGCGCCAGCAGCGCGGCCAGCCGCCGGGCCCCCCCCAGCGCCAGCAGGTAGAGCGGCAGCGCCGCGCCCAGCTGTCCCGCCCGCGCCAGCCCGTCCGCGCTCCGCAGCAGCGCCTGCCAGGCGGGGGGGCGCGCGGGCCGCGGGGCGCCCGCAGAGGATGCGCGCACCTCCATCTCCGGCCCGCGCGGGACACTCGCGAAGAAGCGGCGCCGGCAGCCGCCGTCCAGTTATGTAAACGCCGCCCATGTGACGAGCCTCCTCCCCGCTGGTGCTCATTGGGCAGCCCCGCAGGGGTGGCGACCAAGCCCCGTTTTGTAACCTGCTGCTGCCCGGGGGGTGCCAACCACCAAGCACCCCCTTTCTCCTTGCCAGAGGGAATCACGACCCTGAAACCCTCGCCCTCTGAAACCCTCGCCTTAAAGAATCGGCACCCCCTCCAACCATGGGGGTGGCGAAGGAGAGGGGGTGCCCGAGGGGTGCCAGTCACCAGTCACCCCCCTCTCTCCTTGCCAAAGGGAGTGAAGACCCTAAACCCTCGCCTTAAAGAATCAGCACCCTCTCCAACCATGGGGGGGCGAAGGAGAGGGGGTGCCCGAGGGGTGCCAGTCACCAAGCACCCCCCTTTCTCCTTGCCAAAGGGAATTATGACCCTGAACCCTCTCCATAAAGAATCAGCACCCCCTCCAACCATGGGGGGGCGAAGGAGAGGGGGTGCCCGAGGGGTGCCAGTCACCAATCACCCCCCTCTCTCCTTGCCAAAGGGAATTATGACCCTGAACCCTCTCCATAAAGAATCAGCACCCCCTCCAACCATGGGGGGGGGGCCGAAGGAGAGGGGGTGCCCAAGGCGTGCCAGCCACCAAGCACCCCCCTTTCTCCTTGCCAGGGAATGATTATCCTGAAACCCTTGCTTTTAGACTTAAAGGCATAGCACCCCCTCCAACCATGGGGGTGGCAAAGGAGAGGGGGTGCCCAGGAGGTGCCAGCCACCAAACACCCCCCTTTCTCCTTGCCGAAGGGAAAGCCCCTGAAATCCTTGCCTTAAAGAATCAGCACCCCCTCCAAAGATTGGGGGGCAAGGTTGAGAAGGGAGCCCATGGGGTGCCAGCCACTGAGTACCCCCTTTCTCCTTGCCAAAGGGATTGATGACCCTGAAGCAGTGCAGAATGGGAGCCCTGGGGGGGGCAGCAGGGGGGAGAGAGGCAGGGAACCGTTTTATTTTTTAGTTATAGTTATAGGAACTTTTATTGGCAGGACACATCTAACAAACATTCCATGCATTTTAATGAGTTTTTTTAGGTTGTTTACTTTTTTTAATGAAATTTTAACGTTTGTATTTTTACCTGTGTGTATTTATTGATCATTTTTTTTGGAAGCTGTTTTGAGTTTCCAGCAGGGAGAGAAAGCGGAGTAAAAATTCTGCAAATATGTACAATCAACAGAGTTCAGCCCTATAAAATAAACCCATATAAGCCCATTAATTTCCCCAGAATGCAGGGGCATTGAGACTCACTTCACAAGACTTTACCATCCATTTTGAAAAACCTGCTATCCTCTCCATGGTCTTAAGAGGTCTCACTGGATAACATATATACCACACTTTGGCCAAGTCAGACCAGCCGCTCATCTTCGTTTATGGCCTGTAGTGCTGTAAGCCACTTTGGAAACTTGTTGTGGTTGAAAAGTGGCAGATAACCTTTTTCTTTTCTTTTCTTTTTTTTTAATAACAATGAATGATAATCCACAATCACAGGCAAGTTTGGAACACACTTAGGGCCCATTGCTAACCAACTTTCCAGCACCAATGCAGTCACAGTGCAGGGAACAAATATTCCCTTACCTTGAGGAGGCCTCCCTGACGGCCCCACCACCAACACAGAATGCAGCACATGCCCCACTGGCCTGGTTGCATCAGTGCAGAAAGTTAGATAGGATCGGGCCCTTAATTTACTAGCATGGAGAACGGCTTCTGCCGGTTCTACACATTGCTGAAAAATTCTTGCTGACATGTTGTTTTCTTTCTTGCTTGCTTTGTTTTCTTGCTGACTTTTTGTTTTCTTTCTTAATTGACAGAGAAACAACCTGTTATTTCCTGCCCTTTAAAAAAAAAAAAAAGCACAGTTATAAAACCAGGCACAAAGAGGCATTCATTCTTTTTCAGATATGGGGAGGGCAACAGAATGATTTATAAACCTGTTCCTGACAATTCAGGGTGAGCCTTGCCAGGATGTGCTCTGCAGTCCTATTCGTGGCTGTGTGGGGACATGCTTTGCTCCCTGTCTGCAGTCTAGCACTCTAACCAAGTGTTTCTCACACTGTGGGTTGGGACCCACTAGGTGGGTCATGAGCCAATTTCAGGTGGGTCCCCATTCTTTTTGATATTTTATTTTTAATATAGTAGACTTGATGCTTGATATGTTGCTTGACCATGGTATGTGACTGCATTTGGGAAAGTGTTACAGATCTGTACTTTTATGCTTTTAACCTTGATAGTCCATGGGGTTTACTCCCTGGTAAGTGTAGATAGGATTTCAGCCTTTGGGATGTTGGGAGAATTTTTTTTAAAACAGATCAGCAACTGCTTGGGAGGATTAGGGAAGATTATTTGTTTTAAATAAATTTGTAAATTTATTCATATTGTAAACTTTTAATGCACTTAATTAATGGATTGATTTGATTTGATTTTGTTGTGTAAGGATGTTAAAAAATTTTCCTGCTTGATGATGTGACTTCCAGCCATGACATCACTTCCAGATTAATGACTTCTGGTGGGACAGAAGTCATTCTAAAAAGTGGGTCCTGATGCTAAAAAATTTGAGAAACACTGCACTAATTGTTTTTCTGTGGTTGAATTTGATTTATTGTGTAACATTAAAATTTATTTTTCAAGAACTGATTAGGGTCCAATCCTATCCAATTTTCCAGCTCCAGTGCAGCCACGATGCAACCCCCCGAGATAAGGGAAGAAATGTTCCCATACCTTGAGGAGTCCTCTGTGACTTCCTCCCCACCACAGGATACAGTGCATGTCCCAATAACACAGCTGCACCAGCACTGGAAAACTGGATAGGATTGGGCCCGTAATGTGTTTGGCAGAAGACTAAACATCTGAAGGCATTAAACTGGCTGGTTGACTCAAATCAAAATATGACATTCTGCTTCCTGTTTTCCTTTCTGGACCTCGTTGCATTCTCCCTTTGACTCCAAGGATCCTTTGCCTTTTCCTCTCTACTTCTGCATGGGGTGCGCTGCTTTAATACATAAATGTGTAACTTGGGGATTGAATGGGAAGATAATTCATAGTAATCAGGCAGGATGTAGTTGACAGGGTTGCTTCCAAGAGCTGTCAGCTAAAATGTAAATGTACAATGGTCACCAGGCAGGAGTACGGGGTGGGGAGATTTATGGCATCTTGAAATTAGGTTTACACAGACTACATGCAAAATGCAAATGTTTCAATTCCAAAATGCAGAATTACTGAAACTGCATTCACAGAGGGCAAATCAAGATAGGAGATGCATAAAAGGATTTCGAAGTTGCATTCGATTGATGAAGACACAAAATGAGATTATCTTCTTATGAAACCAGGGTGGGGTGGGGGGGAGATCATGTACACAAGAGTTTGGTCTAACACCTCCTCTTTTAAAGCCACCAAACTTTGGTGCTTGACCAAAGTCTTTTAGATTGAAACATTGCCTGTATGTCCATTTTGTGCAGAGAGGTTCTGGCAAAACAGCTCATCTAGTAGGCAACCTTCAGTTTCAAAAGACTCTGGTATCGCGCTCTGAATGGTGGTTCTGGAACAGCGTCTAGTGTGGCTGAAAAGGCCAATTCGGGAGTGACAATCCCTTCCACACCGGGAGCAAGTGCAGCCTGTCCCTGGTCTGTCTCCCTGGCTATGGGCCTTCCTTCTTTGCCTCTTTGCCTCAGACTGTTGGCTAAGTGTCTCTTCAGACTGGGAAAGGCCATGCTGCACAGCCTGCCTCCAAGCGGGCCGCTCAGAGGCCAGGTTTTCCCACCTGTTGAGGTCCACTCCTAAGGCCTTCAGATCCCTCTTGCAGATGTCCTTGTATCGCAGCTGTGGTCTACCTGTAGGGCGCTTTCCTTGCACGAGTTCTCCATAGAGGAGACATGCTCATCTAGCACATGGACATTCCTTGATGCTGACATATGAAACTGGTGGCAATGTTACTTGATCTCAGATTCCATATTGTCCTTTATTTTAGTGTGAAGCAGTGCTTTTCAACCAGTGTGCCACGAATGGTCTGCAGGTGTGTCACAGTAATATGGGGGAGGGTCACTTATTATTAGGGCCACTGGGGGATGTTAGCCCCCCACCAGTAGCATGGCATGCCTTGTCAATTATTAAAAAGCTGGTGGTGTGCCTTGACAGTTTCACCACCTTGTCAGTGTGCTCTGAGATGGAAAAAGTTGAAAATTACTGGTGTGGGGACATAACATAACCAGGAATGGAAAGAAAAGTAAAGGAGAATTGTATGTGTGGGGTTGATTTAACTGTAACACATCTTGGGACCACTTCCTAGCCCTTAGCCTGCCTTACAAAACTATTATTGTGCCTAAGGCTGATGGGGCTGGTTTATGGACGAGGATGATCAGGGGGCTGGAGGACAAGCCCTACGAGGAAAGGTTGAGGGAACTTGGCATGTTCGCTCTGGAGAAGAGAAGGCTGAGAGGGGATATGAGAGCTCTCTTCAAATCCCTAAAGGGCTGTCATATGGAAGAAGGGAATAATTTATTCTCAGCTGTCTCTGAAAGCATATCTAGAACCAGTGGGTACAAACGGCAAGAGGAGATTTCAATTAGACATCAGGAAAAAATTCCTGACAGTCAGGGCGGTTCGGCAGTGGAACAGATTGCCGAGAAAGGTGGTGGACTCTCCCTCACTGGAGATCTTCAAGCAGAGGCTCGACAAGCACCTGTTGGAGATGCTCTAAGAGGATTTCCTGCCCTAAGGCAGGGGGTTGGACTAGATGACCTATTCGGCCCCTTCCAACTCTGATTCTGTGAAAGGGACAACTTTCCCTTTCTCAGAAGAAGCTGCTTCTCAAACATTCACACAGTTCTATTTCCTGAGCTGTTGAATGTTTATGAACAATCTGTGGCATCACAGCAGCTTAGTCAATGGGTGTCAAAGCACTAGACGTCATAAGCACCATACAGTAGGGGTGACTCCCCATATATGTATTCTAAATGCCTGCATCTTGTCAACAAAGACTTGCATAAAAGTTGACCTATTTAACTCCCTTTGAATGTGGAACTATAGTTTCTTGAATCATGGCTTAAGGCTCTGGGAGAGACATTTTTAAGGCTTTGAAAACAAACAGCCGAAGTGTGTCACTGCTGGAAGATGGTCCCCTACAGAGATCAAAGCCTCTCGCAGTGGGAATCACTTTTAGGATGAAGGAATATTGAATCTAGCAACAGGTGTCCTTGGAGCAAGCTGCTGGGAAAAAAGATGGCACATGGATGATTAAAAGATTGAAAAGATCCAGTTTGTAAGCCCAGTTCTTTGTGCAAGCGGGGGACGGATGAACCGGACAAATCATCTTGCACATCTTCTTATAATAGACCTATAAAAAGGCACAGCTCTGTTGACATTTTGGGTTGAAAAATGAAAGAGGATGAAAGTGGATGAGTGTGGATTCCTCACTGCTACAAACTCAATTGCTGCAAGCTAAAAAAGGGGAACAGGGAGACTGTGGTTATTCAACATAAGAACATAAGAAGAGCCAGACTGGATCAGGCCAAAGGCCCATCTAGTCCAGCTTCCTTTATCTCACAGTGGCCCACCAGATCCCTCCGGGAGCACACAATACTAGACCTGCATTCTGGTGCTACTCCTTTGCACCTGGCATTTTGAGCTAGCCTTGTTCTAAAACCAGGAGGTTGTACATACTCATCACAGCTTGTAACCTGTGATGAACTTTTCCTCCAGAAATTTGTCCAATTCCCTTTTAAAGGCATCTAGGCCAGATGCCATCACCACATCCTGTGGCAAGAGGTCCCACAGACTGGACAGAAACAGGGCCAGATTTAAGCCAATTGGACCAATTGCTCCCAACTGAGCCCCACAACTGCACTAAAGTAACCTACTTTTTGAATTTTTTTTTTTCTAAACAAAAAATAAAATTAATATTTTTGCTAAATCATGTCATAGTCACTAAAACAATTGGTTTTGTACCTACTTTCTTCTCAAAAGTACTCTACACTGTTTCCTTATAGGCTTATTAAAATTAATTATAATATGTAATTATATATAATTAAAATAATACAGTATAATTATATTTAAAAATGTGCTTTAAGGGCGCAATCCTAACCCCTTATGTCAGTACTTTCCAGCACTGGCATAGCGGTGCCAATGGGACGTGTGCTGCATCCTGCAGTTGGGTGTCACTCACGGAGGCCTCCTCAAAGTAAGGGAATGTTTGTTGCTTTACCTCAGAGCTGCATTGCCCTTATGTCAGTGCTGAAAAGTACTGACAAAGGGGGTTAGGACTGCACCCTAAATCCATTTAGTCCATTAACTCACATGCACTTTTTAAGGGCACATTCAGATTGCTTTCCATTCATAAAGTCTATAATAAATTGCATTTATATCTCTAAGATTCTACCAACCTTGGCTGTGAACCTGGGGCGCCACAGCTCCCAAGGCTGGCCCTGGGTAGCAAGGTCTCTGCAGATGCTCAGGGGCACTTTTCTGAGACTGACCTTGCTTGCCAACACGCCTCGAGAGAAATGTGAAGTGCAGGTACTTGCTGGTGCTGCAGCTGACTCTTGCTTGCAGCATAGCCTGCTCTTTGGGCTCTTAATTCATTGCTAAATCCTGTGGGCTGGGAATTTAGGGGCAGATGCTACAAACCCCTTGCTGAAGCTAAGCAGCTCTTGGCCTGATTAATGTCTGAGTGGGTGACTTCCTGAGCTCCCCCATGGAAGAAAAGTGCAATATAAATGAAACTACTGATAACAAACCCTTTGGCCTAAGTTGGTACTGTACAACCTCTTGGTTCCTTCCATGTGAATTATTTTACTTATCCCTCTTACTCTCCCCCCTAAATTAGCAGGGGGTAGAGAAGCATTGCTCCTGCAGGGAAGATGTCATCATTGGCAATGTCCAACAAGTATCCATAGCTAATGCTGAAGTGCATGGAGTTATGATAAGGAAAGGCTATGGAGAAATACAGAGGGCAGGCTTGCAGTCAGATAAGCATGCAGTCACAAAGTCTGGATGTTTCATTTGAAGCAGCCTTTTAGACAACTGGTCCACTGCTGTCTATTCCGGCACAAGCGCTTTAAGGTTGCAGATGAGAAATTTACTCTCTCCTACTGGGCAATTATAGGACTTGAACCTGGGTCCTCTTGCATGCAAAGGTGCTATGCTACAGTCCCTCCCCACAACAGAGTAGACTCCTTTAGGACTGCTTCTCCACAACCAGCTTGAAGTCAGCCTGTCATCTTGGCTCAATTTGGCACTTCCTATAGTGCTTTATTCTCCATTACTAACCTGTAATGCCCCTCTCCAGAACAAAGGCAAAAAAGGGGCAGTACCCAACCTCATATAAAAGCTTTGCATGCACCTGCTTGCACATGAGTGGCCCAAGGTTCAAGCCCTGGAATATCTAGGTAGGAGAGATAAAATTTCTTACCTGAAACCTTAGAACACTTGTGACAAGATAGTTGCAGACCAACTTCTCTAAAAGTCAGCTTCAAATGCAATATCCAGACATTCACCCCTTTTTTCTTGGCTTCCTCCCTCCTTAAATTGTCTCTCTTCCACCCTACCAGCCTCTGCTGCCTGAATTGAGACCATATGCTCCTCAGGGCAGAGACCTAGATTTTTTTTTTACACGCTTTAAGGCATGTGTACAGGCCTTTGTTTGTGTGTAGAAAGACGGCACCAATTACAAGCAATTTGACGGAAGATGGACAAATCCCCTGCAATGATGAACTCAAACAGGGACACATTTTTTGTTTAAAAGAGATAATCTAAATGGGCCCTGCATTTGAGTTATGTGACTTGGGAATAGTTCCTTAATTTTTCACTACATCTTGGAGTCTTCTTCAACTTCATTTCTTGCAGGATGAAAAGCTGCACCTTTCTACCTCACAAAAACAACTTTTTATGTGGACTGAATTGCCCTGCAGACCTGCTACTTTTTTTGCTGGTTGTCAGTGACTGCAGTGTCATAGAGAGTGTTTTTTTTCCCATTTGGAAAGGTCACAAAACATCCCCTTCCCAAACTTTCACTGCATGTTGATAGAGCAAACTCTAAAATAATTAGAGATGAATCATAGCTCATTTGGAAAAGGCTTCTCAAAATCTACAGGGAAGAGTTATTTTTAAAATGGTTTCATGAATCATACAAAGAGGAGCTCAACATGATACCAACTTCATTTATTTGTAGAAATGTAAGAAAAAATAAAACAGGTAAAAAACACCCACACAATGCAATTTCGTTGACATATGAACAAAAAAATATTTACATCATGTATCAGAAAAGCTGCGACAGCACACGCAAGTTACAAAACAGAAGTTTCTCAGGTTTGCTTGTTGGGGTTCTCTTGAAAACGTACATCACAGTGGTCAGTCCTGGATCTTTAAAACACTCCTTTTTTCCAAGTCATTCATCTCCTTCAGGATCAGGGCAACATTATATCTTAGCTCGTGAAATTTTGAGACTGGCACCTGGAACAGAAAAAGATTCAAATTGTGATTGGCTGTGTTCTGTATAAGGTGTCATGGAGCAGTGACAACAACAATGGCACAATATTATTGATGGCACAGTAAGTATTTTTCTGGAATTCTCTAAACCATGGGTTTCAAACATAAGGCCTATGGGCCAGATAAAGCCCATGGAAGCTCTTTATCTGGCCCATGTGATAATTGGGTTCTCCTGGTGGGCAACCTTCAGTCTCGAAAGACTATGGTATAAGCCTACAGCACCCGGTATTCCCAGGCAGTCTCCCATCCAAGCACTAACCAAGCCTGACCCTGCTTAGCTTCTGAGATCAGACGAGATCGGGCATGTGCAGGGTAACAGTTGCTGTCCCATCTTTTCAGCAGTGCCACTTCTGTCAAGGCTCTGGGAGGGAGAGACAGAGGGAAGCCTCAGAAGGCAAGGAATGCGATGGGGAAGACTAAGGGAGTGAGACAGGATGATGCTGCCAATTTGATACCTTGGCAGGTATCAAATTGATACCTTGGCAGAAGTGGCATGGCTAAAGGGCAGCCTGTGTGATAACTGGACTCTCCCATGCCTTGAAAATATGGTCAAGATTTGCTGATTTTTTCTGTCATTTGTAACTAATGAATTCCTACATGAGAACCAAGTGCTTATCTCTGGCAGTCATCTCCTTAATGACATCGCTTCCATGTTCATGATGTCACTCTGGCCCTCAGCAAGTGCCATGAGTGGTCTGGCATGCTGTATGAAAGGAGCTCTAAACAGCTGGTTTATGAAGCAAGCACAGAATGAAGTGGGGGGGGGGGAAGTCTCCAGATGCATTAATCTTTTCTTCTTTTTCTTTTTTGCCAATAGCAATTCAACCTCCTGCAAAGAATTCACAAGCACCTCATATATACACACTTAGCACTGATAAGACTTACTTCAAAGAGATGAGCTGTCCCATCTGAGAGTTTCAGTTGCATTAAAATGGATGGCTGCAAAGCACGTGCCAAGGAGCTGTAAACAATAATTACATTATTGCCATTAGAAAAGAACATGCTAAGGTAGTGGTTCCCAAACCTCGGGCTAGGACCTGATTTTGGGTGGGTCCAGTGGGTAGCAGTTGGGCAAAGCAAAGTTGAGCAAAGCCTCCAATGGAAAGCTCAGATAACTAATTGCCTCAAACCCTGAGGCTATTCAAACATCAGATAGCTGCTAATTGCCCTGCAAAGGACTGCAGTTTGCAAGTATGAGTAAATATAGAGAGATAAATGAGCATCTTTATTCCCCCTCCCATTACTTGACAATAAATTTTTTTCTTCAGTAGATCTCTCTCTCTTTTTAAGTCTTGTAAACCTAGGTGGGTCCCGAAAGAGTGACATTTGAAAAAGTGGGTGCTGGTGCTAAAAAATTTGACAACCACTGTGCTACTGGGAAGATGAATAATCAGATAGTCACCCTTGATAAGGAGCTGAAAACAGACCCAGCTAACTTTAGTTGTTTGATTTTTCTCTGTAAACCACTTTGTGAACTTTTAGTTGAAAAGTGGTATATAAATACTGTTAATAATAATAATAATAATAATAATAATAATAATACTAGCAGCCATGTTTTAGGAGAACATACCCATGCATTTTCATAAAACTGATCTGCAATATTACCAATAGGTACAATGCCAGTGACACTGGATATTCAATGCTGGGTAATTCATTTTTTTAACAGGTAAGTAGCTCTAGGAAGCTTATGCAATTAGAGTGAACCAAGAGCCTGCCCCTTTGCCATCCTAGTTGTGAGCTGTGAAAGAGTGGGGAAAGTCAATGATACAGACTGGGGGTGTGGGCTTACTTGTGGTGCTTGTCCTGGTGGCCACTTTTTCAGACATATTGCTCCCAGGGGAATTCTATCAACACACAGTGCTGTGTCCAAGGACATTGGGAGGGGGGCGCTGCCAGGTGAAGCACTGGCATGGCAAAATGGGAAAGCAAGAAAAAGAGGGAGATTGGTTTCATATCTCAGCCTCCCTCCAAGTTAAGACAAATGCTTTCCCCTGAGAACTTTTGGCTCAACAGTAATTTCTTTTAAAAATCTAATTATTTATAGTACAGGTGGGCCAAGGAAAACCCAAACCACACACAGTACAAGTATTCTCCAATCTGTACTGATTTAGGACACTGGAAAATTTCCTGAAGCAAACAGGTACTGGAAAACCCACGTCTCTGGGAAGAGGAAGAGAGAGAGAGAGACAGCCATCTATCTGAGATGCGGTGCAAAGTTTGACTGCCTGCCTAGTGGCAGAAAACAGCCCATCACACAGACTGTCTTGGCTTATTCCTGCAGTCCTCCAGACAATCTGAGGAGATGGAAATGAATCATGGCCTAGGGTGGGAGGATGGGTGTCAGGTTCTGCCTCTCAGCAGACCCTGCCAACGCGAGGAACAGAAAACCAGCCGACTAAATTGACGAATGGCCAGGACTGGACTCTTTCCATGCCTCTAAGTAAAGGACGGATGATAAACAGGAAGCCCCAGAGTGAGACTGCTGGGGAATGGAAAACAAGAAGGAAAAGATTCCAATAAGGGAACCCACGCTGTCCCAAGGAGGCTTGTTTGCAACTCCCAGAGCTCTTGAGCAGAGAATATTTAGCTCCATGTTTTTTCTGCCTTTTCTGCATACAGGATTTAATAGGTCACTGTACTGACAGTGTGCTTCACAAGGGATCCAGTTCCCTTAATAGCACAGGGTGGGGCGCAGGGGGACAGAAACTGGTTCAACAGGGCAGGCTTCTCCAAGTCCAGTGCTGTTGGCATATCTGTTCTCTCCCTCTGCTGCCACCAGCAGGTAGACAAGAAGGCAGACGTCTACACAGTCGCGATGGAAGTCCCACTGGGAACTGGGGCTTGGCCGCCGTGTCAGAGAAACTGCAGCAAGCAGGCGGTAACCGAACGAAGCCATTCCCAAGCTGCGTTTAGCCATAAAATGAGGCCCCATGCAAATAATCCTGGAACCTATGGTTTGGACTAGTATGATTTGAATTGTGTGTCTGCCTTCCTCTTGCATAGTGGGCTTAATGGTTTACTTCCTCTTATCCATCTGAACCAGGAAACTGTGGTTTGAGCGATCACTTCAAATCACAACTGCAAGCCAGTTAAAGCTGGGCCATGCCCTTATCTCAGCAATTTTCAATGTTTTTCTTTTCACAACACACCAACCTCTATTGTCTCTTCCTCTTGCAATGTCACTTCTAGCTTCCAGGGATATTCTTCGGGGTTCTGCGGCTTTATTTCTAGGGCAACTCTCTGTAGTAATGAATTGCCTGTCCCTCTTTCTATGCCAGCAGAGACAGCGGAGGAGGAGGGACAGACAATTCATTACTGAAGACAGTTGCCCTAGGAACAAACGCTGAACCTGGAAGAGATTTTCAGCAATTTTCAACCACTGAGCTCCAAACTCCCGCAGCATACCTGTGACCTTTTGTGGCACAACAATGTACCAGCACACCAATTGAAAACTGCTGCTTTACCTCCAGGTAAACTCCAGGTTTAGGGCAGAAATTCTGCCCAGACTGACATAATGTCAGGGACTGAACCTGGGGCCTTTCACAGGCACAGCTTTTCCTTTCACAGTGGAGAAGTTACCCACTGAGCAATATCCTGTCCTATCCCTCCTCCCACAACATAGCAAGACCCAAACATGGCCTGACTAAGGGACGTTGTTAATATAACCTCTTACCATCCAATGTTGTACAAGAATTTAAACCGGGAGTGCCCAAACCCCGGCCCTGGGGCGACGTGCGGACCTCGAGGCCTCTCAATGCAGCCCTCAGGGAGCCCCCAGTCTCCAATGAGCCTCTGGGCCTCCGGAGATTTGTTGGAGCCCACACTGGCCCAACACAACCGCTCTCAGTGTCAGGACGACTGTATGACTTCTCGCATGAGCCGTGGGATGAGGGCTCCCTCCACTGCCTGTTGTTTCACATCTGTGATGCAGCAGAAGCAGCAAAGGAAAGGCCAGCCTTGCTTTGTGCAAGGCCTTTTATAGGCCTTGAGCTATTGCAAGACCTTCATTCATTCATGTAAGTTCATCTTTAATATATTCATTTAAGTAAACTTAGGTAAATTTATTCAAATTTTAAATGTAAATTAATTATTTTCTTCCCCGGCCCCCGACACAATGTCAGAGAGACAATGTGGCCCTTCTGCCAAAAACTTTGGACACCCTTGACTTAAACAAATAGTAGCTCCGCAAGAAGTAGCAACCCCAGCAATGCTCATGTAAATTTATGTCCCTTGCTACCTGGTAGAAATAGCCACGTCTACCCTCCACCGGAAGTCTTCGATTCTTGGCAGCTTATTGGCCTGCTCCTGAATGATGGCTTCGAGAACAGGTCGTCTGACAGCAAGAACACAGAGAAATGGCATGCAGTTATAATGTATGGGAGGCAACACATTGTACAGACAGTATTTGTTCAGCAAGAGTAATTCAGAAGAAAAGGGTAGGCATAGTAGCTGAGAAACTGAGGCCCAGGAGAATCATGCAGGTAAGTGAGGTGGCAGAGCAGGCTGTGTTACTTCAGAATGCAGGAGAGAAAACCATTTTGGAGTGCTACTGCACGTCATTCATTCCCTGCAAGTAAAAAACTAGCATATCAGGTAGCTGGCTCTAGTTCAGTTGGCTCCATATGTGCTAGTTTTCTGCTTGCAAGGATTTAAAATAAGTAAATAAATGGAGTATTCAAAAATGTGATTCCCCTATCACAATGTGAAGTGGAAAATTCAGTTCTATCAGCTCTTTGTGCTTCCTATTGCATTCGCCTGTACAGGTTATTCAGACTCAAGTGATGAAGCAATCTGAATCCTTCCACTGGCACATACTCACCTATGAAGTCTCCCTACTGTCAGATGTAGAAGGACAATAAAACTAATCTGCTTTACTAGGTTGTTGAACACATTTAATGTGATCATGTGTGCCAAATGTTTTGAAGACGATCAAATGCCAAATATTTTTGGTTATTTATTCAAAAACATCTGTGTCCCGTCTATCCCTTCCTGACTGGAAGGCAGCCATGGAAGCTCACAGCAAAACTGAAAATTAAACAGGCCAAAACAAAAAAATCAGAAAAAACAGAAGCAGCCACCACCAGCAGCAATGAAGCAGATCAGTGTCCTTCGACCTCTGGGTCATGACCCCAATGGGGTTGCAAAGCCTCATTTGGGGGATTGTGGCAACCTTTCAAAATCTGTGCAAGAAAGGGCTTGAATCCAATCTAATCATGGTACTTATCCAAACATGAGTTCTCAACAAATCCTGCATGGCCTCTTCTCGCTGTCTTGCCCCGCAGCCCCTAAGGCTGGCCCTACAAGCTGCTACCTCACAGCATTGTCGTAAAGACACAAGAGGTATGGTGAAATGGGGCTGGTGGGTGGATTGGGTCCTGAGAGGGGAGTGGGATCGGTGGTGCTTTATCACATGCTCTATTTTTTGAGATTGTGGCATGAAAAGGTTGAAGACCACTGAAGCAGATGGAAAAGAAACCATTGAGGCAGGAGCAAACCAAATTAACAAGGCATGCAACAGGCAACATGCTAAACCCCCAAATCAAAGAAAATCAATGTGTTTTTGGTTGCTGTTGAAAGGGGGGAACTAACTTCTTGTTGTCTCCTTGGAGAGCGAGAAAGAAGAGGATGCAAAAACAGACTTACAACACAACTAACCTGTTTCCAAAAGCCACAGTGGCAAAGTCTGCAATGAAGTCTTCAGGAATCCTTAAGCAGAGAGAAGGAAAAACAGGGGTCCGTTATATTGCTTGACTGATAAACAAAGCAGAAAAAGTACACCGTGCTATTTAAACAGCTTGGAAAAAAATCTCCAAAGATTTTTCCAGCAGCCAAAAGTGTTTGAACTGACATATTAAAAGACATGACAACTCAATAGTATACACTTTCTTACATTGTTAAGAAAAGTAAGTTAAGACTGTAAAGACTTAAAACTGAGTAGACAAAGGAATTAAATTGTTAAGACTGTAAGACAAAGGAATTAAAGGCGTAATCTTACACATGTCTACTAAGAGATGAAGCTCTGCAATATAACTATAAAATCTGGCAGGCTGCACAGGTACAAGAGGGGCTGCCTCCCTTTCATAATCATGCTTCCTCCATGCTGGCCAGGCCAACATTATGTGACTGACTGACAAAGCACTCTGAGCTGTAGAGCTTTTCCTGTTTCAGGCAAGAGGTTGGACTAGATGGCCTTGAAGGTGCCCCCTTCCAACCCTATGATTCAATGTGACAAAGTGCCTTTTTCTCTCAGGAGTCCAGCATCAGATTGTGGGTACTTATGGGCAAGCAATTGTCCTCCCCTGGTGCCACCAATGACTGGGTAATTAAAACAGAGACAAGATGCTGAAGGGCTAAGCTGGAGCCCTTATGTAACCACTAACTATGTAGGGCAGGCAGCACCACTGCTGTGTTCCATCAAAAAAAAAATTCACAAAGCATAGTGGTAACAGACAGGACAGGTTTCCTTCTTTCCTTCCCCTGAAGGCTTAATTTTGACAACAAGAGATGTGGCCACTGTAATTTCCTTGGTCATTTTTTAAGGCGAGGTCAGAGAATACTCCTTCAGTTGGAGTCAAGCAGCGACACATGTCTGTAGGCTGAAACTATGATTATCTTGAACAAGAAAAAAAAAACAGCTGTAAAATGCTCTGGTCAAATGCCTCTCTCAACTTTTCCACCTGTATAATGGAATGGCACTCAATGGTAGAATTTGTGCTTTATCTGGGAGGCTCACAGGTTCAAATCCTGCTGGCATCTCCTGTAAAAAAGGTGACTTATTTCTTTAAATGATATATATATCCTGCCTTTCCCTAGGCAGCCAAGTGGTGGGGAAGACCTCAGCTTGAGACTTTGGGGAGCTCTCATCAATCAGAGTACTGAGAACAGGGCTACAGCAAGAGTCTCACTAGGCATCAGATATTTACAGGCTTCTTCAGCGTGAGGGTGACAAGTGACTTTCTGTATTTAAAAAGAGGAGAGTGCTGTGTACAACTGACAACCAGGCAAAGGAAAGACAACATCTGGAATAGTGAGACCTTACAGCGTTCTTTGACTTAATGCTGAACTCACAAGCACCATGGTGGAGCAAGGGTTAGAGTCTTTCAAGAGATCTGGGAGGCCGGGGTGCTGATATCATAGTGCCAGCATGCCAAAAGCAATGCTGTGGATGCAGGACTTCAAGCTTATGGCTTCGGTCTTCAATCCTGGTGAGTTTGAGTTCTCCAAGGGATAAGACTGGACCAGAAAGATGAACATGTGACCAGAGAACATTTTGCCTCCCCCCACTCTCCATTCACGTGAAATGACAAGAAGTGGGGAGGTTTAAGTTCCTTCAGTTCTTTGGAACTTTTTGTAATCATTACATATAAATCAATTACCCACTGGCTGCTACCTCTCCACCATAGGCTGTTGTTGTCATGTCACAGCATTTCACAACCATTCTGATTGCAGAAAGGGTGAGGCACAGAATGTTATCTGTTTAGCTGCGTTCAGAAGTTTGGTTCAGTTAGGGGGAAGTCTTTGGGACACAAGTCTTTGGGACAAAAGGGAATGCTTTTTTGGGGGGAGGGGGGAAGGAGTTGAGAGGAGAAGAGGCAGAGAAACCAAAGGTGCAGAGGAAAAGGAATATAAGAAGAGCCCCATTGGATCAGGTCAAAGACCCATCTAGTCCCGCTTCCTGTATCTCACAGAGTGGGTGTTACATAGGTGGACAGAGCAAAATATTGCATTATTTAAAAAACTCCAGCCAGACCTTTGCCTGGAGGTTTTCAGGGCTCCAATCCTATGCAGCCACACTTTGGGGTAAGCCTCACTGAACTCAGTGGGTCTTCCTTCCAAGCAAGCACATATAATATTGTCTGAACCAGTCCCTCATTTTGCTATGTCATTTTGCCTAGCGGCAGACATTTAACACAAAGCTTAAAATACAGGCAAACTCTGCCTCCACTTTTATGCAAAGCTTCTGTGCTGAGCCACCCAGCAGAGATTTTGAGAAAGTCTGTGAAACAAATGTCATGTTTTGCTGGCTAATTAGAACAAGTGATCTCCCCTGGACAATGCAGGCAGACTTCATTGGGGTTATATCACTGTCCTTTGAAAACAAAGGAAGAGTTGTAAGAGAAGAAAAGGGTCGCTTTTTCTGAAACGCTCATTGTCTTCCCATTAAAATGGGGACTGGCTAGCATTTGTGCGCATGAGCAAAACATCTCACTTGGAAGGACTGAACAATGCTGCCTCCCAATGCCCATCCTAAAGCAGGCAGTGCACATTTCAGTTTTGCATCAAATGGCACATTATACATTATACAATGCCTGGTCGCCTCACCCAGCTTCCAATGACCTCATTAGCAAACTATTGCATGCAGATTGCATCTGAATCTGTCACATGATGCTGAGCTCACAGAGAGTTATGAAAGCCAAGACACTCTCCTGTGTGGGTGGGAAGGAAGCAAGAAGTCACCTGTCCTCTTGCACCTGCACATTTGCACAAGGGCTTTGCAAAGAGCTTCTTAGATGCAACAGCACCCTTATTTGCACTTACAGCTCCAGACAGAGTTACTGGTTGTGACACACACACCATCCAACATCTGAGATCCTGCTCCAAGTCCCCTCACTGACTGAGGCTTTGCAGGTTGGTTTGGTGGTTAAGGTTCTACACCAGGGGTGTCAAAACACAAGGTCTTCAGGTCACGTGTGCTGCCCAGGAGCTCTTTATTTGGCCCTTGGGCTCTCCCAGCACCACCATCAGCTGCTCTCAGCTGCTGAGCTGGGCTGAGGTGTCACCCCTAAAAGGGCAGTTCACATGATAATTAGAATCTCCCATATCTTGAAAATATGGTCAAGATTTGCTTATTTTATTTTCTGTCATTTCCAGCTGATGAGTGAGAAAAAGTGCTTATTTCTGGTCATAACCTGCTTAATGACATCACTTCCGGCTTTCATGAATGCCATTCGGCCTGCTGTATGAAACAAGTTTGACACCCGTGGTCTACGTGTACAGCACCAAAACCCCAGTACTTACTCAGAAATAAGACCCAGTGGGTTCCATGGAACTTACTCCCATGTAATCGCATAGAGTGCAGCGTAATACTACTGCAAAGTCTCCTTGTGGCTCCTGATATTGGGAGGGCCAGACTTTGCCAGATAGATCCCCACTGGAAAGGGGACACAGTGTCTCTCTACGAGTCAGGCACAACATGCCCCCCTGGCAGTTCTCCATAGTGTTTAGGCCTTCCTTCCACTGCTTGCCCTTGGAAACATTTTCAGAACAGGAAGTCAACTGACACTCATTATTAGAACAAGACCGTTATTTCATTTTGCAAGAAGTGTTAGGGATAGCAACTATTGGCTAAGATCAGCCTGGAGTTTCTAGCTGGACTGGAGCTACCGATACACTTGAGAGCACAATATTTTCAAAGTTCTCTGACTTCAGGAAATAGGTATTAGCTGATGAGGTGCTGCCTTGGTCCTCTGAAAGAGACGGGTTTGCCCCGGTATCAACTTTTCACCAATCTCTCTGTGTTGGCAAAGAACAGTGTCACTTTGAAACCTGATGGCTCCCATGCAATCCCATCAAGGATGTAATTTTAAAACAAGCACTGAAAGATGAAAGTGACTGAAACAAACAGACCTACCTGAGCTCCTTCAGATCTTCTTTAAACACCTGCAGAAAAAAGCGAAGTGTTAAGGCACCATTTTGCTGTTTCTGCAAACAGCATTTTCCAAAGAGCTGGGAAGCTGGAAACCAGGACTGGGGAGAGAGTCACATCTCCCTTTGCAAGTGGGAGTTCTTTTCTTAGAGAGGATAGCCTGCATATTGCATGGCTCCTAAGAAACATTCTATCAATGAAAACAGATTTGTTCCCAATGCTTTGATAAAAACGGAAAGCACAGAAAATGCACAGGCAATGGTGTCTTAAAGGCACAAGTCCACCTTTTAAGTTGCCCATAGCGGGTGGGCTCCTTGCACTAGTGTTGATGGCCAGCAATATACAAGGGATACGCAGGGTCGAGGGCAGTGTTTCTCAACATTTGACCCCTGCTCCACCACTTCTCACCTACTGTATCTACCTAGAAGATACATCATCATCAGTTACTTCCAGGTTGGGAGGCCAGACGTGACACTACAAACACTTGTAAGAGGCTCTGAGCATACAGCAGGGCTTCTTCGAACATGCAAAAAGCATACACTGGAGCTCTGCCAGTGTTGAGCTTTTTACTGCTGTTTGTTGGGTCAGGTTGCTGGTTTTCTGCTGGGCGGCAAATGTCCAGGGTTTCTGTGAGTACCACCAGACACCACCTCAAGTACCACCAGTGGCACCCGTACCACTGCTTGAGAAGTGCTGGGCTATTGATATATCAAACGCGTTGAAGACAAATAGAGGTTTCTTTACATACAAACTGCAAAACTGTTTGAGCCAGAACTCACAGCTCTAGTTTATGAAGGAGCCTGTGGCCTCCCTACTTACTTCTTGTTTGAAGGAGGAAGTGGGAAGTCTCAGGGCCTCTCGAAGAAGCATATACATGCCAGAGATGAGGACGGCAAGCTGCTCATCCGATAGACTGGTGCTCTCGGCAATCATCTTCACAGACTCTTTGCAGTCTTTTCCTTCTAATGCACCAACGGTGACTATTAAAACAGGGTTAGACACAAATGCAATTTGATTGAGTTGTACACACATCACTGTCCTGCACACGCTTTGAATATTTCCTCTCTAAACACCAAGTCTCGAGGAAATGAATGGAGGTTGAGCAACAGAGAGGGTGCAGTCTTAAGGCTGGGGCTCTTGTATACACTTGGGCCTTTCTGTACATAGACATTTTTTCAAGGAGAGAAATAAACACTGCATCCCCAATTATTATAAGATGATCCTAGGGATTATCACAAGATGAAAAAAAGAATTGATGCTGCCCCAGTTAAACTAAATGCAACTGAAAGCTTTATTTGCAAAATTCAGCATTGCATAACCGTATTTTCTGCCTATGATGTTATGCAACCAGCTTGCATATGCAGCGAGGCTGTGGCACACTGGCAGAGCACATGCTATAAACACCGAAGGTCTCATGTTCCATCCCTGGCAGTATCTCTAGGAGAGCTTGGAAAAACCCCTGCTGGAAACATTGATGAGTCAGTGTGGCAATACTGAACTAAATGGACCAGTGGCCTAACTCAGGACAAGTCAGTGTGGATCAATACAAGACAGTACTATATATAGTGTGGGAATCTGCAACAACCACAAAAGACTTTAGTTGCTAAATTAAGGTCCCAGCAGGGGGAAAAGAGATGGCCTGGTTCAGAGACGGCCCAAGATCTCCTGACACAGGCATGCTCTGTCTACCTTACCAGGCAACATGCCAGCCTGTGTTCCTCTCACTTCCTGGACTGAAGAAGGAAGACAGGATAATCTCTAGCCCACCACACTCCTGTCCTGCACACTTCCTCTTCCTGCTCAGTTCCCTTCTTCCTTTTCTAATCCAGGGAGGGAAAAGAGCAGTGAAAGTAAGCGGACTGAGAAAGTTGGGCAACAATTTTTGCCACTTTGTGCACTTTTAGTTGAAAAGCGGTATATAAATACTGTTATTATTATTATTAATAATAATAATAATCTGCTGCCTCAGTTGGCTTCATAGTCCAGCCCTGGCCTGCTGGCAGAGATAGTACACATTAATTAACACTGAACAGTCTTTGCTGAAACCAGGGGTGGGAGATGAAAGAGGCCATCTACCCAGCCAACTAGGCAGAAACTCTCTCTGTGCAACCCTCATCCACCAAAGCAAAGTTTTGGTGTTTCTGCAAACAGCATTTTCCAAAGAGCTGGGAAGCTCTTTGGAGCTTTCTCGGGAAGCTCATTTCTCAAACTGTGGGTCAGGACCCATTTGGTGGGTCCCATACTGCCTCCAATGAAAACATGGGTTATGGAAAGATCAAAAACTAAATGCCCCAAGCCCTGAGGCTATTCAAAAACCAGACAGCTGCTAACTGCCCTGCAAAGAGCTGAGCTCCTGCAGTTTGCAAGATCGCTGCTAACTGCCCTGCAAGTTTGTGCAGTTTGCAAACCTGTGTAAATACAGGGAGATAAATGCTTGAGCGTCTTCATTTTCTGCTGTGTATTTTTCCAGATCCTTCAATGGCAGGTTGGGGAGGGCGGGACACAACAGGGGAAGGCTGGGTAACATCCTTCAAGCCTGGAAACTAATCATTAGAGCTGCCTCCTTACAAGAAATGGGTTGAGTTTTTTTTGGAAACAAACAAATAGATAAGTAAATAAAATGGGCTGGCAACATTCAGTCTCAAAAGACTATGGTATAAACCTGATTTTCCTGGTTTTCCCAGGCAGTCTCCCATCCTGGTTTTCCCAGGCAGTCTCCCATCCAAGTACTAACCAGGCCTGACCCTGCTTAGCTTCCAAGATCAGATGAGATCGGGCATGTGCAGACAGTAGTGCTTGCAATTATATAAATTAATTAAAATGCTATTTCTTTCTAGATCACCTTGCTTAAAAGCAAAGCTAGGTGGGTCCCCATAGGGTGTCATTTTAAAAAGTGGTTCCCAGAGCTCAAAAGTTTGGCAACCCCTGCACTAAAGGTTTACCTTTGAGGAGTTTCCGGAAGGTCTCCTTGCCCAGATCCCGGACGCTCCTGGCCATTGCCTCCACCTCGGGGGGTAGCCGAGCCCCCAGGAAACTGACCCTGCCCAGGCTACCCTCACTGGCAGGCCCAGAGTGGGGGTAAAGGGGTGCCACGGCCTTCCCAGCAGCAGCCATCATCCCTCCTCCAAAACAGCTGCTGCAACACCCCCTCTGCAAAGCTTTGCAAGAAGACAAGGTCACGTGATCCCGGGATTCCCGGGGAACGTTCCATTCGCTTCGCGCGCCCCCTGCTGGCCCATCGTCGTAAGCGCGAGCAAGGCACCCACCTCCAGGCCAATAAATAATGCCATCAAAAATGAGACCTGTCCAGTGCACTGCATGATCTGTGCAACGTCATCGCATGATGCACACTTTTCCTGGGACTAACAGCCCCCATCCTAGTCATGCCTACTCAGAAGGAAACACCACTGAGTTCAGTGGCACTTAGCAGAGTGGGTTGCAGGGTGACCAGTTCCAATGGAGGACAGAGTGCCTATATCCTTAACCATTGCATAGAAGAGGGAATCTTGGCAGGTGCAGCACAACATGGAAGGCTTTGAAAAGCTGCACCTGCCAAAATTCCCTCCTCTATGCAATGGTTACGGATACAGGCTCTCTGTCCTCCATTGCAACTGGTCACTTGAGGTATAGGATTGCAGCCAGAGGGCCCAATCCTATTCAACTTTCCAGCACTGGTGCAGCCATGCCAATGGGGCGTGCACTGCATTCTGCAGTGGGGGGGGCAGTCTTGGATGCCCCCCCAAGGTAAAGGGACCATTTGTTCCCTTGGGGCTGCATTGCAGCTGCATTGGCACTGGGAAGTTGGATAGGATTGTAGCCAAACAGTCCAATCCTATGCATGCTTACTCAGGGGCATGCCCTGCTGAGTTCAGTGGAGCACGCTAAGGCTCCAATCCTATCCACACTTTCCTGGGAGTTAGCCCCATTGAACATTGTGAGTAGACATGCAAAGGATGGAGCTGTAAGTCTCACTACCACAGGGCTCAATCCTATCCAATTTTCCAGTGCTGGTGCAGCTGTGCTATGCACTGCATCCTGTGGTGGGGAGGAAATCACAGAGGCCTCCTCAAGGCATGGGAACATTTGTTCCCTTACCCTGGGGCTGCTTTGAGGCTGCACTGGTGTGGGGAAAGTTGGATAGGATTGGGCCCACAGTGAGTGGGACTTACTTCTGAGTAAACCATTTATTGTGTAGCTTAAGCTTTGGTGGATGAGAGCCTCGCTACACCAGATGTGGATTGCTTTGCTATAAGTGTGTCCAACAAATATAGTACATGTGCCACGAACTAGGCCTAGTACTATATACATGTTTACTCAGCCCGTTCTGTAGTCAATTGCAGCTTTAAGTACGTGCTGCAAGCAAAACAAATGCACATGTTCCCCTTGCTTATTCCTCCTCCCTCCTCCCGGTATCTCCCTTGTGTCCATACAGGTTAAGTATCCCATATGTGGACTGCATGGGATGGGGAGGTGTCTGGATTTTGAATTTGTCTGGATTTCAGAATAATTGCATAAATATAATGAGAAATGCTTCCTCTTATTTTTTTTACTGTTACCCAAATGGGTGTTTGCTGGCCTCTTGGACACTTTTCAACCATGTTTGTACAGGTGCACACCACAGAGCAGAGAACAGAACTTACAGACCGTACCTGCACTGCATGTGGGAATGAGCACAAGACTTTCTAGTTAGAGACGAGCTAGCTAGTTTCTATATTTTCACACTCTAGAAGTTTTTTTGAAAAGTCTTGGACAAAAATGTCTGGATTTCGGAATAATCCAGATTTTGGATGTTCTGATAAGGCTTAATCTACCTGTATCAAACTGTAAGCCCTTTGGGGCAGGGGCCTGCCTTTGTCACATTGTGTTACGATCCATGCATCCTTGCGATGCTAAATCATCATCATCTCCAGCATAGGGCCCAATCCTATCCAATTTTCCAGTGCTGGTGCTGCTGTGCCAATGGGGTATGCTTCCTGTGTTGGGGAGACAGTCACAGAAGCCTCCTCAAGGTATGGGAACATTTGTTCCCTTATCTTGGGGCTGGATTGTGGCTGCACCAGTGCTGGAAAGTTGGATAGAATTGGGACCATATGCTGCAATGAAGTATAATGAATTATTATTATTATTATTATTATTATTATTATTATTATTATTATTATTATTATTATTATTATTACAACAATAACTACTATTATATTATACTACAATTAATAAGTATTAATACTAATACTACCAATACTAATAATAATATTAGAGTTAATAGGCAACCTTCAGTCTCGAGAGACTATGGTATCGTGCTCTGAATGGTGGTTCTGGAACAGCATCTAGTGTGGCTGAAAAGGCCGATTCGGGAGTGACAATCCCTTCCACACTGGGAGCAAGTGCAGACTGTCCCTGGTCTGTCTCCCTGGCTATGGGCCTTCCTTCTTTGCCTTTTTGCCTCTGATTTTCTTTGCTGTCCTGCTGAAGCAAGCCTTTGGAACTGCAACAGAAAGCATCTATCTCCGGACCAGATCAGAAGGAAAGCTCTTCAACTTCTCCAGACTGAGAGCAAAGTCCGATGTCCAGCTGAAATGTCTGCGTGACTTCACTACCCACTCTGCCAAAGATCTCTAGCAGCTCATGGATCGTTTTAGCAAGGCCTGCCAAGATTTTGGACTGACAATCAGCCTTGAGAAAACACAGGTCATGGTAATAGGCATTAATAAGTATTAATATCGATATTGTTAATAATAATGACAATAATAACACAGGCCAACATACAGTTTGCTTCCAATGCTTCCATTTTGCTTCCAAATGTCACACCAATTCCTGGGTACATTTGGGGTGCTGATTCCAAAAATGTCATCCATTTTGCCCTATCACGTCTAGTTTTGGAGACACGGCATAGCCTCTAGTGAATGGTTCAAGCAGCTTCCTCATGAGGAAGCCTACACCATGGCTTCCTCATGAGGAAGCTGCTTGAACCATTCACTAATGAAGCTATGCAGTGTCTCCAAAACTAGACGTGACAGGGCAAAACGGATGCCATTTTTGGAATCAGCAACTTAAATTTGTTATCAAAGCACCATAAAATTTGAGAAAAACTTTTCTGACCCTCAGTTTTGTAGGCCTGTGAAATCACAGCAACTACAAGAACTAATAAATTATTATATGATATTATTTATTTTTCACATTTTTATACCGCCCTTCCTCCAAAGAGCTCAGGGCAGTTTACACAGCTGCTCCTCCCCTCTTTCTTGTCCTCACAACAACCCTGTGAGGTAGGTGAGGCTGAGAGAAAGTGACTGACCCAAAGTCACCCAGGAAGCTTAATTAATGCAGGGGGTCTCCAAACTTTTTGGCCAGAGGGCCGCATCAAATATCTGGCATGGTGCGGAGGGCTGGAAAAAAAATTTAAACATAAAAATTAAATAAATAAATTAGAGATGGAACTGAGATGGAACTGATTCAACCTCTCTGGCCCTTGAACCCCTCCAGACACAAGCAGAGCACAGCTCTGGTCGTGTTCAGTCGAGTGGACCAGAGGCTTTCAGGGGGAAAATGTCTGGGCATGGGCCGCATCTGGCCCCCAGGCTGGGGTTTGGAGAGCCCCTGATATAATGTAATGTAACATAAGTAGTTGTGGTTGCTGTGATTATTATTGTTATTCAAAGCATTGATATGTACTTATTAACACTACTAATGCTAATAGTAATATTAGTGCTAATAAGTATTAATACTTATTAATCATTAGTTATTCATACTTATTAATGTATGAACTGCCCAGTGCATCAGTGACGTCATCAACTAGTGTTCGTTATCGTGCATTGCTAAGGACCAGCCCTCGCTACAGCTGCAGTTCTGTTCTGTTCCACTGGGCGATGCAATGTCCCCGCCTGTTGCAGTTCCGCCGCCCGCCTGCAGGGGCCGCTGTGGCGCAGGGATCCGGAGCGCCGCTCTTCCCCGCGCTGACCTCTCTTCGCGCGAGGGACCGGAAGCGGCGCCGGAAGTTTCCTGCTTGGCGGCCAGCGGCGCGGAGGCTGCCGGCGGACCGAGGAGGCGTGGACGGTTCTCCTGCCTGCTCGTGCCCCGCATGGAGGCCGGCTGAGACGGGCCGGCGGCGCAGCCCCCCCCGCCATGGCCGGCGAGGACGCCCCGCAGAAGTTCCTGGCGCCCGACGAGCCTGGCGGCGCCCTCCGCGGCGGGCCCGGCAGCCTCGGCCCGAGCCTGGGCGACGAGGGCCCCGCCTGCCTCGACGTCTCCGACTTCGGCTGCCACCTCTCCTCCTGCCACCGCACGGACCCGCTGCGCCGCCTCCACGCCCACAGGTGGGCAGGCCCGGGCCCCCTCGTGGGGCTGGTGTGCTGCGCTCGCAGCTGCGGAAGGGTCGCTGCGCAGCCCCCGCTCAGCCTGGCCCCCCTCGCAGGGGTGTCGTGTGGGGCTCTGAGGAATGGGCTGTGGAAAGGGCATTGAGTAACCCCCTTGGCTCAGCCTGGCCTACCTCGCAGGGGTGTTGTGTGGAGCTCAGACGAACGGTCTGTGGAAAGGGCACTGAGTAATCTCCCTGGCTCAGCCTGGCCCACCTCACAGGGGCGTCATGCTGGGACTCAGAGTGACTGTGGAAAAGTCACTGAGTAATTCCCCTTGCTCAACCATGGCTACCTCGCAGGGGCAGCGTGTCACGCCTCAGAGCTTAATGGGCTCTGGAAAGGTCGTTGAATGACTATCTCTTAGCCTCCCCCCCTTCTCAGCTTTGTTTCTGTTCAGGTGTGTCATTGTTTACAAGAATGGCCTGTAAAAAGATCATTGAATGATCTCTCTACCTGGCTGGGTCTTGCCTACCTTGCAGGGATGGTGCATGTGTGTATGTGGGGGGGGGGTTAAATGATTCAGAATAATGGGCTGTACAAAAATCTTTCAGTAATGCTGGCTCAGTCTTGCTGACCTTATGAGGGTGTTGTGTGCTGGTGTGCTTATGGGTTATATGATTCAAAGTAATGGGTTGTAGCAAGGATCCTTTAATAACTATGGCTCAACCTTGCTGTCCTTGCAAGGGTGTTGTGTGTGTGTTTAAATGCTTCAAAATAATGGGCAATAAAAGGATCATTGAGTAACCCTCAGCCTTGCTGAGCTTGCAAGGAATTGTGTGTGTGTGTGTGGGGGGGTTGTTTAAATGATCCAAAATAAAAGGCTGTAAAAGGCTTGTTGAGTTGCAAATTGCAAAGCTTTCCCCTCCTCTTTCTTAGCCTCATCTGCATTGCAAGGTTGTTGGGATTCAGAATAATGGGCTGTAAAATCCTCCCTGGTCAGTCTTAGCTCAGTCAGGACCTTTTCCCCTCTTTGATCTCCCTTGTAGGGCTGGCCAAAAGGCTAAAATGGTTCAAAATAATGACTCTTTTGTCACTGAAAATAGTGACAAATAGTTGGTGGTAGAAAGCTCACTGGGTAATGGATGCTCAGCCTCTCTGACTTTGCAGGGACATTGAGAGGCACTACTACTACTACTACTACTACTACTACTACAGTATTTATCTTTGTGCTGGAAAGCATACGTGTGTAATATCTGTTTTCTAGGCTACTGTTCAAGTCACAGAAGCAAGTTAAAAGTTAAAATGACACCCCTAATTGTAGGTAGACTTGTTAGCTTTTATTCTGGCAGAAGCCCTGTGCCTTCACATCTGGCAGAACCAGATGTGAGACACCCAGAAATCTAGTAAGTGAAGCTCTTTCCATGGTTATGCCTACGTATTCTCTAAATTTCTGCTGTATTCTTCTGTGCTGTTAATAGTTGCATAGCAGAAATTCAAGAAAGGCAGCTTTTTGTGGCAGGGTGGAACCTGGCCCTGGCCATCATTTGCCTCTTATGTTGGCACTACAAGTACACAACATGTCTGGGAAGGTGGAAAAATGGGAGTCTAGGAATACGGGGAAGACTTGAGCTGATACCAGTGAAAACTCTTTGTATGTTGAAGCCATGAAGCAGTGTATACAGCAATGCCTTACACTTTTGTTTGGTTAGGAACCAGAACATGAATGAAAGTCAAAAATGGGTGAACCTCAAAGACTTGTTTAGCTTGCAAAATTTATTTTGGCCTGCAAAAAACGTAACTATAGGACACATGCAAATGCCTGTGAATTAGCAGAAATAAAGAAAATTAGCAGAAATAAAGAAAAAATAAACATAAGAATGTCAACAAACATCATGGAGGGTTGGATGAAATTGAATGGAAGTGGAAAGAACACAAACAAAATTTGCAGTGTGGTTATAATTGAATATGGATGAAAGAGCAGAGCGATGAAAGTCAAATGGATGAAAGTTGCAGTATTGTTGTAATGCATGTTTAAAACTAACAGTGGTAAGTAAATAAAAATCACAAAAGCCTTTGTGATTGACACTTGAAATTTATTCCTCAAATTCCTGATGAAATAAAATGTGTTTAAACTTATCTCCTGAAGACCTGTAGGGAACTTGTCCTGTGGATCTCTAAGGGAGAGGATTTCAAAGAGAAATATTTTTAAAGGTATTGCTGAAAAGATTCAAGGGTTCAACTGATTTAGGGCACAATCCTAACCAGGTCTACTCAGAAGTAAGTCCTATTTTGTTCAATGGGGCTTACTCAGCCTAAGGGTGCAATCCTAACCCCTTATGTCAGTGCTTTTTAGCACTGGCATAGCAGTGCCATTGGGGCATGTGCTGCATCCTGCAGTTGGGTGTCACTCACGGAGGCCTTATCAAAGTAAGGGAATGTTTGTTCCCTTACCTCAGAGCTGCATTACCCTTATGTCAGTGCTGGAAAGTACTGACAATAGGGGGTTAGGATTGCGCCCTTACTTGATGTTCAGGGTACACGCTGTGGTCCTTTGAGGCCGCTCTTTGGTTCTTTGTGAATAATTCATGAGCAGACACTGTCATGTGTCCTTTAAGCACCCTACTACTGATGCCCATTTAGGATGGCTAGGTTTGTGCTTGGAAATGCCTAAATGCAACCTGCTTAACACAGGGGGATGGGTGCGCAGCAATTTTGCAGATCTCTACCTGCTGCCAAGTGTTGGTGCCGAACAGCTCTTAACTTCAAAGAACATTGCTTCAGTATGGGAAGTTTCCAAAGCACAGTGATTAAAAGTGACTCTTGTTCTGTTTTGCAGGTGGAACTTAACGTCTTGTGGCACAAGTGTAGCCAGCTCTGAATGCAGCGAAGAGCTGTTTTCCTCTGTCTCTGTTGGTGACCAGGATGACTGCTTCTCTCTTCTGGATGATCAGGAGTTGACATCTTTTGACTTATTCCCAGAGGGCAGCGTCTGCAGCGATGTCTCTTCCTCCATTAGCACGTATTGGGACTGGTCAGACAGTGAGTTTGAATGGCAGGTAAAAATTCTTTTTCAGTTTGTGACCTAAGGGGGAAAACTGAACTAGAAAGGCTGTGTGTTTGTGAAAGCAGAACTAGACAGCTGCTCTTAATACAGGTGTGTGCCACTTAACGACAGGGATACAGTCTCTGATCCCTGTCGTTATGCGATTAGGTCATAGTGAGCATTCAGTCTAACCCAGTGGTTCTCACTCATTTAGCACCAGGACCAGGAATGAGAATCTGTCAGGAGTAACCAGAAGTGATGTCATGACCAGAAGTGATATCAAGCAGGAAAATTTTTAACAATCCTAGGCTGCAATCCTACCCGTGCTTATCCAGGAATAAGTCCCATTTACTATCATTGGTAAAAGCATCTTTACAGTAGCCTGTTAAAAGTACAGGTCTGTAACATTTCTCCAAATGCAGTCACGTACTATGGCAGCATCAAGTCTATTAAAAATAAAATATTGAAATGTATGGGGACCCACCTGAAATTGGCTCGTGTCCCCCTAGTGGGTCCCAACCGACAGTTTGAGAAACACTGGTCTAACCTATTGCCTTTGCTGTGTAAACAGACACTCTCTGCCAGACACTAACTGGCTGCACAGGCTACTGGAGACTGATTGCTTCTTCTTTGCATTCAGAGCCTCTCTGTTGTGTAAACAGACACTCTGATGCAGGCCATGGGAGACATGATTGCCTCATTAAGAGCATCTTTATGATGTTTTGACCACTGTCATATATGTGATTCGTTGTTAAGCAGCGCATGCCTGTATTATAATCTGAAAAAGCAATTTTATGTAATATTTAAATTAGTGGACTACCCTGCTGTATTCTGAAGCCTTGATCTGATATTTTTTGTGTGCCCCTGTAAGCTGCCTGGCAGTGATATTGCAAGTGGAAGCGACGTGCTTTCAGACATCATACCTAGTATTCCAAGCTCTCCCTGCCTGCTTCCAAAAAAGAAAAACAAGCACCAGAATCTCGATGAACTCCCATGGAGCGCAATGACCAACGATGAACAGGTAAAACCTCCATGTTTGGGAAGCTCTCAGGAGGTGGTGTTTCTGCAGACATTCTCATTTGCTTATATCTAATGGCATGCAATGATTTTTAAGAGTCATTCCTGCTTTCCTCTTAATTATACAGAGAAAATCATTTTCTCATTGTGTTTGTTCAGTGGTATATTGAACTGTGGTTTTTGGGGTTCTGCATACTGTTTGAATAGCTCATTATTGAGAGCTAACGTGGTTTTAAAGATGTTTCCTCTACATTTCCAGCTTCGGAGTCCAAAACCGCTTACGTAAAGTCATTAAGGCAGTAATTTTCAACCTTTTTCATCTCAAGGCAAACTAAAAAGGTGCTAAAATTGTCAAGGCACACCATCAGTTTTTTGACAATTGATAAGGACTCCACTCTGCTGCTGAGGGGCTCAAATCCCCCAATGGCCCTACTAATAAATGACCCTTCTCCAAATTCCCATGGCACGCCTGCAGACCTCAAGGCACAGTGGATGAAAATGGCTGCATTAAGGATATTCAATACAAAATATATAGCTGAACACAGCAAAAACTATTGGAGAAGCAGATCTCCCAGCAGACAGCACCTATTGTCATGGTGGAATTTCAGTGGCTGATCACAATCTCCAGCACAGTTCAGCCCAAACATCTTTAGAACAAGGGTCTTGGTCTCTGCTCCAGAATGAGACCCACATATTAATACTAGGAGAGCTTAATTTTGTTTGCAAAAAGGTATAGCAGTGCTTCTCAAAGTGTGGGTCATAACCCAAGGCCATGTGGGTCATGAGGTGGGTCCACATGCTTTGCCTTTGGTTCTGTTTGGCTCCAAAATTGGAACATAACGGAGCGCAACCTGGAATTCACTTCCAGATCTACCTCTAGATGCTGTTCTTTCATTGTTCAGGCCCTCGATGGCCTCTGTTTGCTGAATTATTTCGTTGTAAGTTGAACATATCCTATACCAGCATACCACTTAGGGTGGCCAGCTCTAGTGCTGCTCATCTTGTGGGTTTTTACACCTACTGACTTGTCTTTTGGGTCAGTGGTTGTCTTCTCTCTGCGTGTGTGCCATCTATTCATCTTGGCCCTGTGTTTCACCCTCTTTCATCAGAAGCTGCTCCCTGGCAGCTTGCATTGGTCCCTCCTCTTTTAAACCATCACGCAGCAGACTAATGTTATGGCACCAATAATATTTTATGGCCCACTGATGTCTTTGGAAGCTTTTCTTGGGAGTCGAAAGGGGTATCCGAATTCAAAAGGGAGCTGTGTGCAAGACTTCAGACTTGCTTGAGGCTGGAGAATCTCAAACTGCCGAACCCATTAGCCATATTCTTTGGTCCATGAGGACACATAAGTACCCGAATATCTACATTCGTCAAACAGCTATTATAAATTCCATGATAATTCATGATACTCTTACGAAAACACTTGATACAGATTTCACTTGATGCCTAAATGAGGGCAGGGATAGTGCTAGCCAGATTTTCCAGGGAGACGTTCCAGAGGGAGGATGCCATGCAAGGTCCCATCACCACTTACCTTGCATCGGACGGAAGGCAAGGCTCCATAGGTCGTGGCCTGTGAGGATGACCTCAGTGGATGTTCTTCTAACTATCTGTATCTCTTGTCGCAGGTTGAGTACATTGAATACCTGAGTCGTAAGGTCAGCACAGAAATGGGGCTTCGAGAGCAGCTTGATATCATTAAAATTATTGACCCGACTGCTCAGATCTCACCCACGGACAACGAGTTCATTATTGAACTGAATTGCCTCACTGATGAAAAGCTGAAACAGGTATGTTAAAATCCCCGAAGGTTCTTTTAATCAACGCCTGTCATCTTTCGATCTGCGTGGTGTTGCTGTGTATCTATGTGACTGGCTAATGCAGTAATAATTGACTTTTCTGTTCAATGAAAAAAGGTGCAAGGAGAGAACTACTTGATGAGTGTTAGGACAGACAAAAGAAAATGTTTCTTTACCCAGTGTGTAATTAGTCTGTGGAACTCCTTGCCACAGGACGTCGTGATGGTATCGCACCTAGATGCCTTTAAGAGGAGATTGCACAAATTTCTGGAGTTGAAGTCCATCACAGGTTACAAGTCATGATAGGTATGTGCAAGCTCCTGGTTTTAAGCTATCTCAGAATGCCAGATGCAAGGGAGGACATAGGATGCAAGTTGTGTCTTGTGTGCTCTCTGAAGCATTTGGTGGGCCTCTGTGAGATACAGGAAGCACCACCCAGCATGTGTGTCAGGGCTATGTGGCGTGCACAACCTGCACACGATGTGGTGCAATGGACTGCTGGCACCAGCAGTGATCCAAGAAAGCTCGGAGAAGGAATGAAAATACAAGCCAGGCAGATTTCCACCAACAAGCTATATTTACATATAGTACAGATAGCAGGTCTCATCGGTAGCGAAACAGCAAGCAGTCTTCAGATACACCAACATAGATTTACACTCTTCCCAACTGCTCACTACGACCCACGAGGGTAGCAGCCTCCCTTTTATACCTCCCCTGACCGATCAGGTAAGGATGACCTCATACCCATTACCTCATCCTCTCGTGACTCGCTTGCATCCTCCTCCTGAGATGCACTTGTCCCTCTCCCATAGACTTGCATTGGGGCTGCAAAGTCACAGTGAATCAGCACATTTACAGTGTTGATTGGTCAGTCTAGGGTCATATGATACACACACTTTTCTGCCTTACTCTAGCCATGGACTTACACACAGATACAGGCCCCAGGCTTTCAGGCCTTGTCATGCTCAGGCAGGAAATTTCCTCCGGATGTGCCACACTGTCCTGACAATGTGTTAAATGCTTGTTGTATCTGTCCTTCATTTGTCATGTGTCCAGGTCAGAAACTATATCAAGGAGCACGGTCCTCGGCAGCGGTCTGCGAGGGAGAACTGGAAGCGGAGTGGCTACAGTTGTGGGAGTGCCAGCGGAGTGAGCGGTACCAGCGCCAGCAGCAGCAGTGCCAGCATGGTCAGCTCAGCCAGCAGTAGTGCTTCCAGTGTTGGGAACTCTGGTTCCAACTCCAGCGCCAACATGAGCCGGGCGCACAGCGACAGCAACTTATCCACAAGTGCTGCGGAGCGAATCCGGGATTCAAAAGTAAAGCCTGGTTCTTTTTGTGCGGAATCATTTTCTGTTTCTGAATGGATTTTTTTTGCTGTGTATCTCTTGAGTAGTTTATTCCGTTTAATTTAAATATGGCTTGATGTTGCAAGGAGAGAGGATGAAACGGATGGGAACTTGGCATAGCGGCAAGACTCGAGTCAAGTCCTGAGTCTCCACCCCCCGCAGCTTGACTCGTGCAGAAGTCTTAATGGGCGTCAGTGTCTTTTGGGGCAGGCATGCCATGACACAGGCCAAAAGAGACTGGGAGGCGTCCAAGCTCGGCAAAGTAGGAGGGGGTGGGATGGACAGCAGGAAGGAACAGAAGCTGCAAGCAGGAGAAGGGTTGCACAACAGCAGCTGGGAGGTTTATTATTATTAACGTTATTTATATACTGCTTTTCAACGGAAAGTTCACAAAGTGGTTTACAGAGAAAAACAAACAACTAATGGCTCCCTGTCCCAAAACGGCTCACAATCTAAATAAATGCAAAAGAAAACCAGCAGACAGTCACTAGAAAAGACACTGCTGGGGTGAGGAGGGCCAGTTACTCTCCCCCTGCTAAATAAAACCCACTTAAAAAGTGCCTATTACGCAGTTAGCAGGGGTCAAGTTAGCGGGGGGGCTTACATGAAGAGTGCAACCCAATCCTTTGTAGCTCTGCTCAGAAGAAGTCCTATTGCCTGTCATTCAGTGAGGCACCTTCTTCCTCCCAGGTGACAACCGCCGGAGCCATGAGGAATAGCTTCCTGGCTTCCCCACCTCCTTCCCCCTCTCCAGCTAATCCAAAGACCTTCCATCCTTCATCCTGTGATCATCAGTTCCTTCAGAGGTGGGCAAGAGATCCTGCTGCCACCTCCCCCATTTCCTGTGCGTAACAAAACATTAACCCTTCCCTGCCTCCTGGCTGGAACTTACCTGCTGCTCGCCCAGTCTCAATTATGGTCCCATGAGGTGTTTCACGTGCTGAAAAAAGTAAGCAAGCACACCCAGACTCGAGTCTGCACATGTGGGGACTCATTTCTGAGTCAATGGCTCAAACTTGAGTTAGTGCCTGAGTCAGACACACCTGGCCCAAGTGTACACGAGTCAACCAAAAATATGCTTTTTTGCAACTTGGACTCCAGTCACCTGACTTGAGTTCCTATCCCTGGTATGAATATATAAACGTATATTGCTACTTTGCCTGAGTCAGTAAAGTCTGTAGCTTATATTGTCTGTACTGACTGACCTCCAGCAGCTATCCAGAGTTTCTGGCTCACTGACCTTTCCCAGTCCTACCTGGAGATGCTGCACATTGAACCTGGAACCTTCTGCATGGAAAGCCAGTGCTCTACCCCTGACCGTAGCCCCTCCACCTTCTTACAAAGTTCTGTCTTTTGGTTGTCTCATTGAATTTTAAAATATGGAATATCTCCCATGACAGTGTCACCCTGGATCCAAAATGGCTTCATAATTAAACATGTTCATCACTTATTTGGCATTGTGCAGAAGGGTTAGATATAAAAGATAAATGGACACTTTCAGCCTGGTATTATCAGTTTCACAGCCCAGTCTTAAACATAGGAACTTAGAATTAAATCCACCAGTGGGATTTACTCTTGGGTCAATTTGTATCAGATTGCAGTCTCAGTTGCTTCTGTTTCTTGGAAAGCTATTGTATTTTTTCACCTCCCACTGTAGCCAGCCCTGAAACTAGCTGTTAGCTAAAGATAAAATGGAAATAAAGACCAGCATAAAACTCTATTTTGAGTTATCAGAATTGGTGTAAGGAGGAAAGAACCAGCATGTCTGTGTGACAGGCCTTTCCAGAGCCCTCATTCATGCCATATACTACTGATTAGTGAGTGTGTGCAATGGGAGAGAGAAACCTGAGAACGTGTATTACAGTTCAGCTTTTCTCAGAGTGGATTGGTACTCACTAGGTGGATCGCGAGTCAATTTCAAGTGGGTTGCATAGCATCTTTCTCAGCCACTGTTGAATATACAGAGCTGAAAATAAAGGCTGCAGAGCTACTGGCAGGGCAGGCTCCCAGTGGGAGAGAGGCATGGTGATTTGTCCTGAATCAGTGGGAAGACGGGAAGCTGGAAAAGGGGGGCAGTTGTGTGATTGGAGAAAGATCCACGTCTGTGTTCTGCTTTGACTTCCAAGCTGGAATGTTTGATTTCTGAAATATGCAAAATAACAGCACAAGTGCACTGTGTAATGGAACCTTTGGCTGATCGCGGCTTAGATTTGAAGCCTACATTGCTACTGTCACTTCTGGCCATGACATCGCTTCCAGGACAATAACATCACTTCTGGTGGGTCCCAACAGATTGTCGTTCTAAAAAGTAGGTCCTGGCGCTAGAAGTTTGAGAACTACCATATTGTATCGGTACATGCTGTTTAACCAGAAATGCCAAATTAAATATACCATTTTAATCCAAGACTGTTCTCTGCAGAGACAGGCGCTGACCCTGGCCCTTGCTTTATTTCCACAGAAGCGTTCTAAACAACGCAAGCTTCAGCAAAAGGCTCTACGCAAGAGGCAGCTGAAAGAGCAGAGGCAGGCCCGGAAGGAGAGACTGAGTGGCTTGTTTCTGAACGAGGAGGTGCTTTCTTTGAAAGTGACTGAGGAAGACCATGAAGGAGATGTGGATGTCTTGATGTGACAGGGGTGAAATGATCAGTGTTCTTTCTAAGCCTTAAAAGCATATCCTATTGTTTACATATACTTCTACCAAAATTTTGATTAAAGCCACGATTAGCTGTCCTCCGAACTTCACTCATCTGCATTTAAAAAAAGAAATTGGTGGGGTGTTGTTGTTTTTTTTTTGCAAGTAATAAGAGATCAAGAGATTCGTTTTTTAAATAAACTTAGGCTAGTGTATTTTGCTTTGATGTTGTGTTGCATTCTGTCTGAAAAGCTTACGTTTTCATCTTAATTCAACTTAAAAACTATAGAAAATGTTAAAAAACATTTCTTCTTAGGACAATCTGCCCACTCTCAGGCTTGAATGGTTTAAGACAGTGTTCTGTTACAAACAAAACACCACTCATCTTTTCAACAATGGTTACTTCCTTTGTCTGCTCCTGTAGTCATATCATAGCTTGATACTATATAAGAAATCATTTTTAGGTTTCCTGAAATGGATATTGTACAGTGGGTCCTCTTCATCCATAGATTCAGAAACTGTGGACCCATAGAGGGCCTCTGGTTGCAACTGGGAGTGCCTTTCGGTTGCATCTGGAGGCGTTATGAGGCGTGGGAAGGCTAAGTGCTACCTCCCCATGCCTCAGAACACCTCTGGATGTGTATGGAAGGCACTTCTGGCCATGTCCAGAGGTCTTCAATGGGCCAAACCACAGATCTTGGTATCCATGGGTTCAGTATTTGTGGGGGGTACAGAAATGGATCCCCTGCAGGTACCAAGTTCCAACCTGTATCTTCATTTAGTGCAGATCCTGAGCAGTGTGACCCAAGAAGCTGAATATAACTGACTAGTGATATGTGGTGGCCCACTTGAGAAGCCCCTGTTTTTGGTCTCCTTGGGACTGCAAAATCAGACAGACAGGCCACAGTCCAAAGCTACTGGCGACATGAGGTTTTATTGGGTTACACAAGTTCTGTGCAGGTCTGATTTTGTGCTGCAAAGCAATGGGACAATCTGCAGAAGGAAACTCCTAAACACACATTTTTTCCCCGTGTATGTGTTTTATGTTATAAATAACTAGTGTCAGGTGCCTTAACGTTTAATTTGAGACCTTTGTAGGATTATGGGGAGAAAATTGCAAAACTGAATAAAGCAGGTCAGACATTCCTAACTCAAGATCTTCTAGTAGAGTTGAGTAACGTTTTAATCCTCTTAAGCCCATTAAGCTTTTTAAAGAAGCTAAGTTTTGGATTCTGTTCTAGAAGTCTTAAATTTAGAGACGCTTCCTGGCCATGTCTCTGAATGTCTCTTACAGGTAGCTCACAATTCTGGATTTGGTTAAATTGATCTGATTAGGTTAATACCGAAAACTTGGGTTTCTAGATGTATCACATGGAAGCACAATCTGCAAATCACTTAAGCAAATTTAATCATCTTCAGCGCACATTTCTACATCACTTAGCTTCCATAACTCGTGAATCTCTACCTCTTTTTTTTGTTTAGAAGCAAGATGATAATCTGAGTATTGTTCATCTGAATGTTTACAGATGTTTGAAATCCACTTGATACTGGGTGTGTGTGTGTGTGTGTGTGTGTGTGTGTGCGTGCGTGCGCGTGCGCCATCCACACCTGAAAAAGAATTTTCCCTTATTTGGTATGTATAAAATCAGTGTTCCATCCTTGTGATAATCCAGGCTCTTATAATTTGAATGTTCTTAGATACAATCGCTAAGACTTTGCAACCTAAAGTTCAGTATTATAGCAAACCAGTGAGTGTTTGATTCAATGGTCCCCTCTCCTAGGTCTGGATCCTTATCATTGTATCAATTGCATAATACTTTCCAGGCACTCTGTACTTTTTCTTAAAAAAAAAAAAAAAAAAAAAAAAGCTTTTGGTGTTTTGAGCCCCTTCTGTACCGTGTCTAAACAGAACATGCTGGTCAGTCAACAAATATCAATTTTGAGTTAGGCACACATTTATAAATCCAAGACGGAGCTACGTGACTTTGAGTAAACTGTCATCTTTGAAGTCAATTATTTAATAGCCCTGAAATTGACATGTATTTTTCGTTTGGAAACAAAATTAGTAAGAGTTGACCTCCTTGGTAGCCTTCCTCTAGTGTTCCATTCATCTTGAACTCTTTACAAACCACGTAACAATTTAATTTAACCAGCATAAGCAAGCAGACAAACAATTTCCTTCCTTGGGAATTGTTTTCCTAACAAGGCTTAGAAGGAGCACTGAAAACTTGAGTGGAAAACATTGCTGTTCTCTAGCCCAATCTGACGGACTTATTTACATTTATATGTGTAACTGTGCTCAGATCCTTCTTCCACCAGAAATGTTTTGATAATTCCTGTTCTTTGACGGAAATGAAACGGTAGCATTTTTGTAAAGCTGAAGAAAGGATGCAGCAACCCTGGTTTTGTATTGAAAGCTTGCTTAAAGTTGGTGATCCCAGCATCCGATAGGATTTCTTGATTCATAATACAGGTATGCGCCGCAGAATGACATTCCAGCCAATGACAGAAGGAGGTTTGTAGACTACGTGCAATAGGTTATACCAGATTGTCCCACTAGATGGCACCGTGTGCTAAAAATGTTTGCACAATGAAACGTTCCTCAGAACGTATAGTGTCGTTAAGTGATGCATACTTGTGTGTTATTATTTTGGAAACATGATGCTCAAAGAAAACTGGAAGATTTCTCTGGCAAAATGAGCATAAAATTGTATATATGAATTTTAAATTCTATCGGAATGATGTCCGATAGAAATTCTTACAGTGCAGTAGCCGAAATTCTAATGTTGAAATGACCTGTTAGTGATCATATCTTTCCCCTTCCAAGTTGTTTCAACAGTAGCTGAACCACCAGCAGGAGTTAGCATGCTTGGTCACTCCTTGGCAATCGGTCTTCCAAAGGAACAGAGTTTCTTATGGCTGTCATCTTTATTCCGCAAGTTCCCACTTTTTATTGACTTGAGGGCCCAGTGCTACTGTGTTTTGCAGATGGATGTTTGGCATGCAAAATTGACACAATAATTTGACCACTGGCATATAATTTTAGCTGAGATCACGTGTGTGTATTTGATTGGAGTGTGTGGCTGAGCAGGGACTGGAAGGGCTGCTGATGGTTTCAAATGTTTTGTAATATGGATTGTTCATGATGGCCAATGATATTGGCACTCTGAGGATATACGCTTCGTAACCAAAGCAAGGAAGAAGTTGTCTTTTTTGGAAAATATGCTTCAGATGGTCTTAAATATATTTAAATCTGGACTATTTTCGCCCCCCCCCCCCAGAATTTCTGCTAAAGTATACGGTGTGCTGAAATGCACTTGTGTATATACAACTGTTCATTGTACATTCTGTATCTACCTGCTACAATGTTTGTAGAAAACCTTCTTCCTTTCTCTTTGATGTTGTGAATGATTTAACCAATAGGTATAAAACACTGGGGGACTTTTTAAAGCTCTTTAATTGTACTTGAAAATAGTCACATGAATACGGTAGTATGAGAACGCATTAAAAAACTTACCACTGAATGTGTGCAGTGTCGTGTTTGGGGGCAACTTCAAGGGAGTGGCAACCGGATATGGGTATCATGTTGTCCATTTGTTCCCAGAAGTATCTGGTGGGACACTGAGGTACAGGAAGCTGGACTAGATGGGCTTTGGACCTGATCTAGCAGGTCTACTCTTATGTTCTTATGAGCCAACAGAGCTCTTCTTATTTCTGAATGCCAGATGCAAGGGAGCAGCAACAGGATGAAGGTCCCTTGTTGTCTTTTGTGCTCCCAGAGGCATCCAGTGGGCCACTGTGAGATACAGGAAACTTGACTAGATGGGCATTTGGCCCGATCCAGTGGGGCTCTTCTTATGGGGAGACCCTATAGCTCTCTTGTCACAGAGGTGGGCGCTTCCAGGGGATGCCGCTTTGAAATAGGCATTCTTTTTTTGAAGATCAGAGTGCTTTGAACTGTGAAAGTCTTTTTCTATAACATCTAATTTGGAGTAAAATGTGAAAGAATCTGAAGTTAGTAGAGAGAGTCAGGTCTGTCCAGCTAGAGAAATAGAAGAGTCCCAGGATGGAGAAGTTACTGCCTGGGAATTAAAAGGGAGGAACTTATAGATGGCTGATATTTGGGTTATCTGATGAACAGGAAATTTACAAGGACAGGGTCCAGGTGCTGTTAATTTGGGATTTTACCTTTTGCTGAGTCATTCAGTTGGAGAGACACAGGCAGGAAGGAGGTGGGGAGAAAAGCTCTTAGTGGTTTGCAAGTGGGCAACAGTATAAGCAGGTGGGATGTGGGGCTGTTTAAGCTTGGGGTTTGTGCAAATTGTGCAGCCTGTGGCCTGGAGGGCCATGGATACCTCTGGCTTGACAGGCCAACCATTATAGCTCCTTATACAATTCTAATTATGTAGTTTATCTGGCAGAGATGCCAAGATTCGGAGAACCACACGTTTGCGCTCAAGGGAATTGTGTGCTTCATTCCCCCCCCTCTAATAATGGTAAGTAGTTCTTGACATTGAGAGAGGAGGTAGAGCATCTGCTTTGGAGGAAAAATTAAAAATCGTATTGGGCATACCCAGGTCTTTGAGTTCACCCAAAGTAGTTCTTTCAATCCAAGTCTTTTGTTGAATTCTCAGTGTTTGTGTGAATAAGCTGACCCACAAGTATGATTGTACGAGCTCAATGGCTCTGCTTGTACCTATGAGGGTCACCCAGAAAGTAATGCACCACATTTTTTTTCTCAGCCTACAGTAATGGTACAAATGCAAAACTTTAGATATACATTATTTGAATTTTCAGGAGTGCGCACACAAATTTTTGGTTTCTTCAGACAGATAGCGTAGCTGCAGCAGTGTTTCGAAATGGCGTCTGTAAGTGATGTACGTTACAAGCAGCATGTCGTCATTGAATTTCTCACTGCGGAGAAAGAAACTGTTGGGAACATTCACAAATGTTTGTGTACAGTTTATGGAGAATCTGCAGTCAACAGAAGTACGGTTAGTCGCTGGGCACAGAGGGTGAGGCCATTAGAAGGCGGTTCGGCAGAGCTCCAAGATTTGCAGCGTTCGGGGCGGCCATCCACAGCTGTCACACCTGACAAGACGTAGCTTGCTGATGTGCTCATTCGTGAGGACCGATGCATAACGACTAGGCAGTTGGCGCTGAAGCTGTCAATCAGCAAAGGAAGTGTGGATGCAATCATCCATGCTCTTGATTACTCAAAAGTGTGTGCACGATGGGTTCCGTGCTGTCTTACGGTGGACCACAAAACTCTCAGAAAAAACATTTCTTCTGAGTTGCTGAAACATTTTGAAGAGGAGGGGGAAGCGTTCTTGTCCAGGATTGTGACAGGTGATGAAACCTGGGTTCACCATTTTGAGCCCGAAACAAAACGACAGTCGATGGAATGGCGTCATCCTCAATCTCCACAGAAGAAAAAATTCAAAGCAACTGCTTCCGCAGGTAAGGTCATGATCACTGTGTTTTGGGACTGTGAGGGCGTCATACTCATTGATGTGATGCCAAGAGGCAGCACCATTAATTCTGAAGCTTATGTGAAGACATTAACCAAACTCAAGAAGCGCTTCCAGTGACTTCGGCACCATAACAACCCAGGTGAATGTTTGATTCAACATGATAACGCTCGGCCTCACACAAGTCTGAGGACTTCGGAACATATCACTAAACAGGGTTGGACTGTGTTACCCCATCCACCCTACAGCCCTGACCTAGCTCCCTCAGACTTCCACTTGTTTGGGCCATTAAAGGATGCCATTCGTGGAAGACATTTTGAGGATGATGAAGAGGTGATTCGCACAGTGCAGAAATGGCTTCGTGACCAGAACAAGGAGTGGTACCGACAGGGCATACATGCCCTTGTGTCTCGCTGGAGGACGGCCATAGAACAGGACGGAGATTACGTGGAAAAATAGGGAGTGTAGAAGAAACATCATTCTTTCTTGTGTGTAAGTTTCATTGTGTTCAATAAATGTTGAAGAAAATAAATGTGGTGCATTACTTTCTGGGCGACCCACAATGGTACCTGCTTGTACCTAGTCTCCGGTTCTATTGCAGAGATCTCCAGGCAAGGCTGGGCAAGAAACTATTTCCTGTGTGAAATTCAGTAGGTGGTATCTTCATGTGTGATCAAGTGCTGGCTTCCTAAGCATTCCCTTCTCAAAACACTCCTTTTAAAAGTTCTGCACTGATAAAGGATGTTTTACCAGATGTTGCACTCCTGTTAACCCTTGCCAAAACCTTTCAGTAAAAGGAATGGGTGAAAATGTAATGTTGTCAAATACCTGTATCTTATGTGAATGTGTCACTGGTTTCTGCCAGAGGGCATGCTGTGTCTCTGTGTCTCTTAAGGAAAAAAACCCAGCTGCAAATTTGAGCAGAGGTTCATTTTAGGGATACACAATCATCATTCCTTAAAATTTAGCAGAAGTTTGCGTTGGTGATGTTTGCCTGTTCACTTGCTTGCTGGGGGAAAAATGTATGTTTGTATTCAGCCTTGAAAGTCAATCTGCCTTAAGAGGAGGAGGAGGAGGTGGTGGTGGTCGTGGTTAATAACAAGAACAGCAGTTGTGTTGGCTCATTTGCTTCTGCAAGTCACTACAGCCCTCAGCTGCTGACTGCTGACCAGTCCATAGATACATGTGTTGTCTATACTTGTTATATAGGAAATACTAGTATTTTTGGATGATTGTGCAGGCAACTTCTGTAGGAAAGGCAAGAATATTTTTTTGATGTGGTACTTGTGAAGTTATATGGCAAACAGTTTTGTGAATGGACTCTTAAAACACAGTGACATGGAGGCTGCTCCATGCTGCAAGCTGTTTTTGTGTGGAAAAAACTCCCTATGTGCTTTGGGTGATCTTGACCTCTTCTTTGTAAAGCCCATTTCACACCAGCATCCACACAGGTGCCACCCTCAAGACCATTTCTATTTGTTAATTATGCTAGTTGGATAGGCAGGTAGGTAAGGGGTAGGACTGCAGTCTTATGGCCCAATCCTACCTATGCAGCAATGCAATGGTGGCAACTCTACCTCTGCTGTAATCTGCAGGGGAATTTTGGCTGCTGGAGGTCTTGGATCTGCCCACCTCTGCCCCATCTCCCCATTCCACCTTCCTGCTGCCCTGTTCCACCCACTGACCTGGGCATGCCTGCTCCAATGGGCCTTCTGAGGACCACTGGCGCATGCAGAAAGGCTCCGGCTTTCCTGCTGACATCCTGGCAGCTTGTGCTTGCATCCAGGATTTTATGGCTGCTTTTCAGCGCGTTCTGCCAGTGTGGCAGCTGATGGCTTTCAGCAGTTTTTAGGCTTGGAATATATGTTGGCATCCTTCAGTCTCGGAAGACTATGGTGTCACGCTCTGAATGGTGGTTCTGGAACAGAGTGTCCTCTCCAGTGCGCGAAGCCTGGGTAAAGTAGGTATGGAGGATAGGCTGTTACCCATGCAGCAAATCCCCCCTCTCCACGTCGCTGAAATGGTCCAATGGAAAGGCAGAGGCCAATACGGTTGGTTCCAGCGGCGTCGCAGGAGTTGCCAGAACGTGACTGTGTTCAGCCATGAACTGCCTCAGGGACTCCGGCTCCGGAGTTTGCCTCGAGGTTGACTCCTGAAGCCTTTTCCATAACTGGATGTAGCCACAAGGCAGTGGAGGTTTGGGATCAGAGTTTTCCTTCTCTCAGATGAGCTGCCTTCCCAGGCTGATGAGCCCCATCTACCCGGTGGCTGTTTAGTCGCCTCTTAGGACAAGTACAGCCAAACGGAGGGCCTATTCTTATCCCCAGCCCCCAGGGGAAGGCTTGGAATACAAGAGTAACAAAACACAAATACCTGTGACTGTTGGGACTTCCGGCATTGAAAGTGTGCCCTTTATTGAAGCCTGTAAGATTAATAGAATTAGAGTTTGTTTATTGTGGAATCCTGAATAGACCATGTCTGGTACCAACTGCTATGGAAATAATAGTAGGTAACAACATACAGTGATATATTCCATTCCATCTTGTTTACTTTGGTAACCCAAAAGTTCTCCCAGGTGCTCAGGCTGATGTCTTAACCTGTGGAGGAGGAATAGATGTTTGATGTTACAAAGCTACCTTACACCAAGTCAGACAGTTGATCTGACTAGACCCACAGTCCAGGGTTTCCCAGCCTTACCTGGAGATGCTGTCAGGAGCCTTGTGCATGCAAAGTAGACATGCTGTTATGGAACCAAATCATTTTAGGACGATGTGAACTGCTACTTGTGCTGTAACCTGGAGCCCCCTCGTTTGGCATGCAAATGGGAGAAATCAGTTGTAGGAATTGGTACCAATTCCATGGGGCTTTGTGTCTGTGGTCCTTTAAGCTGGTGGACAGACATGCTTGTGTGTGTGGCCAGAATTTTAGCTTTCTGGGTGATTTGGTTCCTGTCTTTTTTTCTAAATAAGTTGACGCAGAGTGAATTTAATCTACCAAATGCAAAATACACAAATCAAAAGGTAATGGCTGATTTAAATATTAAAACAAGGCTACATGTGTCCTTTGCAAAGAGACATCCGCAAAGATACATCTTCAAAGATGCAGCTTTGTGTTAAATGCTACAGGTTCCTTCCAGCTGCTAATGAGGTTGATTCTAAAGCCTTAGAACAAATCCATCCCCTGACAGGTAATAACTATTTGCAGACTGATAAAACAAGTGATTTCTGGAGCTGAATACCTTGTTGGTGTGTGTATTAAAATTCAGGAATATATCTGCCTGGAAGTTACAGCTAATGCAATTCCATGTAATGCTTGAATTCATTTATATATTTGCACAATAAGCTATCGGATAAAAAGTGCCAAAATGTGTACAAGGAGGTCATCACTTGAGCTTAATTGCGCACAAATTTCCGGCAGATTCTGTTGTTATAGATCAACGACAACAGTCCGAGAGCAAGAATAAATGCATTAGCCCATAAATTTAGAGCTTCTACATGCGTGGCGAGGGGAACATTGTCTCTAAAAGAGCTTAGTAACATTGATTTGTGATTAATCATTTTACTTAATGACTCATCTGCAATCACAGTGCAACGCAAATGTCATGTTTGTTTAGTTGCATTAAGTCCATTTATCTTATGTGCATTTGGAGAATTGCCTTGCCAATGTTGGACTGTGAATGTGCTTCATCTGTACAACTGTGAGAAGATGCATGTTGGAGCTTTTGTTAAAACAGATATTGGACAATAGTTTTAAGTCTACTGCTGTACCAAAAAGAAAAACTTCCATTTTTCTAACTGCAGTATGCTGGCCCAGGTGTTAACTCTGTTGATCTCTTGCCTGCGGTTCAGGCTTCCCTTCTCTTAACCATGGTTTAGTATTAAAGTTTGCTAGTATTGTTCTCATAGCTAGACTCTGAAAACAGGTTTGGAAATGGTTTTGAAAACCATGATGAATGTTAACATGGCTAGTAGCTGTGCAGTCACAACAATGAAGGCAAACCAGGAAAGGGCTAGGAAATTCTGGAGGGAAAGGAAGATGGAGGGATCCTGCAGTCAATCCAGCTGTGATTTCTTAACCATGGTTAAAAAAATGGACAGTGTTAACTCTGCACGGGTCAGTGTGATATGCTTTAATTCAGGGCTGGCAATTTGGCCAAATTGGGCCCTACACTTGGAGAACCCCACACTGGGGCAGCAAGTGGAGTAGCCACAGCTGGGATTTCACTCTGTCGCTGATACTCCGGCATGAACTCTTCCATGCCAAGGCGTCACAAGGAGAGTGTGGCAAGCGAAGCATTGCCTCTGGACTGCCCTCCTTCCACCTGTTCATGTGTCCATTTGACTTGAAATCGCCCCTTCCCCTGAAAGCAGTTGGCCTTGCTGCTGCCACTCATCCTGGTGAGTGTGGGGGGCAGCAGGGGTGCCCCCCCCCAAGTATTTTGCATTGTGCCTTGCAGCTCCTAAGTCCTGCTTCAAAGCCCTGCTTTTAAGTCCATTGGTATTGAATGAGTGCCATCTGTTTTTAAATACTTGTTTCCTCCATGTTTCTCATAGATCCCATGGATAGCTTCCTGTTACAATCCTGAGCAAATTTACTTGGAAGAAACTAAACTGAACACAGTAGAACTAATTTCTGAGTGACAATGCAGAGCTAGCACTCTAACATGTCTTTTCTATTTATTTGAGTATTTTGCATTCTAGTTTTCAATTTTTATAATTTTTTTTTTTTTTTTAATTATTGCAACCCACTCTGAAAGTTTGGGATGAAACGAGCTAGATTTTAAAATGGAACCTAAGTCTCAAAGCAGGAATAAGTGGCAAGAGAAGAAAACATTCAAAGACACTTAAATTTATTTTATTGTTGAGTTGTATAGTGTGTATAGGAGTGTGACTATTGGCTGTGTGTCATGATACACTCTTGCACTTGCACTAGTATCATTTACTAGTATACCACTGGTTTGGACAGAGTTACACATGCATGTGTACATATATACACTCACGTGTTTTTAATGCAAGTTTCTAGTTGGAATTTCTGTAACTGGGTGACAGACCTAATCTTGAATCATAATTACTTATAAATTTGAAGCTTGGACCCCTTTTCCAAATGTGGATTTTTAAAAAGACTTTTTCTTTTCTTTTTCACAATGAACAATTTGGAATTATTCCATTTCAGTTCGTTGGAGCTGCGGTCTGGGCTTTGTATCAGGAATAAAATTCCAGGTCTTTTCTGTGTCTTAAAGTAGATGCTGATCTAAGGAGTTCTGTACAATGGTAATCTCTTAACAATTCAAACCAATAATGTAAGACTTTACAGTTGCCATTGGCGATGTATGTAGCGGACATGATTGCTGCAATTTAGAACACAATATAGTAATCCAAAGTTTTCTGAGTAGTGAGATTCAAATGCTTTTTTTGCTGTTGTTACAGCTTCAATTTAGTTCCCAACCCAGAGGTGAAGGGCAAAGAAACAATTTTTATTTGCTTTCCCCCACATAAATGGAAGGTTTTCAGGAAAAAAACAAGTCTGTCATTTTAACTTGGTTTATTTAAGTTGGTAAAACTTCTCTCGTAAATACATCCCATTCTGAATACATCTCTTTAGTGTTTTCTTCCAAGGTTAGGCCACCATTAATGTTCAACTTCGACTAGAGATTACAAATAAACCTTTATTGCCGTACATTCATATAGTACAATGCATTTTGGATGTGATGAAAGAGAACTAATGATGGTGATCAAGTGGGGTTGTCCTACTTTATTCTAACCACTATCAATACTGTCCCAAACTCCTAGAGGCAGGATGCAAGTGTGTAAACAAGAACAGTCGATTTGAACTGAAAGCCAGCTTGGAAGATGTAACTTGTGAATGAGTCTTTTTGAGACAGCTGTCTTGATGTTTCTAGATTGTCTTAGAAGGTGAGGTTGGGACTTCTTATTGTACAGGTGTGCGCCACTTAACAACGGGGATACGGTCTCCTATCCCTGTTGTTATGTGATTAGGTCATTAAGTGAACATTCAGCTGAACCTATTGTCTTTGTGTGCAAAAAGACATTCCCTGCCAGACACTAGCTATCTGCCCAGGCTACTGGAGACTGATTGCCTCTTCTTTGCATTAAGAGCCTCTCTGATGTGTAAACAGACACTCTGCTGCAGGCTATGGGAGACGCGATTGCCTCATTACAAGCATTTTTATTGAGCTTTGACCACTGCCATATATGCGGTCTGTTAAGCGAACAGTTGTTAAGCAGCTCACGCCTGTACTTCTATATTTTTCACATTTTTATGATGCCCTTCCTCCAAGGAGCTCAGGGCGGTGTACATACCGTATATTTCGCTCCATAAGATGCACCTGACCATAAGAAGCACCTAGTTTTTAGAGGAGGAAAACTTACTTTTAAAGTAAGCCTGCCCTCCCCCTGTGGCGCCTGCGCAAATGAGGACCTTGCCCCCAGTATTCGCTCCATAAGATGCACACACTTTCCCCCCCACTTTTTTTTGGGGGGGGGGAAGTGCGTCTTATGGAGCGAAAAATATGGTGATTCTTCCCCTCCTTTTGTCCTCACAACAATACTGTAAGGTAGTGAGGCTGAGAGAGAGTGCCTGGCCCAAGGTCACCCAGGAAGCTTTGTGTCTGAGAAGGGATTTGAACTTTGATCCTCCAGGTCTAAGTCCAACACCAGAACCACCACACCATCCGGGTTCTTTTCATAGGGTTACATCCAAAGAAAAGTAGTCATGACTAAGCACCACTGACATTGATAAGTTAGTCATGACTAACTTAAGTCATTCATTTATTTCAAGAGGATTTAGGAAGCCTGCCTTTGTTAGGATGAAGCCTGTAATTATTGGCATATAGTAGTTTTATGGTCTTTTCTTGCAGTACAGTACAAGGTTGAAAGTACAAGCACTTTCTTTAGTTGTCTATTGGGTGAACATTTGTGGGGTAGCTTAAAGTTGTCATTAGGCTAAAAACTTAGCTGGAAATGAAGGTGAAACTAGACCCTTGGTTGTAGCGCAATACATAAAAGCTAAGTTGGAGAAACTGTCCTTGAATTACAACTGTTTTATCCACATTAATTTGCTTTGTCCGAACAAAATGGAGTTGAAGGGACAGCGTAATTGTCTGACAGGATCTGAAAAGCGGCACTTGCTGTAAGTAATTCAAATTGAACTCTATTACCATTTACGGATTTCTTCTGTTTGGAATCGATAAGATTGGGAGGGGTGGGAAGCCAATCATTTTTGGTTCACTAGCTCCTTATGTCCTTGTGCCCGCCCCTCCCTTTTAAAATTTTAGTAATTTGTCTGCTGGGGAGACAAATACTTACTTTCCATCAAATAGATTGTGGTGAAAGTCCCCCATCCTTTCAATTAAAAACAAAGGCTAGAATTGAAAGTACAGCGCTTCTGCACAGTCAAAGGGGTGGGTGGGTCGTCAGGGCTTGTGTTCCTTGGAACAGCAGGTCTTCATGCCACATGGCAGCAAATCACTTTGGAGAGGGAGGGGGAGTTTAAAGCAATTTGAGATATGATATAGCTGGTTGTTGGCAACCTTCGGAAGACTATGTTATCGCGCTCTGGATGGTGGTTCTGGCACAGCGTCTAGTGTGGCTGAAAAGGCCAATTCGGGAGTGACAATCCCTTCCACACCGGGAGCAAGTGCAGTCTGTCCCTGGTCTGTCTCCTTGGCTATGGGCCTTCCTTCTTTGCCTCTTTGCCTCAGACTGTTGGCCAAGTGTCTCTTCAAACTGGGAAAGGCCATGCTGCACAGCCTGCCTCCAAGCGGGCCGCTCAGAGGCCAGGGTTTCCCACCTGTTGAGGTCCACTCCTAAGGCCTTCTAGGATCTGTGATTCAACAAAGAGAGATCAAAACCTCATTGGGCGCATGCCACCCAGCCCTTAAGGCATGCCTCAAGGAGAGGCAATCTTTGGGTCTTGGTGCCTGTGAAAGCATGAGACTAGTGATCCAAGCCATTGGAGAAGGAGGAAGTTCTGAACAGCGTAGGTACAAACAAGATGCCCAAAGGCACTGGAAATACGATCATCAGCATCAAAATATTGGACTTTCAATTGATGTAGAGATGCACATAGGCCAGCCCTGGAAAGTTGGGGGCTATAGCTGTATATTCAGTGCCTTGTGTACTATATGAAAGGACTATGATGGTACTAGTTAGTCTTGTGCAGGTTAGTATAGTTTTCTTCTGCTTAAAACTTTGTTTAGATCAGAGCTGTTTTTGACAAATAAGAAATAAACACTGTGTGGGATTAGGATTGGGCCAGCTCAAAGCCATTGGGAGCCAGCCCCAAACCAGGACCAAACTGGTTTATCACTGCCTATTAAATCATCTTAAAAGGGCTTGGTGCTTTGCAAAACTTAGAAACCTCATTGGCCCTACATCCAAACTTCCCACACTTTCCTATCAGCATGGAAGTCCCAAGTTGCAGAGGAGTCATGGTGGGAGTGAAGTCTGCTTTTCTTTCCTGTTTGTCAGCTTCCAGAGGAAATTGGTAAAGTACTGTGGGGAGCAGGATGCTGGAGTAGATGGGTTCCTTTTGGCCTGATTCAGTAGGACTCTTCATGTGTTCTTATGTAAACATCTGACTGTTGATGGGTGTTCAGGACTGTCGGTGTGTCATCCGTGGCTCCTTCATGTGTCCCGTAAATGAGAGAGAGAAAACAAGAAAACAAACGTAAGTTTTAAATATGGGGGGAAATCACACACTGAAAGCACCACCACCACTAGATCAGTTCAGTTCAGTAAGACCTTTATTGGCATAAAATACAGAGAAAGAACAAAACAGAAATATACAAAGACAACACAACATAAGCATAAACATCAGTCACTGCCCAGAGTCCCAGGGCTCTGCCTGGCTATTACCCCAGATAAAAAGGAAGCGACATTATCCAGAGTCTCAGAACCAGGTGTGGAAAGGAGAGACTGAAGCATGATTGAATCCTCCCAGCCCTGCATCCTAGCTAGCAATGGGCCTAGATATTTCTTGTGTGACGCATCGTGTAGCGGGCAGTAAAAAAAGGTATGCATTCAAGTCTCAACGCAATCCCTACCACACTTGCATTTCCTCTCTGAGTAGGGGATACCGCTGAACCTGCCCGTTAACAAGGCTGATGGAAGAGCGTTACATCTTGCAAGTGTGAACCACCACTAGATCATGGAGCTGGCCCAAGTTGCCACTCTCCCCTCCTCATCGTGTTGGAGGTGGGTCATTGTCTGTTCCTACTTTCAGCCAATCCCTTAAAGGTGCTCTTAATTGCAGCCCTCTTCCTTTGCTCCAGGCAAATGCATGCAGCCAGTGGAAAGGGCTGCACTCAGTGAGTGTGTTAAGTGGGGATACAGTGTTGTCCCAATAGGTTTGGGGGCAAGAAGAAATGGTATTCTCCCCTTCAGGTTGACCAGAAAACAACAATCTACCCAGTTTTGTCACTAGAAGAAACTAGGCCGTTTCCCCACCCTGTGCATTTCTGTCCCCCTCCTTTTAATTGTACATCATGCATAGGTGAATCCATACTAGGCTCCACACCCTGCAGAGCTGTCACAAACTACTGGGCTCCAGTCACACTCTGGCCCTCTGGATATCTGGCATTCTTATTTTAAGAATTGGTGACCCTAACACTGCACGTGGGAATGCCCCAAGAAGCCTGGTGCCTCTTGAGTTCCCCCTGCACTTCTACTATCGACTGAGGTAAGCTATCCTTGTCACATCGTATCTTGTAGACTGTGTCCAAATCCGTGTGATTGTTCTGTTTCTAAACCAGGTGCTAGCTTTTCACAAGTTCTAGTTCTTCCATCTCAAGACTTTGCTCATATACTTCTTTAAGGAAGTCCATATTTTAAAAAATACAAAACAAGAGCCCAATAAAACATTCCGCAAACAAGCATTAAACTTCTCTGGTCTTGAAAATGGACTCAAAGAACTAATGCAATGGCTTTTTTTTTGTACTGTGAACAGCTATAAAAACATCAAAGGTTTGGATAACGGCGAGCTCTATATTTTGTAATGCATGCCTATTGAATTTCCATTTTGTTACTCTACTTAAAGAGCAGAATTATCACGCCCCATTTCCTGTCAGCTACTTCTATTTGTCTGCGCGATGGGAGGCAGGACACTTTTAGATCCCAAAAGAAATTATCTCTCAGTAAATTACTCCTAACTCCATTATGGAATACTAAATACTGTCCCCCTGTTTGCTGTACCTGAACAACTCCAAGAGATAACATTGCAATTTATTTATTTGGTTTGTCATCTCTGCCTAGGTGACACGTTGGGCCCACTGGAGCAAGGGAAGGTGATAACTAACAGCTACATTAGATCTGCCACGGAGAGTAAAGTTTACTTTGATTATGTAGTAAGTGTCAAGATGTACAGTAGCCCGTGTCAGTTTGATGGCTCTCCTAACATATAATGGCTTGCCTTTTTCATGGTCGATTGGATGCTAATTTTTGTCTAATAAGGGAGCTATCAGTCGAAAGTGACTTCCAAAGTAGCTGGCGTTGTTTATCCTCCCAAAAGGGAAACCATTCGTGAAATTATTTTAAAATTTGTTTAGATTGCTTGTTGCATTTATTCTCAGTCCTCTTAAAGCCTCCCGTTTCGCTCCAAATGTGTTTTGAAGTCAGTGTTTTTCTTCTGTCCCAGAGATCACAGCAAATCTGTAGCATTGTGCAAGACCTTTCCATATTAAAATGCCATCCTGAAGGATGGACTATATATTTTGCTGCGGTTTTAGAGAGTTATAAAGCTGTTTGGAGATGACTTTTGACAGATGCTTCTCCTAAGTGTAACCATAACTTCTAGCTTACAACTTCCACAGGTAACCATACTAATTGGCTGCAGCACACACAGGCTTTAAAGGCACTTTTAAAGACTAGCCAAATTATTTCAGCATTCACTTTTGTGAACAGCAATCCCCTTAAACCAGGGGTGCCCAAACCCCTGCCCAGGGGCCACTTGTGGCCCTCAGGGACTCACAATCCGGCCCGCTGGGAGCTCCCAGTCTCCAATGAGCATCTGGCCCTCCGAAGACTTGCTGGAGCCCATACTGGCCTGACGCAACTGCTCTCAGTGTGAAGATGACTGTTTGACCTCTTGCATGAGCTGTGGGACAAGTGTTCCCTCCACTACTTGCTGTTTCAGGTCTGTGATGCAGCAATGGCAGTGAAGGAAAGGCTAGCCTTGCTTTGTGCAAGGACTTTCATAGGCCTTGAGCTATTGCAAGACCTTCATTCATTCATACAAGTTCCATCTCTAATATATTCATTTATGTAAATTTATTCACATTTGAAATGTAAATTAATTCGGCCCCTGACACAGTGTCAGAAAGATGATGTGGCCCCCCTGCCCAAAAGTTTGGACACCCCTGCCTTAAACGGTCATTCTCAGTTGGCAAGAACATACACACATTTGGGAATGGAGAAAAAGAAGTTGTGAAAGGTGGGATCAAAGAGTTATGGAATGGAAACGGGGCAGTCAATGACCATTATTCTGTAAAGAACGGTAATTGACAGTGACAGGGATAGTATCCTTCCAACTCAGCCTACGCTGAAGGGCAGCCCAGCGCATGGCCTGCACTGCATTCTGTGCAGCTTAGGAGGGGTCAGGAGGTCTCCTCAGGGTAAGGGTAAAGCCTCAGCTACCTTTTGGGGCTTCTTAGGTTTAAGAACATAAGAATAGCTGCACTGGATCAGGCCATAGGCCCATCTAGTCCAGCTTCCTGTGTCTTACAGTAGCCCACCAAATGCCTCAGTGAGCACACAAGACAAGATACCTGTCTGCACATACACATCATGGCTTGTAAGCTATGATGCACATTTCCTCCAGAAATTTGTCCAATCCCCTTTTACAGGCATCTAGGCCAGATGCCATCACCACATCCTGTGGCAAGGAGTTCCACAGACTGCAGGTCTGTGCCAGCGATACATACAGAGGCTCCCGCTGTTCCGCCCCACCCAGAAATGTCCCCTCCCTGCCTGCAAAATGCCTTCCTGAAACCCTCTCCCACCTTCCACACCACTTGGTGCACAGTTATCTGTTCTGCCCAGTACAGGGTTGGGATCTGGACCAGCCGAGCCAACTCAGTAGCTGGTTTGGATTGGATAGTGAAGTTAATCAATTAAAGCAGCATTTCTCAAAGTGTGCTGTTAGGAGACCTGGGGCTCTCCCTGAGGCGCCTTCAGGGGCTCCATGAGCATACCATAATAGGCTGCCCTCTGCTTGGTGCTACGCCGCTCCACGCATGCGCCAGCGCTCTGGGTCTTCCCAAGATTCCAAGCATATCCTGGTGGGGCTCCCCATAACTCTGGAAGCATGAAGGGCTCCATGGACTGAAAAGTTCAAAAACTACTGAACTAAAAGTATTGAGGCAGGAATAATGGGTTCCAATTAGCAGTGGTTCCTAAACTTTTTAGCACTGAGACCCATTTTTTAGGTAACACAACCTGTTGGGACGCCACCTAAGCCAGAAATGATGTCATTAAGCAGGAAGTGATTGTTTTAATAAACACTTTTTAAATAAATCACGTTGTACTCATGGATGAATCAGTATGTGGAAACGCCTTGAAATTTTTTCAGTAGCTAAGCTGTGTGATCAATGAAACCACATTTTATTATTTTGAAGATTTTCTGGGGTGAGTTCAGCTTTTTTGCATGATTTCTATAGGAATTAATATTCAGCTCCCATGATAGTTCCTGTAAAAAAAAAGTATGCAGACCACCATAGGTTACCTAATGCAACAGTGTTGGCATCCTTCAGTCTCAGAAGACTATGGTATCGCACTCTGAATAGTGTTCTGGAACAGAGTGTCCTCTCCAGTGCGCGAAGCCTGGGTAAGGTAGATATGGAGGATAGGCTGTTACCCGTGCAGCAAACCCCCCTCTCCACATCGCTGAAATGGTCCAATGGAAAGGCAGAGGCCAATACGGTTGGTTCCAGCGGCGTCGCAGGAGTTGCCAGAACGTGGCTGTGTTCAGCCATGGACTGTCTCGGGAACGCCGGCTCCGGATTTTGCCTCGAGGTTGACTCCTGAAGCCTTTTCCATAACTGGATGTAGCCACAAGGCAGTGGAGGTTTGGGATCAGAGTTTTCCTTCTCTCAGATGAGCTGCCTTCCCAGGCTGACGAGTCCCATCTACCCGGTGGCTGTTTAGTCGTCTCTTATGACAAGTACAGCCAAACTGAGGGCCTATTCTTATCCCCAGCCCCCAGGGGATAATGCAACAGTAGTTTTCAGGTATGGAAACAAACATACGGAAATTTTTCCAAAAACATATTTCTCTGTTTGGAGGTTCCCTGAAAATGTTGCGAAAATGCACTCCAGGTCTGTGAAGGCGGGTCAAATGGGCCATGGGATGAATGGGTTACTACCATAATGGTGGTGACTCTTTATGTAAAGGACATTGGTAATGTACATCAGCTTGACAGGTCATCTTGTTAGGTCCATGATGACTTGTGAATGGCCACTGCAATTTATAGGAGTGATGCTGACTGACTGCACCTCTTCCATCCCGTAGCCAGTTTGACTCCATCTTTATCATTACTTTTTCTCTGTTTCCAAGGGTGTGCGTGGCAACTGGAGATGCCACTTTGCGCATCTGAGGAAAAGAACTGGTCTGTGAATATTTAGGCTGAATTGTATTGGTTTGTCTTTAAGGAGCCACAAGACTGAGGGCACAATCCTAACTAGGTCTACTCAGAAGTAAGTCCTATTGTGTTCAATGGAACTTACTCCCAGGAAAGTGAGGTCCGGATTGCAGCCTTACAATAATAATAATCTTATCATGGTCTGCAGAAATTCTTATTCAGTATTCTAATAGTGCTAAAACATTTGTAAAAGTGGTGTGTGTGTGTGTGTGTGTGTGAGTGAGAGAGAGAGAGAGAGAGACTCTCTTCAAAAACTAGTCCATGTTTGTTACAGACAGAATTGTGCACAGTGTTGCAACAGAGACAAGGTTTTCAAACTACAGGTGGGGTCTCAGTATCCATGTGGGATCCATTCTCAGACCCCCCCATGGATACAGAAAATTGTGGATAATGAAATCCATGGTTTTGGTCCCTTTAAACCCTCCCAAGGTGACCGGAGCTATGCTCAGGACATCTCCATGAAGTCCACAGAGGCTGTGCGCGTCTGCCTGTGGCCTCTGCAGGCGTCAGAATGGCTGATTCAGTCCCAAAAATGCTACTTCTGGTTTCTGGATGGAAACGGGAAGTGATGTTTTTATGTCTTATAAGGCATTCTGAGGAAGCTCCCATTGGAGGCTTCTGTTTGGGCCAAGTCTGATTCAGGGGACCCACATTGAGCCAGATCCGCAGATACAAAATTGTATATGATTCACAGAGCTTGTTCTGTCTCAAATTTTTGTCTTAAATGGGACCCTGCTGTGGACTGCAGAGGATTCTGGCACATGTTCCAAGATGCCTGCTCAGTTCATGGGCAGACTTGCTGGGCCTCCCCTCTACCCTGCATGAACTGAGACTGCTTGTTGACACCCACCCGGTGTTCTCCTGTGGTTACAAACTGCCAAGACCAATTACTAACGGGGCCAAGGCAAGCTGTCCTTTAGGAAAGGATGGCCAGCACCACAGGTCTTCTCATTAGGGAACCCTCAGAACCTTCTGAGGAGCCTCTGAAGTGGACATGAAGGACCTTAGGTCAGTGGCAGAGCACATAGGATCCTAGTTCAAGTCCCTGGCATCTTCTGAGTGAGCTGGAAAAAAGCAGGTAGGTCTGAAAAACCCCAGAGAGCTGATGTCACAGAAGACAATACTGAGCTAGGTTGACCAAGGGCAGACGGCAGCTTTCTAGGTGCATATCTTCCTAACTCCAGAATACAGTTTCAAAATAATTGAAATAGTCTATCCCAGGGTTGTTCCGTTTACATTGTGATGCATTAGGTCACCAGATTGGATGCAACTAAAACCTGAGAGTTCAAAGACAGGGATCAGTGATGTCACAAGCTGATGTCACAACTGCACCCATCTTGTGTGTGTGTGTGTGGGGGGGGAATTGCCTCTCTATCTCTTTGCCCACCCTGGCTGCTGGGGATGGGCAAGGAAGGTGGGATTAGGTAGCCAGATTTTTCCCCTTCCTTCAGCAGTGCTGGGGGAAGAAGTCACTGCCACTGGCCCAGTCCTCTTCCCATTTGCTCTCAGCAAGAGGATCAGAGCACGAGTTAAAGAGGTTTGGTGAGCAGCGGGCCAGAGGCGGGGGCTCTCGGCACCCCTAGTGAGATTGCTGCTCCGTCTAAACTTGCCACTTGAAGCAAAACTTTCCATTGGCCTCATGGATGGGCTGGCCCTGCTTCAGGCTCTCTCTGAAACTGCAGAATGATTAAACAGTTGGTCAAGTTTTTTTGTTTATCTTCAAGCAAGAAACTGCAAGGGTGGAAAGATGGTTCCACTTGAACCATGTGTTATGGAGCTTGGTCCTGAGGACCCTTTGACCATGCCCGTGCTGTGCTGAATTTTCCATTCCTTCTTTATTCACCTTCTTGCAAAGAACTCTAGAATAAGGCCGTCCTTTCTTGTCGTCTTTCACAAACATTAATCCTGTGATTTTGATCAGCACAAAATAAGCCGGTAGATAAGGCACTGTCTGGATCAGCTTCGGTGAAACAAGAAAACTGAAATTATTTGGTTTAATTGTGTGTGAAAGTCAACTTTTGTCAAAAACCTCTTGCTGTGACTGGGTGCTTACAAAATGCAATATATTTCTTTTCTTTAGCAGATCACCTAAATACATTTTACCAGCAAACCTTTCTGAACTAGATGAAACTGTAATTCAAGCTGTCGTGAAGTCTTCTGCTTTAGTTCACAAACATGTCAGTGGGCTGTTCATTCCAAGGACTGTTAAGCTGTGTCCCCCTCCCCAATTTGTATCAGCTAGATCAAGTACTTTGTTCCAGTTTTCTACAGCTCTTGACTTTTTTCTTTTTAAATTGATTTTTCTTGCTTACTTTCAGTATTCTAATAACAAAGTTTTGCTATCTTGTCCCTGTCACTTTGCAGGATAATCTTGTCATTTTGACACCTTTTCCATTGATTTTTTTTTACCCGCTAATATAAGAAGGTAAGGGTATAAGAAGGTAAGGTATAAGGTAAGGCATAAGGATATAAGAAGGTAAGGGTGGTATATAAACGGACTCTTCCCCACCTGTGTCTTTTGTGAGCTAGGGTCTGAACTTATTGGCTGAAAGCTGATTGAAAGAGAGGGCAGAATGTTGTCAATAGAGGACTCAATATTTCAATGCAATTTTTGTCTTCACTCATGTTTAGCCTACCTGTTGGCAGGGATGTGCCAGAGTTACAGTGTCTAGTCTTGAGTTGAGTCCTGAGTCTCTGCCTCTTCGATTCAAGTCACTCACAAGTCATAGAGGGTGACCATCATGACTCATCCAGAGTTGTTTTTTGAGTCATTTTGACTTGAGTCAGAGTCCTTATGAGAAATGAGTTGTGGAAGCAAGCACACACACAAAACGGATTCGCAAGCACACACAAAAGCAAGTCTTGACTTCTGTATTTGAGTCTTTTCAGTTTTAGGGTAAAAGTCCCAAGTCAGTGAAGTTTTTGACACACATGCCTCAAGTTCGTACAAGTCACAAAAACATGTGTTTTTGTGGCTCAAGTCTGAGTCAACTGAGTGTCGGCCCATCCCTGCCTGCTGGTCTCTGTGTCTCAATAGAAACATACAGTTGTACCCTTACAACCCATTCTTAACTAAATTTCCCCTATGCCAATGCAGCAGCACCAGCTTTGGGCTATGTTGTAATTTAGCAGGTGGAAAGTCTCCTTGGGGTAAAAGCACTTTTGCCCCCTTGCCCTGGGGAAAGTTCCAGGCTGTGCAACAGGTCTACTTAGACCCATGCTAGAGAAATTGCTGGTTCAATTCTGCATTGATCCATGTTGGCTGATCAGGCTCAGAAAGAGAGATAAGATTCAGTGCAAACCATATCGCAGATCCTGCCCCTTCCCTGCCCTTCCCAATCCTTGCCTCATCCCTGGCAACCTGGTGGGATGGGACCAGTGGCGTCACTAGGATTTGCGTCACCTGGTGCAGGAAGCCTGTGTGTCACCCCATGCAGTGGGCGGGGCAACACCCCAGGTGGTGGGCGTGGTGATGTACCATTGCCCCGCCCCCACTGGTTTTTTGTTGTACCTTTTGTTAGAACACAGATATTTCAATTTGGTTTGTTTCATTGCATTCTGCATGAAATTACGCATTGATTGATATATAATATGATAGTATTATTCCTCCAAACTCTGATTTTAGTGATTTTGAAAACTTGTAGACACACACACACACACACACACACACACACACACACACACACACACACACACACACACCCGTGTGAACTTACTAACACCTTATTGCAGCAGTTTTCAAACTTTTAGCACTGGGACCCACTTTTTAGAATGACAATCTGTCCAGGACCCATTGGAAGTGATGTCATGGCCAGAAGTGACATCATCAAGCAAATTAAAATAATTATAAATAATTAAATTAAAATAAAAGAAATAATTAAATAAGGGGGAGCCAGTCCTGTTCTACCAAGTGAATCTACTCTGAAGGAAGTCCTATTGTGGTCAATGGGGCTTACTCTCAGGAAAGTGTGGGTACGATTGCAGCCTGTGAGCCCAATCCTATGCATGTCTACTCTGAAGTATCCTATTGTTGTCAATGGGGCTTACTCTCAGGAAAGTGTGGGTAGGATTGCAGCCTGTGAGCCCAATCCTATGCATGTCTACTCAGAAGTAAGTCCCATAGTGGTCAATGGAGCTTACTCTGTAGTCTGCCTGCAATAACAATCCCCCAAAAAGAATCAGGGAGATTTCCAGCCCTCCCAGTGCCCAGTTTAAAGTTCTTCTATTTCAAGCATATCCAGAGAAAGAGCCTCCTGGCTTTTCAAGCGCAAATAGAAAACATTCCCCTTATTTTTATTTATTTATTTATTTGATTTATAGTCCGCTTTTCTCCCCGAAGGGCACCCAAGGTGGCTAACAATCAGGTTAAAAATACAAAACAGCAGATAAAGATTAAAAATACAAAACAGTTAAAACAATTAAAACAAGACAAAATACATGGATAAAATACATAGCACGCAGTAAAAGACAAATTTATAGCAACAGCCCTTATGGTGCCTCGAAGGCTTTCCTGAATAAAAAAGTCTTCAGGCCCTGCCGGAATGCTAATAATGAGGAAGCAGCTCTCAATTCAAAGGGGAGGGAATTCCATAGTGTAGGTGCCACCACCGAAAAGGCAGTTCAAGCCTCTTTTTGTGTCCTTCTTAGTGGGGGGGGGGGGAGGCTGCCTTCTGGAGCATTTGTTGCACTCCAGCTCCATCGGATTGGGACCATTTTGGTGTCCTCACATTCCCCTTTACCTGACCACCTGACCTGTCCTGACCACCAGCCAAGGCACGTCTGCCTACTTGCGAGTAAACGCGACCGTGAGGCTGCTTCGCTTTCCAGAGGGCTCAATAGACTGCGGGAGGGAGGGACCTCCTTCTCCCTTTTGTGTTTTTGGGGGCTGCATTCATTGGATCAGGACCATTATGATGTCCTTGGAGTCCTCTCTGCCTGCCCTTTCCTACAGACTAAGGCAAGTTTACCAACTCGTGAGTAAACGCGGCCACATGGCTTTGTTTCGGACTCAGTAGACTAGCAGCTGGGAGGGATGGGACCTCCTTCTCAGGTGTTTTGTTGGGGCTGCATTCATTGGATCAGGACCATTCTGATGTCGTTGGATTCCTCTCAGCCTGCCCTTTCTGACAGACTATGGCAAGTATGCCTACTCATGAGTAAACGTGCGATACGGCTCACTTTCACTTTCCATAGGGCTCCATGCATTTTTTTTCTTTCCAGTTTTTTGGCCATAACTTTTGAAGGAAAGGAGTTATTTCAATTCCGTTTTTTGCATTGCACTCCGCTGGACCTTCCGCATTCAACGGTTTATGGCATGACAGGGTAGCTCCTAAAGCCGCGATTTTAGCATGACCCCCTGGGTGCGTCACCCCCCTGGCACGTCACCCGGTGCAGCCCGCAGCCCCCCACCCCCCCTAGCGACACCAGTGGATGGGGCATATCTTAGCTGGCATGCGCTGCTCCTTTCACTGTTGCCAGTGGAAAAGTTAGAAAGTTAGGATTCCCATTGAAATCAATAGGGCTTAAGTTAGTCATGGCTAACTTTTCTCATTGGTATCAAGGGTCCCTAATCATTTATAAGACTGTTAGAATACAATTCAGTTGTTGTGATTTAGCCAAAGGCCGTTGATTTTTTTGTGGGGGAGAGAGTTCATATTCTAGATTCTACAGTGGTTTCCAAACCTTTTAGCAACAGTACTCACATTTTAAAATAACACTCTTATTGGGACCAACCTAGGTTTACCAGACCTTTTTCTTTTTTTAAAAGACATCTAGAAAGAAATAATATTTTTATAAGTAATAATAATAAGAAAAAAGAAAAAAATAAGAAAAAAAGAAAAAAGACCTTCAAATGTTCATCTCCCTATATTTACACATGCTTGCAAACTTCAGGAGCTCAGCTAATTGCAGGGCTATCTTGCAAACTGCAGGAGCTGAGCTCTTTGCAGGGTAATTAGCAGCTAAAGTATCTGATTTTTTAATAACCCTCAGGGCTTGAGGCAATTAGCGCTTTCCATCAGCCTTCGGTGACCCATCAAAAATCAGGTTGCGCCCCACCAGCGGATCTCAACCCACTGGTTGGGAACCACTGTTCTAGATGGTTCTGACCTGATCTGCTCTCATGGGGGCTTCAGTTGCTGCTGTTGTCTGAAATAAGACACTTTTTTTTCCTTGGGGTGAGGGGACGTATGCTGATGCCTCTCTCCTCAAGATTCCAAAAAACAATTGAAGGCTGTTGTTTTCTACCAGACTGCTGTGCATTGAGAGCTAGCTAGAAGTATTGATCTGACTCCTTAATTTGTATCTTTTTAAAAATTGAATTTTATAGCATCCTAATGATGCTTAATTATCTAGGTTAGGGCTGAAAAGCTGGATGCAAATATGAAAATAAATAATATGATTGTGCAGTCCAAATCTGACCCAGTAGTAACTTAAAGCACAGGCACTTGAAAACACACACACACACATACTACAATCAGGATAGACAAAGTTAGAAGGTAGCTGTGAATATATATAGCAGTGACATAATTACAAGATTCTCTTATGCATTCCTGATCAATGCAATGAGAGCTACTTACATGGATTAAGTAATTTGTATGGTTATTGCTGTTTCGTGCTCTTGTGGTTCCCCCACCATTCAGTGTCCTCCTTTGGTACTCTGGATGCTAAAGGCAGGTGTCTCTGAAGCCCATAAAACCAACATAATGCTCTCGGGGGAAACCCTTTAATCTCCATCTGTATCTGAATCTTAGAGCCCCTTTTCCAATTACTGTGCTAATTGTTTAAGAGATTGCTAGAATAATAACAAAAGTTTGAATCTCTAATCTGTTTTTTAAAGGGACTTAACAGGCTCCGAACCTGAGCTACATACTTCTTAAATTAATTTTCTTCATGAATACTTCTTCCTCAATACAGATTTGTGAACCAAGACACCCTACTGTGTTGCTCCTTTTGTCTTTTCTTCAAACACCTGGCTGACTATTCACACACTTGCTTGTCCTCGCTCCTCCGTTTCCCCCTCTCCCTTACCATGCAAAGTCCTCTTTTCTTCCAAGTTTTCCTAATATACCTTTTAGAAATAGAGTGTGCTGAAGATTGGGGGCTGCCATCAGGGCTGCAGTTGCCATCAAGGATAAGCAAATCAGGCCCTCGCACGCTTTTGCTGCATATATAGAAGAAGTTTCACAAACTGTGATGAGATGCCACAGTTGCAGGCAGTTACCATATTGCAAACATTTAGGCTAGGGTTTCAGTAGGTCAGGTAATATTTTTGTCAAGGTTTTGCAAACTTTCAGTCTCAGAACCATTTCTCATGCTAAGAATCGTATAGGACAAGCTCCTCCAAACCCTGGCCTGAAGCCCAGATCCAGAAAGCCTTTCGCTCCATGAGCGGATCTTACCATTCTTCCTCTGTGTGGCTCATCTGTCAAGTAGATCTGGGCACTGGGATGCTCTGGGCAGTCATGTCTGCCCAAATGTCCTATTGTACAGCCTTCTGGTAAACAGATGCAACTGCCCAGAGCAGTGTTTCTCAGACTGTGGGCTAGGACCCACTAGGTGGGTCTTGAGCCAGTTTCAGGTGGGTGCCCATTCATTTCAATGTTTTATTTTTAATATAGCAGTCTTGATGCTACCATAGTATGTGACTGCATTTGGGGAAATGTTACAGACCTATACTTTTAACAAGCTATTCTGTATATGGTTTTATCAATGATAGTAAATGGAACTTTCTCCTCAGTAAGTGTGGGTAGGATTGCAGCCTAGGATTATAAAATTTTTTTCTGCTTGATGATGTCACTTCTGGGCATGACATCACATTCAGTGGGTCCCAACAAATTCTCATTCTAAAAAGTGGGTCCCAGTGCTAAATATATGAGAACCACTGGCCCAGAGCATCCCAGTGCCCAGATCAATTTGACAAACATGCTGCACAGAGGCAGGACAGTAAGCTGCGGTCCGAACAGGGACCACATTTTCAGAACAGAGCAGTCACAAGTTTGGCAATCCCTGGTATAAGAGCTTCTGTCTGCTGAGTCAGATAGTTGGTCCAACTATCTCAGCTTTGTCTATACTGACCAGTAGAGATGGTCACTCAACTTGGGTTGACTCAACTCAAGTTGCACTAAGTGGCTGTTTTTCATGACTCAAATTGACTCGAGTTGTGGATGTCACTGACCACGACTCAGGGCCAGTGACTCAAAAAAGGAGCCTGGACTTGAAATGACTAGAGTCTGTCTGTCTGTCTGTCTGTCTCTCTCTCTCTGCTTACTTACACACCCCACCACCACCACCTTTTTTCTGTGCATTTTTGCTCAAGGATTCATGACTAGAGACTCAAAATGGCTCAGACCCACACTGTGGCTAGTGAGTCAAGTCATGGGGATCGGTGACTCACAACTTGACTCATGACTGGAGCTTAGTGACTTGGGCAGTAGCAGCATTCTAAGGTTTCAGGCATGGGTTTCCCCCAGCCATACCTTAGGGACATTAGGGATCGAACTTAGAACTTCTGCATACAGTGAAGATTCTATACAACTGAGCTACAATCCCATTCGTGTAGCTATGTCACTTGCTTAGTGATATATGAGTAAAACAAACAATAATGTAATGTACATCAGTGCAGTAATTTATGTACAATAATACTGTACATAAAAGTACATAAAATTGGCTAGCATGGGGGATATATCCCCGAGAGTCTAGTGCAGTGATTCTCAATTGGTGCGCTGTGGCACACTGGTGTGCTGCAAGAGTTTGGGTGAGGGTAATTTATTAGTAGGACCACTGAAGGATGTGAGCCCCCTGCCAGTAGCCTGTCAGTTGTCATAAAATCTGGTGGTGTGCCCTGAAAATTTTAGCACCTTGTCAGTGTACCGTGAGTTGAAAAATTGCTGGTGTAGCACTATGGGAAGCATGCTTTGGAGACATCTCTGATCTAATAGGCAGGAATGGATCCTGATTGGCCTAAAATGTATTGCTTCTCTTGGACAAAAGAGCTGTCAATCACTCCAGGATGAAGAATGCTGGAATGGATCAGCGTTAAAGGAAGCAGCCTTATGTGAGGTATAACTAACCTTTTAACAACATTGTCCTCCATTTAAAGAAATCTCACTCAGTTCATCAAATGAGTTTTAATCTAGTAAATCTGCATACATCGCACCAGATTAAAACAGCAAAAGAAATCGTACTTTCCTTTTTTTTTAAATCAAGAAGGTGCATGTCTGTGTTGAACCATCTTTTAGAAGAGGCATTCCTCCTGAGTGGAAGTGAAGTATATCATTCTTCTAAGATATGTAATTTGTTTCTAAAAAGTAATGTGAATTTTTTGTGTTGCCTTTTTTAAAGCCCAATCCTATCCGCACTTTCCTGGGAGTAAGCCCCAATGAACACAATGGAACTTACTTCTGCGTGGGCATGCATAGGACTGTGCCATTAGTTAATATAAAGGATTTTGAATCATTTAATTGTTGCAACTCTACTTAGTCAATTTTTTAAAAGAAGGAATTTTTTTAAAAAATGCCCTGGATATGAACTCAAGTCCTGAACAGATTCCAAGTTGTTTTTTTTCCACACTGGAGAGAGAAACTCATGGTTGCAGCATGGGGATTTTGTGTGGGTGTTTTGTTAACTTCCTCTTCAGCCGGATTCATTTGGAGAAGATCCTCGTTTCTCAGATGTGATTGCAGTCTCCACCAAGAGACACGGTTAACAAAGGTCCTTGTTAGTGCTGGTAAGCATGGAGAGGATATTTAACTGGGGGATTTGAGCAGAATGTTCTGTTGCTTTGAGTCTCAGGTCTGCGATACTAGAGGTTTTCCTTTCAGCGGCAATGGGATCAGCAAAGGCAGTCACAACAGGATCTGCTGGGGGTCCGGGAGCTTTCATTAGAACTGAAGATGTCACTAGAGGATTTAAAGCACTGAGAAACCTACATTTATGGGGAGAGAAAGAGCAGGTCAATATCAATTACTTTACGGAACAATATTTGCTTCCTCAAGGGACGAAAGGGACTGAAGACAACCGGTTGAAAGGCCTGCTTTGTCTGAAATCATCTGATTGAAGAGATTTTCAGATCTTTTCTACTACCACCCTAATGTACAACACTTAAAATCTGCCATCAAGACTCTGAAAACACTTCAAACAAACCCTATGCAAGCCAGGAAAATGCCGAGTATATAAAAACACTCAACCCCACAGCCCTGGTGCTCATCCAAAGCTAGTTTGAAGAGATAGTTTCTCAGAGGCTCCTTATGGTGGCTAAGAGAGACAGCGCTCCGAAGCAGTGGGGCTACCACAGAGAAGGCCCAGCTCCTTTTCATTACCAACCCAAGATCCTTGGCTAATAGTACTTTGAGTGGGGCCTCTTCTATTGAGTTTAGCTGGCAGGATGTTTATATAAGGATAGGCTCTCTTTCAAACAAGAACTCTCAGATTGATTAGGGCTTTAAATAAGCTTTCACCATTCAAATTCTTTTTAAATGGATCTCACTAGAGTTCATGCAGCCGGATAGCTGTTGACTTATATTATACAAATGCATGCCAGTGGTAATGTTTCTATTGATTTACATACCAGTGTGTTTGGGTGTGCCACCAGTAGTACCCAAACACCCTCAATACCCAAATTCCTCAATCCAAAAGGAGGAGAGGAAAAAAATGGCTAAGCACAAGCTCTTGCCCTAAGGAGCTTATAATCAAAATTTCAACAACAGGGTGGGAGGGACAAAACAACAAATGTGAGTCAATGCAGTTGATACCTCTTAGCTCTTAACTCATGGAATTTACATCCATGGGACTTAGCTCCAAATAAGTGGGTACAGGATTGCCAACATGGGGGACGAGCTACATTTTAAATGTATAGTTAACCTCTGAACATAAGAACAGCCCCACTGGATCAGGCCATAGGCCCATCTAGTCCAGCTTCCTGTATCTCACAGCGGCCCACCAAATGCCCCAGGGAGCACACCAGATAACAAGAGACCCGCAAGGCTTCCTGGGAATTGTAGTTAAGAACATAAGAACAGCCCCACCGGATCAGGCCATAGGCCCATCTAGTCCAGCTTCCTGTATCTCACAGCGGCCCACCAAATGCCCCAGGGAGCACACCAGATAACAAGAGACCCGCAAGGCTTCCTGGGAATTGTAGTTAAGAACATAAGAACAGCCCCACCGGATCAGGCCATAGGCCCATCTAGTCCAGCTTCCTGTATCTCACAGCGGCCCACCAAATGCCCCAGGGAGCACACCAGATAACAAGAGACCCGCAAGGCTTCCTGGGAATTGTAGTTAAGAACATAAGAATAGCCCCACTGGATCAGGCCATAGGCCCATCTAGTCCAGCTTCCTGTATCTCACAGCAGCCCACCAAATGCCCCAGGGAGCACACCAGATCACAAGAGACCTGCAAGGCCTCCTGGGAATTGTAGTTAAGAACATAAGAACAGTCCCACTGGATCAGGCCAGAGGCCCATCTAGTCCAGCTTCCTGTATCTCACAGCGGCCCACCAAATGCCCCAGGGAGCACACCAGATAACAAGAGACCCGCAAGGCTTCCTGGGAATTGTAGTTAAGAACATAAGAATAGCCCCACTGGATCAGGCCAGAGGCCCATCTAGTCCAGCTTCCTGTATCTCACAGCAGCCCACCAAATGCCCCAGGGAGCACACCAGAGAACAAGAGACCTGCAAGGCTTCCTGGGAATTGTAGTTAAGAACATAAGAACAGCCCCACTGGATCAGGCCATAGGCCCATCTAGTCCAGCTTCCTGTATCTCACAGCGGCCCACCAAATGCCCCAGGGAGCACACCAGATAACAAGAGACCCGCAAGGCTTCCTGGGAATTGTAGTTAAGAACATAAGAACAGCCCCACTGGATCAGGCCATAGGCCCATCTAGTCCAGCTTCCTGTATCTCACAGCAGCCCACCAAATGCCCCAGGGAGCACACCAGAGAACAAGAGACCTGCAAGGCTTCCTGGGAATTGTAGTTAAGAACATAAGAACAGCCCCACTGGATCAGGCCATAGGCCCATCTAGTCCAGCTTCCTGTATCTCACAGTGGCCCACCAAATGCCCCAGGGAGCCCACCAGATAACAAGAGATCTGCATCCTGGTGCCCTCCCTTGCATCCGGCATTCTGACATAACCCATTTCTAAAATCAGGAGGTTGCGCGTACACATCATGGCTTGTACCCTGTAATGGATTTTTCCTCCAGAAACTTGTCCAATCCCCTTTTAAAGGCATCCAGGCCAGTCGCCATCACCACATCCTGTGGCACAGAGTTCCACAGACCGACCACACGCTGAGTAAAGAAATATTTTCTTTTGTCTGTTCTAAAGTATGCTTGTTTGTGTTAAAAAATAATCCTTGAGGCTCCTCCCTGCCAATCTTCATCAGGACCGTGATGGATAGAAAGGGTTAAAACTTCCCTCCCACTGTTACCCCAGTCTGTATCCAGATTGCCCCAAAAGCAACCCCCCCCACCACCCTGAGCATGCAAGGGACAAACTATGCATCTCACAGGTTGTGTAGTTTTCTCTGTGTCCTGTATTTCTGGGCATGAATTTGGACAGAATGTTTGGATAACTCATTTCTCACTCCCCTGCCTAAACAGAACTGGCCACAATAGAAATTGGTGGGAAGTTTGTTGTGTAATTTGGTTCTAAGCAGACTCCGCCTGTGACTTGTTTTAAAATGCGCTGTTTGCTTTCCTGCCTCATTAAGATGTAGCAGAGAGAGGCCTTCCAAGGTTCTCTTTGCCCAACAAGTGATCACAGCAGAACATGACAGCTATATGGACTGGAATCCCACTCCCTCCAATCATATCAATGGATTGTAAACAAAACATGATGTGGTGTAGTGGTTAGAGCTGCCATGTTTGGTATTTTTCTTCTCATGGCACACAGACCTCTGTGGTCTTCTCTATGGCCTTTGCCTCTTGTGATGTCACTTATGGCTTTTGGGAGACTCGTCCAGGTTCTGGGGCTCTGCTTCTAGAGCAACTGTCTATAGCAGTGTTTCTCAGACTGTGGGTCAGGACCCTCTAGGTGGATCATGAGCCAATTTCAGATGAGTCCTCATTCATGTCAATGTGCATTTTATCTTTAATATATTAGACTTGATGCTACCATGGTATGTGACTGCATATGGGGAATGTCACAGGCCTGTACTTCTAACAGGCTACTGTTTAAATGCTTTTAAGCATGATAGTCAATGGGGCTTACTCCCGGGAAAGAGTGGATAGGATTGTAGCCTTTGGGATTTGGGGGGATTTTTTTTTTAAACAGATCAGCAACTGCTTGGGAGGATTAGAAGGATTATTCTTTATTTGAAATAAATGTTTGAACTTACTGTAAACTTTTAATTTACTTGATTGATTTGATTTGATGTTGTCATATGGGGTGTTAAAAATTTTCCTGCTTGATGATGCAATTTCCAGCCATGACATCACTTCTGGTGGGTCCTGACAGATTGTCATTCTAAAAAGTGGATCCCATGCTAAAAAGTTTGAGACCCACTGGTCTATAATAACGATTGTCTGTGTCTCTTTCTCTGTTGGCAGCTGGCCGAGGAAAACAGACAATTTGTTACTATAGACCAGCAATTTTCAAATTTTATTCATCACGTGTCACCCTGACAAAGCGCCAAAATGGTCAAGGCACACCATCAGTTTTTTTTACCATTGACAAGGCACACCATGATGCTGGTAGGGGGTTCAAATCCCCCAATTGCCCTACTAATAAATGACCCTCCCCAAACTCCCGCAGCACACCTGATTGAAAGCACACAGCACAGTGATTGAAAATTGCTGCTATAGACAGTTGTCCTAGAAACAGAGCTGCAGAACCTGGAAGAGTTCTTCAGTCATTTTCAATCCTGTGCTCCAAACTCCTCTGACACACCTGCAGACATTTCATGGTACACATGTTGAAAATCGCTGGTTAAAGTGCCAGACTAGGAGAAAGGTCCAAGTTGCCCCTCAGCTGTGAAACTCACTGGGTGACCAGCACTATCTCTCAGTTTACCTACCTGCAGGGTTGTTGTGAAAATAAAATGGCACAATAGTGGAGAATAACATGCTGTCCTGAGCTCCTTGGCTGGGATGTAATATGTGAGTAAAATAAGCATTTAGGAAGTTGCTTTATACTGGTCCAAGCTCTCCAAGATTTCAGCAAGGAATTTTAATCTGCCGTACTTGGAGACAGCAGAGATTGAATCTGAGGCATTTTATGACCAAAGCTCTCTTCCACTGAGCTACAGCGCCTCTGTTACAGTGGCTCTTTTCTAGCTGCTGTTGCACAAACGTTGTTGCCAGTGTTGACCCCATGGTCAGTTGACTGCTTCCTCAAGCCTCACTGCGTTGGCAGTTTTACAGGGGCTTCCGCACTGAGGCCACAAAGAGGCTTTGAAATGGAGCAAGGCAACACCCTAAATTGCAACACAAACCACCAATGCAACAGAACACCACAGCTGCGAAATTCACAGTTGCGCTATACCCACACAGCACACCACGTTGCTGACAAAAGCAAAGCCCGCTTTGCCACAACCCTTGCGATCAGCTCTGCACCTATAGCACCTAGAACATCAGCACGGATGCACGTGCTACCCCAAATGGTAATCAAACACAAATCAAGCAATAAACACCACAAGCAAGACAGCAAAACACACATGCAACCTTGAGCTGCAACCTTGGAGAGTGACTTTGGCTTTCTTTGTTTAGGTGTTGCAGCTTGACTGGCCTCTGTTGACCTGTTTGTTCCACAGTATGTGCATAATGGCATTTGCAGCTAGTTGAGTCCCAGATACTGCCTGTCTCCTTCAGGTAGCCCATTTTACAAGGCATTTTCAGTAGATAGCAGGAGCAAGTTTACTTCTTCCACTGAAGAAAGAGAAGATTGACTGGGAGGGGGGGAGAAGATGTAAACCTTGTCTTGTGCATGAGAAAACTGGCAAGGCAGTTAGCAGAGGAGTCAATCCTGCGCTCCTTAAATTCTGTGGATTTCATAGGGAGCTGTAGATTTGCAAATGGGGCCATGGCTCAGTTTTGCACAGAGAAGGCTCCACCTGATTCAGTCCCTGGTATGACTCAGAAAGGCCCCTGTCTGAAGCCCTGCAGATACACTAGGACTAGATGGACCAAGGACTGACTCAGTAGATGAGAACTCCATTGTTCATAGAGATTAGCAGTCCAATCCTATGCGTGTCAATTCAGAAGCCCCATTATATTCAATGGGGCTTACTCCCAGGTATGTATGAATAGGACTTCAGCCTTAAATGCACATTTAACTCCCCTGTTGAAATCAGTGGGTCTTTGAACTGCTCAGCTTTGGATGGATTCTGGCCACCCAGAGGTTTTGCCGCCCAGAGGTTAATGGGTTGTGGTCACGATTCAAACAATTGTGAAACTAGCTCTGTAAACCCAAATGGGGCTTTCTATTTTCTCCGCTCCTCCATGCTATATGTCAAGCTGCTTTTGAAGTGGAGGAGGGTTTCAAGGCAGTGTGCAGGTGCTGATCTGTTCAAAAGAGGGAAAGCAGGCCAAATTCCACTTAGCTGACTCAAGGTTTTCCAGGGGCTTAAGTAGCTCCATGGTCCGCAGTGGAGGCCTGTGTAAGTTAGTTACAATCAGTTCTCGTTATCCACTAGGGTTCCTGGAAAACCTAGTGGATGGCAGATACCAAATCACTGAGCCTAAGGGGAAAATGGGGTTGGGTTCCAAGGGACCCTCTTCACCATACAGTCTATGAACTTTATGGACCTGAATCTTACTCTGAAGTCTATAGGGATGGATGATAGCGAGGGCTCATCAACATCTGATGCTTCCTCGTCCATGCTGGTTGTCCCTCAACTCGTTGAAGATTGCTGGCCCAACAACCCGACCTCAGAGTTGACCTCAGAGGAGAGGGGGTGGTTTCCCCCTTCGTCCTCCTTCATCCATGTCTTGGCTCCTTCCTTTGGCTTCCCCCAGCCACAGTATTCGTGGATAACAAGAATAGAGTGGCAGATAATTAGAGTAGGTGGTAATTCTGCACCTTGTAGATAAGAATTCATGGACTGTATCTGTTTTATTCTGAATAGATAAAACATATTCTAACTTATCTACACATGCAGAGTTAGGTCTACATAAGCCCATTAAAACCGGAGGACTTAAGCACCCTGGACCTTGCACAGGCTCAGACGTGTATCCTTGCACTGCAAGCTCAATAAGGAACTGTCGTACTGGCAAATTAACTTACCTTCCAAGCTGGGGGCTTAAAATCTGATTGCGGAAAAGAGATGTCCAGGTGAGGCTGCTGAGGCCAAACGACGCCAAGGTGGTTGGGTTGAAAGCTGGCATTACAGATGGCACAGCCAAGGCAGGAACTGGCATCGCTCTCCATGTGGGTTCCAGGAGGGGAGAATGGGTGAGTGGAACATCCAGGTACAGACCTAAGGGATGGGACAAGGAGATCCCAGGGATGCTTCCTAGAATTTCGGTTTTCTCTCGCTTCCTCCACTTTGCCCTTCGGTTTTGAAACCAAACCTTTGGGGATGGGGGGATTAAGAGTACTTAATCATTTATTATTAATTAATCATAATTATTGAGTATTAATCATACTGATTAATCATACTGATTCACATAAGTCAGAATATACATGCTGTCCAGAGGGTATAAATTGGAAATGGTAAGCTATCAGTGAATCCAGAATTTCATGTTGCAACATGACATGATGTCAAGCAACAGTGCAATCCTATGTATGTCAGAAAAATCCTATGTATGACTCAGAAAAATCCTATGTATGTCGACTCAGAAAAAGAGTCCCTATTTTTCCAATAGGTCCTGTCAAACCCACACAGTGTTGTACCCTGAGACTGCAGTCCTATACACTGTCCCACTGAATTCAACTGGATTTATAAACTGGATTTATAAAGCATTTATAAACTGGATTTATAAAGCACAAGTAAGGCTGTGCTGTGATTGAAAAGATTTATTTTCAAGATTTTATTGTGATTGATAAAGATTTTCTTAAAGGGGTAATGTATGGACCCTGGAATTCTGGATTTAATTGTGGGAGCTTTACTGCATAGGGTCGTAGCCTGGTGACTTCCCTCTGTTTATGACATGCGACCCTCTTAAACATCCTTGCATGTATCTAACCTTTTCCTATCCATCTATGCGGAGCAAGCCTTTTTCCTCTGTCTTTTACAGGCTCCCAATAATTGTAAAGTTGCCACCCTTGTATTTTCTCATGCTCAAAAGTGTGCAGAGACTGACCCAGCATTCAGTCAGTGTTAAAAGCATATACAACCCGTCCCTTACCTGGACTCTGGCTTCGGTGAGATCTAGCCGCATTGCAAGTTCTTCCCTGCAAATGGAAAAATCAGTCATCACATGTTTTTAATTTTGGAAATTCAAGGCCAGAGAAGATGTGATGTTAAATGTGGCATTGTCTAGTTAGGGTCTTTACTGTAAAATAGCAGCTGACCTGACCTCTGTCCTATTTTCATCTCTCTGAAAACTGCTTTTGAAGCATCTCTGGCCCCCTCTACCTGAAAACACCATCTGCTACAACAGCATCCTCAGCAGTCCAAAGTAGCCTCAGTTCGGTGGGTTGAAGGGAAATTTTGGCAGGAAAATGGCACAGAGGTAGAGAGTTAGCACTCCCTTCCTCTGAACCATCGTCCCAATTTGTATCAGGCCCCCACATGAGTGTATTACAATAAAAACAAACCCCTAACTAGATAAGGATGAGTTCAGCATCACCGTCAAGTTTGGCCCTTGGTCATCCTTGGAGAGAGGGGCCATGGCTGCTTGCACTGATCTATGATGATGAATATATACTGCTTTTCAACAAAAAAAGTTCACACAAAGTGGTTTACAGATAAAATCAAATAATTAAATGACTCCCTGTCCCAAAAGGGCTCACAGTCTTAAAAGCAAAAATTCAAAACACCAACACCAGTAGAAAAGACACTGTGCTGAATGCAGAGGGATAATAACTTTCCCCCTGATAAATACAAGAGGAGTGAGTGGTGTAGCTAGAGGGGGTGCAAAGCACTAAATTTTGTAGGGAATCTCACCGCAGCATGCAAGCGACCCCTCCCTTTCAGAGCCATTCCGGATAGGGGGAGCAACACGAGGCATTCGCTTGGCTCTGAAGGGGAGGCTGAAGGTCTGCTTGCATGCTGCAGGAAGGCTCCCTATAAAACTTAGTGCTTTGCACCCCCTCTAGCTATGCCACTGAGAGGAGCACCACTTGAAAAAGTGCCTCTTTGCTGTTTGATGTGGCCAAAGCTCTGGAAGCATGGATGCAGATTGACACGTGGTAATTGTTGTCACCTGGCTTAAAAAAAACTAAAAGGGGCATAAGATTGGGGTGTGTTCAGCTCCTGCCCATACCATACTTGTAAGTAAATCCCACTTCCCCAGCACTTTATAGGGAACTGGCTGCAGATGGGCGCACAGAATTAGATCAGCCACCATCAGGTCTCCTTTGGACTCAAGTGTCTCCATGAGGAAAAAAAAAAAAAGATCCTTTTCGAAATTCAGGAAGTTGGCCATGAAGACCAGGGGTTAGGGCTCTTAGCAAACCCCGTCAGGGTGGCCAGATGTTCTCTTTTTCCCAGGACATGTCCTCTTTTTTAGCCTCATCTCCTGGAAAAGGACTTAAATGTCCTTCTTTTTCTGTGAGTGGGCCCATGTGGGCAGCGCACAGCCTTCTTGTAATTGATAAACTATATGTAATAAAGTTTTAAATTTAATAATAAGTAATATGATGTTTAAATTAACCATATGAAATCTACCTATGAGTGTTCTTAGCTTTTATTTTGCCGTGTCCTACGTTTTTCTTGGATGTCCTACATTTTGAGGCGCCTTGTCCGGATGGGGTTATGACAGCTGGTCCACCCTGTCCCCAGTGGCATAGCTAGAGGGGGCACAAAGCACTAAGTTTCGCAGGGAGCCTCTCTGCGGCTCCTCTCCACTCTGGAGCCATTCTGGGAAGGGGGAAGCCAGAGGCAGAAGCTCCTGGGGCCCGATCCTGAGCTTCTCAGCAGCGTGCAAGGGGCCCCTGCCCCCTCCCCTTGGGAGACATTCCAGGCAGCGGGGAGCAAAACGTCTGGAGTGGCTGCAAGGGGGAGGGGGAGAGCCTTTGCACGCCCAGGTGAGGCTCCCTGCTTTGCACCCCCTCCAGCTACGCTACTGCCCCCACCCAGCTGGGAGACTGGCTGGCAGGAGCCACGACCCCGCTCCCCGGCGGCCCACCTGCCCGGGCCCTACCTGGTGAAGACGTCGGGGTAGTGGGACTTGCGGAAGGCGCGCTCCAGCTCCTCCAGCTGGAGGTGGCTGAAGGTGGTGCGGTAGCGGCGCTGCTTCCTCTTCGGAGTCCCGGCGGCGTCGGGGCTGGCCAGCAGCGGGGTCCCCCGGCAGCCAGGGCTGCTTCCGTCGGCGGCATCCTCCTCCCCCTCCCGGGGGCCTCTCCCCGGCACCAGGGGGGGCTCTTCGGACGGCAGCTGGGCTCGGGGGGGCCTCTGCGGCTCTGCGGGGTCCCCGCCTTGGGGGTCCCCCAAAAGAGGACTCGGTTAGGGGGCGCACCGCCTACCCGTCCGGGGAGGGGCTCCTCTAGCCCCCCCCAAAGCTGCGCAGCCTCCCGATCCCAAGGGGCAAAGCCCCACCGAACTGGGGGGGGCGTCCCTCTGCCTTCCTCCAAGGCGCTCAAGGTGTCCCACCTTCCCCCTTTTATCTCTCCACAACAACCCTGTGGAGTAGGACAGACTCAGGCGGAGTGACTGCCCAGTCCTTCCCGAAGGTGGGCGAGAGGGAAGCGGGGTCTGCCCAGCCCGAGCCCCGCACTCCCCCTCGGACCCCAGACTGCCCAATTCGCAGCTAGCGCGCACGGCTCTCTGCCCCCTCCCTCCCACAGCAACCCCGTGGAGTAGGACAGAGAGAGTGACTGCCCAGTCCTACCCAAGAGTGGGCAAGAGGGAGCCCCGCACTCCCCTTCCGACCCCAGGCTGCTCTGGGTCCAGCAGCGGGATGGGTCCAGGCTCCTCGGGGGCGGGGCAGGACTCCTGCTTCTGTCCCTCGCGGGCGCTTGGGGGTCATACACCCCCAGGGATGGGAAACCCGGGTTGGAAGCCCTCTTTGCGCCCACCCGGGATCCCCAGGGGTGTCCCCAGGTCCGGAGGTCGGATCTGGGGGGCCGAAGCAGCATCTCCACGGGCAGAGAGGGAGGACTGGACGGGCACAGACCCGGTCGTCGGGGGTGGGCATCTAGGGAGGCGCCCCCCAACAAACCCTCCGCCTGGCTGCTTGGAAACCCCCCCCCCCAGTCCCCCGCGGGGTTCCCTGAATCCGGATGAATGGACGGTGGTCCCCTTCCCCCCGAGGATGCCCCCTTCCCCCAGGGCCCTCACCGTGGTGGCCCCCGGCGGGGCTCCTGCTCCGGCCGCCCAGGATGCTGTCGATGAAGTAGGAGGTGAGCAGGTGCAGGGAAGGGGCGGCGGCGGGGCAGGCGCCCTGCATGGCTGGCTGCCTGGCTGGCTGCTCGCCCCGCGGAGCCTCGTTTTATGGGAGCTGCCAGCGCCCTATTAGCATTTCGGGGCAGGTCCTGGTCTTCTGCCGTCGGGAGGGGGGCTCCGCGTCCCGCCTCCCCCCTCCCCGACGGGCCAGTCCACCCAGAGGCAGCAGCCGGTGCCCCCACCTTGCCAGGGCACCTCTGTCCTCTGGTGGGGCCACGCAACCCGAGGGGACAGGAGGGGGGGCAGCCTGGATGGATGCTTTCTGAGGGGGGAGAAGGAACTGGGCAGCCAGAGAGACCCCCACCCCCATCATCCCCTGTCATCACAGGATGCCCTGTTGTGCCAGGACTTCCAACACTGGGCAAAGAGGGTCTTCACCCTCTTTCTTTGGGGGGGGGGGGGGAAGGAAGAGCTTAATTCACCTTCACACCACAGTGACCAGATGTCATAACCCCCAAAAGAGGACCAGGCACCCCAAGACGTAGGGCATCCAAGAATAACGTACGACACGACAAAATAAAAGCTAAGAACACTCATGTGTGAATTTCATGTGGTTAATTTAAACCAGGGGTGTCCAACTCATTTCATACGGAGGGCCACATAGCATTCATGATGCCTGCTGAGGGCCGGAAGTGATGTCATTAGGCAAGAAGTGAGGTCATTAAACCAAAAATAAACACTTTTTTCTCACTTAGGAACTCATTAGCTGCAAATGACAAAAGAAAAAAATATACAAATCTTGATCATATTTCAAGATATGGGAGAGCCCAATTTTCACGTGGGCTGCCCTTTCAACAGAAACACCTCAGCACTACACAGTAGCTGAAAGCCTGAGGGCCGTATGAAAAGCTTCCGCGGGCCACATCCGGCCCCTGGGCCTTATGTTTGACACCCCTGATTTAAACACT